>NW_025999968.1:30219216-30260583 GCF_001458135.2 Marmota marmota marmota | reverse complement strand
TTTATATATATATATATATATATATATATATATATATATATATATATATATATACATTTTGTATGATCACCACAATCAGGTTTATTAACTTATTTATCACCTCAAATAGTTAAGTTTCAGAAGATATCATTGTACTTATTATTTTAAAAAGCCAGTATTCACATATATTTACTCTCTGTTGTAATTCATTCTTTACTACATAATCTCATTTTATTTTACTTGTATTCATTATGATTACTCTTTCTTTGAGTCTGTTTCCTAATGACAACTTCAGAATGTTTTCTCAAAAAAATCTCCATCTTGTGATGCAAATATATATATATATATATGTTTACAGAGTAGATACTATTAAGTTAAGGATTCTTTCTTATTATTTCTAATAGTTTTATTTCATTATATTCTGTCATGAATCCCTATTATGTTAATTTACCTATCAATAATTGTAATGTTTTTATATAGGTTTTATTGAATTTTTAATTGTTAAGTATGAGAATTGTTGTTAGTGTGCCATTGAATGAGTTTAGAAAAACTTAGAGTCATATAATAATTACCATAACAAGACACCACAGTAGCTTTAGAGTCATATAATAATTACCATAACAAGACACCACAGTAGCTTTAGAGTTATATAATAATTACCATAACAAGACACCACAGTAGCTCAGGCCCAGCCCAGATCTGCCCACATAAACCTGCATGGGATCCAGTCTCACAGTAGGCTCAGAAACATCCTGCCACCAGCAGACTCCCACCAGAGCTCATGCACAGAACCACCACCCTTGCCCAACCTGATAGCAGGGTAGATCCAAATTTGCAACCCCACACAGACCTGGGAGCCCAAACCTAACCCACTTCCATCTTGGGATACTGCAGACATCGCCATAGCCTTCCCCAAGCAGTAGCCCCTACATTTTTGGCAACAGACAGGGGATAGAAGCACCTGCATCTCAAAGACAGTGTAAGGCCTACCCTTTTGATCCCAAGACATTACTTCCATCTTGAGGCATATCAACTATTATTTTGAGTTACCTCAGCTATTGCCACCACCAAGTTTAGTTGCAGTAGCATACAATTAGGGACACCAGCAGGGTCTGGAAGCCCAGCATCAAGTTGAGGTACAGACAATCTGCACGGATTTTATAAGAATACAGGGTACAAACCATAATATCTCATATCCACACAGCAAGAAAGGAAGACACAAAGACAGCATTAAAAAAAAAAAAGGAGGAAAGTGCTCAAACAAACCAAGATACTACAATAACAGAACCCATGGACAGTGAAGTTGATGAAATGTTAGGGAAGGATTTTACAGGCTCATAATTAAAATGAATGGTGAATTAAAGAATGATCTAAATGAGCAAATATGGGCAAAAATTGATCACTTCAACAAAGTGAAAAGAAAGCAAATACTGGTAGCAAAAGATTACTCCAAGAAAGAGATAGAGACTCTGGGAAAAAAAAGTCAGAAATTCTTGAAATGAAGGAAACAAAGAACTAAATAAAAAATGCAATAGAAAGCATAACCAACAAATGAGATCAGTTGGAAGAAAGTACATCAGATAATGAAGACAAAGTATACAATCTGGAAAATAAAGTTGATCACTCAGTGAAGATAGTAAGAAACCATGAACAGAACATCCAAGAATAATGGGATGGCATCAAAAGAATAAATCTAAGAGTCATTGGGATAGAGGAAGGCACAGAGTTTCAAACCAAAGGAATGCACAATCTCTTCAATGAGGTAATATCAGAAAATTTCCCATGCATGATATGAATTGGAAAACCAAATACAAGAGGCTTACAGGACACCAAATGTACAAAATTAAAACAACTCTACATCAAGGCACATTAAAATAAAAATGCCTAGCATACAGAAAAAGGATACACTCTTAAAAGCTGCAAGAAAGAGAAATCAGATCACCTATACAGGGAGATGAATTTGTATTTCAACAGATATTTCAACCCACACCCTCAAAGCCATGAGATCATGGAATAACATATACCAAGCTCTGAAAGAAAATGATGCCAACCAAGAATATTATTTCCAGGAAAATAAATCTTTAGATGATGAAATAAAAATCTTCTGTGATTAAAAAAAAGCTAAAAGAATTTTAAAATAGAAAACCTGCACTACAGAAAATCCTCAGCAAAATATTTCATGAAGAGGAAATTAAAAAAAAACAATGATGAAAATCAGCAGAGGGAGGTATTACATTAAAGGACAAATCATGTCTCAATAATAATCCGGAATGTTAATGGTCTAAACTCACCAATAAAAAGATATAGACTAGCAGAGTGGATCAAAAAATAAAATACCCAATGATATGCTGCTTGCAAGAGACTCATTTCATAGGAAAAGACATCAACAGACTGAAGATGGAGGATTGGGAAAAATCATACCCCTCACATATACTGCAGAAGCAAGCAGGGGTTTCCATCCTTATTTCAAATAAAGTAGACCTCAAGCTAATGTCAATCAAAAGGGATAAAAAAGGACACTTCTCAAGGGAACCATGCAACAAAAAGGCTTACCAACTATAAATATATATGCCCCAAACAATAGAGTATCTATGTTCATCAAAAAAACTCTTCTCATGTTCAATAATTAAATAGACCACAATACAACAATTTGGAGTGACTTTAACTTTCAGAGGTGAAAGACTTCTACAATGAAAACTACACAACCCTAAAGAAAAAAAATCAAAATAGATCTACCAAACAAAAGCTGGAGAAAGAAAGTATAGAACTCAAGGTTACAATCAATAACTTAGACTTAACTGACATACACAGAATATTTCATCCTTCAATGGACAAATACAGTTTCTTCTCAGCAGTATATTGACTCTTCTCTGAAACAGACCATATACTATGCCACAAAGCGACTCTTAGCAAATATAAAAAAGTAGAGATACTACCTTGCATTGTATCAGATCATAATAGAAATAAATTACAAATCAATGATAAAATAAAAAATAAAAGCTACTTCAACACCGGAAGACTAAACAATATGCTACTGAATGAACAAGGTGTTGTAGAAGACATCAAGGAGGAGATTAAAATAAAATTTAGAGGTGAATGAGAAAAATACAAAATCTCTGGGGCACTGTGAAGCCTGTTCTAAGAGGAAAGTCCATTTTATGGAGTTCATTCCTTAAAAGAAGAAAAAGTCAACAAATAAATGACTAATATTACATCTCAAAGTGTTAGAAAAAGAAGAAAAAAAATCTATACCAAAAGCAATAGAAGACAGGAAATAATTAAAATCATAGCTGAAATCAATGAAATTGAAACAAAAGAAACAATTGAAAAAATTGACAGAACAAAAAGTGGATTCCTTGAAAAAAAACTAATAAAATTGACAGGCCAATAGCCATGCTAATGAAGAGAAGGAGAGAGAAATCTCAAAATGCTAACATACATGATGAAAAAGAAAATATCACAGAGACAACACAGAAATACAGAGGATAATTAGAAATTATTTTGAAAACGTGTACTCTAATAAAATTTAAAAAAATGAAGGCATCATCAGATTTCTAGAGTCATATAATTGGCCCAAATTGAATCAGGATGATATATATGATTTAAACAGATCAATTTCAAGTGACGAAATAGAAGATATCATCAGAAGTCTACCAACCTAGAAAATCCCAGGACCAGATGGATGCACAGGCTGGCCCTATAAGACTTTTAAAAAGAACTAATACAAATACACTTCAATTTATTTCAGGAAACAGAAAAAAAAGGAGCACTTCCAAACTCATTCTATGAGGCCAACATCACCCTGATTTCGAGACCAGGCAAAACCACATCGAAAAAGAAAAAGAAAGAAAAAGAAAAGAAAACTTCAGACCAATATCTCTAATGAACATAGGTGCAAATTTCTCAAGAAAATTCTGGCAAATGAATACAAAACATATCAGAAAGATACTATACCATGATCAAGTGGGTTTTATTCCAGGGATGGAAGGTTGGTTTGACATATGGAAATCAATCAATAAATGTAATTCATCATGTCAATAGAATTAAAGATCAAAACCATATGATTGATCATCTCAATAGACACAGGAAAAGCATTTGACAAAACATAGCACCCCTTCATGTTCAAAACCCTCGAAATACTAGGGATAACAGGAACTTATCTCAACATCATAAAATCTATCTATGCTAACCCCAGGCCAACAAAATTCTAAATACTGAAAACATTTAAATCATTCCTTCTAGAAACTGTAACAAGTCAGGGATATCCTCTTTCACCACTTCTATTTAACATAGTTCTTGATACACTGGCCAGAGAAATTAGATAGATGAAAGAAATTAAAGGGATATGGATAGGTAATGAAAAAATCAAATTAGCAATATTTGCTGACATATGACTCCATACCTAGAAGACCCCAAAAATTCTTCCAGAACACTTCTAGAACTAGAGAATGAATTCAGCAAAGCAGCAGGATACAAAATTAATACCCATAAATCAAAGTAATTTCTGTATATAAGTGACAAATTCTCTGAAAGGGAAATGAAGAAAACTACTCCATTTACAATAGCATCAAAAAATAAATAAAATAAAATACTTGGGAAATAACGGAAGAGGTGAAAAAGCTTTACAATGGAAACTACACAACCCTAAAGAAAAAAAAATTTAAAAAAGACCAAAGAAGATGGAATAAGATCTACCTTGTTCTTGAAGAGGCAGAATTAATATTGTCAAAACGATCACACTACCAAAAGCACTATACAGACTCAATGAAATTCCAATAAAAATCCCAATGATATTCCTCAGAGAAATAGAAAAAGCTGTCCTGAAATTCATCTAGAAAAATAAGAGACCCAAAATAGCTAAAGAAATCCTTAGCAAGAAGAGTAAAGCAGGTGGCATCACTATACCAGAGCTTAAACTATACTACAGAGCAATAGCAACGAAAACATCATGGTATTGGCACCAAAATAGACTTGAAGACCAATGGTACACAATGGAGAACACAGAGACTAACCCACATCATTACAGTTATCTTGTATTTGACAAGATGTACATTGGAGGAAAGGCAGCCTCTTCAACAAATGGTGCTGGGATAATTGGAAATCCATATGCAACAAAGGGAAATTCAATCCCTATCTCTCACCATGCACAAAACTCATCTACTAGGAATCAAGGACCTAGGAATTAAACCAGAGACACTGTATCTATTAGAAGTTAAAGAAGGCCCAAATCCCCATCATGTTGGATTAGGCCCTAACTTCCTTAATAAGACTCCTGTAGCACAAGAATTAATATCAAAAATAAATAAATGTGATGGATTCAAACAAAAAGCTTCTCCTCAGTAAAAGTAAAAAATCAGTGAGGTGGATAGAAAGCCTACTAATTGGGAACAAATTTTTACCACACACATGTCAGATAGAGTACTAATCTCTAGAATATATAAAGAACTCAAAAATCTTAACCCCAAAATAATAATAATAATAATAATAATAATAATAATAATAATAATAATAATATAATAACCCAAGTAACAAATTGGCCAAGGAACTGAACAGACATTTCTCAGAAGAAGATATACAATAAGTTAAAAAATATATAAAAAAAAATGTTCATCATCAATAGCAATTAGAGAAATGAAAATCAAAACTAATCTTTCATCTCACTCCAGTCAGAATGCCAGGTATTAAGAATACAAACAAAAATAACTGTTGGTGAGGATGTGGGGAAAAGGCACACTCATACATTGCTGGTGAGACTGCAAATTGGTGCAGCCAGTATGGAAAGCAGTATGGAGATTCCTTAGAAAACTGAGAATGGAGCCACCATTTGATCCAACTATTCCTCTCTTCAGTCTATACACAAATGAATTAAAACAGCATACTACAGGAACACAGTCACATCAATGTTCATAGCAGCATAATTCACAATAGTTAAACAGTGGAACCAACCTAGATTTCCTTTAGTAGATGAATGGATAAAGAAAATGTGGTATATATACACAATGGAATATTATTGAGCATTAAAAGAGAATAAAATCATGGCATTTGCAGATGAATGAATGGAGCTGGAAACATAATGCTAAGTGAAAATAGCCAATCCCAATAAACCAAATGGCAAATTATTTCTCTGATTTAAGGATGCCGATCCATAATATGCTGTGGGAAGGGAGGATGGGAGGATTAAATGAACTCTAGATAGGGCAAAGTGGGAAAGGGGAGGGAGNGAAGAATGGAGGAACTTGGATAAAGGAAAGGGGAGGGAGGGGGAGGGAGGGGAAGGGAGGGGGCATAGGAGTAGAAGAGAGTGGAATGCGATGGTCATCATTACCCTAAGTACATGTATGAAGACATGAAGAATGTGACTCTACTTTGTGTACAACTAGAGACATGAAAAAATGTGCTCTATATTTGTAATATAAATTTTAATGCATTCTGTTGTTATATATAACAAATTAGAATTAAAAATTTTTTAAAAATTAGAAATTACCATATCATAAAGAATGTTTTTATTACACAAGTGCCCACTCAGAAATAATGCCTTTCCCCTCCCATATCTCCTGTTAGCAAGTGACATTTATTTCATTACACAGTTAGTTTTGTCCAGTAAATCATATAAAGAAAGATTGTATAATAGAATTGTCTATGATTAATTTATAGATAATGTGTTGAAGAATCATTCAGAATTACTTTCTCTTCATTTAAATGTTGTTGCATTGTATGGAAAGTTTTACTTTTATAAAACATTTATTTATTTACTAGTTAAAGAATAGGTTTGTTGTTTCCAATTTTGTTTTGGTTATAAAAATACCCATTGACATATTTGCATACAGGTTTTAGTGTAATACATTCTTATATCTACTGGATAAATGCATAGGAATGAGTTGCTAGTTTATGATTTTAAGTATAAATTTATTTTGAAATTGGGAAACTAATGTGAAATGCGACTATACTGAACAAAGTTTTATTCCTATTAGAAATGTAGTAAGTTCTGTTGGATATCCAAATCACATTCTCACCAGCAATTGATCCTGTTAAATTTTTGGCTCTTCAATCTTTGCCTCACTCCCTCTGATGTAGCCACTGTAAAGTTCCTACTGACATGATTAAATTTTAATTTCCTAATGCCTAACAATATTAGTTATATTTTTGTCTCCTTGTTTACTATGCTTGTTTCTTTCTGCATGGAAAAAGCATAGGTACACTCTATTCTGACTTTTTAATAGCTTTGAAAGGCAGACTTTTTTTTTTTAATTTTCATTAAAGAAAAGTTATGAACACTTTCTGTGCTTTTTGTGTTATTTCTAACTGTGTTTTCTTTCAGAATATCTGTATTTTGTAGATTTTATATTTATGTCATACATAAACACATATATATTTATATGTTTGTGTATATGTGTGTGTGTGTATATATATATATATTATCAGGCGTAATTTGGAAATATTGTTGGTTTCATTCCAGACCACATTAGTAAAGCAAATATCACAATAAAGTGGGTCACATGAATTTTTATATCTCAGTGTATAAAATATTATGACTTTACTACACTAAATTTGAAGGTAGAATAACATTATTTCTCCAAAAAATACTTTATTGCCCAACATGTTAATTATTATTTGAGTGTTCAGCAAGCTATAATTATTGGTTGATGGAGGGGTTTTCTCAATATTGATGGCTACTAACTATAGTCATGTTTAATCTCTTAATATAGAGGAGATAGTGGCAATTTCTGAATATAAGACAACAATGAAGTTTGCCTCATCAATTGGCTCTATTTTATGAAAGTTTTCTCTATAGTCATGAGGATGTTTGATAGCATTTTACTTACAACTGAACTTAATTAAAAATTAAAATGATTCCTTTCAAATCTGCCACTATTTTATCAAGTAAACTTATTTAATATTCTAAATACATTGTTAGCATTTAAACAATGTTCACAGGATCTTTATTAGGAGGAGTCCTCATTTTTTTAAAAAAATACTTTCTTTGCTCATATATAAGAAGGTGCCCTTTTTCCATTAAAATTTTGTTACATGAATGCAGTTCAGCCACATAGTCATGTCTACTTGTAAGGATGAAAATAAATTTGCACTCTCACCAGCCACAATCCTACAGAGCCTTCCAATATGTCATAAGGCATAACCTGATAAAATAAGTCACTTTCACAACCCTGATAAGAGTCATAGGGTAATATCAGGGCCAAAATCTCAAGACCATAGGTTCTCTAAGATGTGAGATGTCCCTAGAAACCTAGTAACAGCTGATAGGGACCCAAAGGGCAAGAAGTAACTCCCAAAATTTCTTATAAATGATGGAGCAAATAAACAGACATTTGGACCACCTGACACTGATGCACACAAGCCTAAGAGCCTGAAGATGACCTGGACTGATAGCCCAACTCTTCTCATCATCTGCCTGATCCTCTGCATAATCTTCACCATTCTCAAACTCTACAGCAGCCTCTTGCTTCTGGTGAAAAAAGCGACATCCCCTTACTGTCTCCTCAGCCAGCCATCAACTCCACCCCAAGAGAAGCTTCTGTCAGTTCCTGACCTGGTTGTTGTGGTCTGAGTGTGCATCTACTGGACTTAAGATCTAAGACTTAAGACTTTAAATCTAACATTTAAGCTTAGCATGCAAAGGGAATGTGTGTAATAGGTCTTTCATGATTAAGTGTGTTTGCAGTGCATAGAAGATAACAGAATTGTTTGCTTTGAATGGATTATGTCTATTGCAGTGCCCAGCATTATGGATAGTCATTCCTTGATAAAGGACCTATAGAGTGTAATAGGGTTGAGTGGTTTTGAGTGAATAAAGCATTGAAAAGGGTACAGCTTGTAGGCATTCTTTATCTCCCCCCTTGACTGCAGATTGCCGCAGTCTGGCTGGGCACAAAATCACGAGCCACCACACAGCTTGTAGATTCAAACAGCAACTCTTTATTCCCGAACTCACACCAGCCGTATACAGACACGTTCTGGGGAAATCCACGTTCTCTGCCCAAATCCACGTTCTCTCCCAAATTTACCTCCACTGGGCATCTGTCTCCCAAAATATACTCTGAATCCCGTGAGAACTCAAGGGGAACTCAGGCAGCAGGATACGCCCTATTCCCAGCAGGAATAATCTTAAACCTTAAACCTGGAACCTAAACTGGGAACGCCCTAAACCCGATTATGTTAAACCAGGAACACCCTAATCCGCCCTGGTCCTTGAGCAAGGTCAACTACATTCAATGTCACTGCAAAATGTCAGCAACATGGGGTACGCTGGCAAGGAAATTGTCATACCTACTTGGCTAATGGCTCCCAGCAGCAGATGTCATAGTTTTGTCCATTGCGATACTACTTTTAATTTTACCTATTTCGATCATATTTTTATTTTCTTATTTCAGTGAAGACTTGAGTCCTTCAAAGTCATCCATGAAGGTTAAAATCAACTTCTTTAAAAATCCTTTCAAAATCCTATCAATGTTGATATTTTGATTTTCTCCTTTATACTACAAATATCTTAATAGCATTCAGAATAATGAACATATATCAGAAAGATTACTGTTGATTTGCTCATATTCATCAGAGAAATCATCATCTATGAAAGTTATAGCCTTAGAAAATTCATTTTTTAAATAATAAGACTCAGAATTCAAAATTATACCTCAACCCATGGGTCACAGAAAAATGTGTTGGCATGCAGAAAAACACACCATTAATTTTATTGCATATCTTCAACAGAGTACTTGGGTGGCTACTGCCTTGTCAGTGAACAGTAATATTTTAAAAAGAGTCATTTTTACTGAGCAATATTTCTCAACAATGGAAAAGAGATATTCTTTCATACAGGCTTTGTTCCTGCATTTATAAGCACTGGGCAGAGTAGATTTGGTGAAATTCTCAAGAGGCACAGGATTTTTCTACTGGTAAATGTGGACTGACTTCTAAAACATAAGTCCCCCTGTCCTTTGAAGCTTTGTAGACAGGCATTAAATTTTCTTTACCTTTGAAAGTCCTAGAATGTAAATTCTTCCAATATGAGATAATCTGGCCTATATTGAGAATCTGTTGTTTAACATAGATATCGGTTTCTGTCATATTAGCTAGATTTTTGGCAGTTTACTCATCTCAATCAACCTTTAGATAATTGAAAAGAGTTAGTTCCTATCTCTGGATTAGACTTTGGCATAAGGGAATATGATCACAGGTTTGATTTATTCAGACTACTAAATATTTCCCCATGACACAAATAAGGATTTGTTACTTTGTTATAATTTGTGTTTTCACTGTGTCAGCAATTTTAATTTCAATAAAAAAAATTTCCCACATCATTTGTTGAAGAGGCTGTTCTAACACCATTGTATATTTATGTCACTTTTGTCAAGAATCAGCTGCCTGTGGATGCATGGATTAGTTTTGGTACTTTGTTCTGTTCAGTTGGCCCACATATGTATTTAATGACTCTATCTGCTTTTGATACTACAGCTCTGTAATATATCTTAAAATCAGATATTGTGGAGCCTCTGGCTTTGCTCTAACTGGCTCAAGTTTGCTATGGTATGAGGGTATTTGGTGCCTCCATATCTACTGGAAGATTTTTCTAGTTCTATATCAAATGCCATTGATATCGTGTAGGGATTGCAGTGACTATAGGTCACTTTGGGTAGTATGAATATTTTAATATTAATACCTATTATCCATAACCATGGTACAGCTTTCCTCCCATTAAACCATTTAGTGTCTTCAGTTGCTTTCATCTGTGCTTGTAATTCACATTTTAAAATAATTTTACCCCTTAGTTTATTCTCAAGTACTTCATTCTGTGTGTGTGTATGTGTGTGTGTGTGACTATTTTGAGTGGGATTGCCTTCATAATTTTTTTTTAGCAAATACATATTTGGTATATAAAGCCTAATGATTTTTCTATGTTGATTTTATATCCTGCTATCTCATTATATCCATTTATAAGTTCTAAATGTCTGTTGGTGGAGTTTTTAGTTTTTCTTTGTATAGAATCAAATCATCTACAGTGATAATTTGATTTCTTCCATATGATTTGTACTCCTTAAATTCTTTACTCTTCCCTAATTGCTTTGTTAAGTATTCTTAGTACAATTTGACCCATGCCTTTTTTCCTATACAAAATCAACTGAAAATGATTTAAAGACCTAGATTTTCTTTGAACCTATGATGACAAAAATAAGTTACTGTTTTTTATAGCCATTGAGTTTTGGTGTGTTTTGTTTCACAGCCTCATTGTAACAATTACTTTCTATTATGACAAACATAGGTTCTAAAAAGTTTTAATTATCTTTTTAATATGCCTTTGCTTTTGAGTTATTGTTCAGATTCTCACCAAAAAATTGAAGCTTTTTCTTAGGGCACAGCTTTTCATGATTTTTTTTCTTTTTCTATTTTTTTTTAAATCTCTTCCTGTTTAAATTTTAAAAAAGCTTAATTTTTTTCTAAAATTTGTATTTTTAATTTGTAAAAGCTTATTTATTTTTGATTTCTTGCGTCCTCAGCTTCTCTCATCTCCCAAAACATGTATATACAAACACAACTTTTGATGAGACAAATGCCTCAGGAAAATTGTGTTCTCAATTGTGAATGTGTTTTTCTATTTGAAGAATCATGATTCACGAATCCTTATACATTACTATAGTCAAAGACTTCGTGTTTCCTTAAGACATTGAAACTGCTCAAATATAGGTTGTATTCTATTTAGTCAGGAGAGCCTACACTACGAATCACTAAAGACTTCAAATAAAAAGATCATGAATCTACTGTCCTTCCCATCCCCACGGCCCCACAATTTCCCTCACTGGCTGTGGGGTTGGGAAGGAGTGATTCTGCACCAGAGGAATGAGAAGTTGTGCTCCATCTGTGTACAATGTGTCAAAATGAATTCTACTCTTATGTATAACCAATTAGAACAAATTTTTTAAAAATAAATAAATAAAAGCGAGACCAGTAGAATAGAAGAAGGAGATGTGGGGGAGAGAAGAGGGAAAGTGGATGTACTGGGGAATGAAATTGTTCAGATTCTACTTTATTATTGTGTGCTCATATAAATAGATTATAACAACCCCCACTGTTATATATAATTATAATGCACCAATAGAAAGGAAAAAAAAGATCATTAAAAAATACACTTTTCATTATAACTTGGCTTCTCAATTTCCAATTTTTCCCCCAATGTCTCACAAATATTTTTGTTTGATCTTTAGTAAATATATATATATTTTTTCTCTAGTTTTCAAGGTATTATCAGTGGAAGGTTTTATTTGATATGAGTTACCTTGTTGTCACTGCAAGGAGAAATCTCATTTTCTTTATAGGTAATCTTCACTTTTTTCCTTGTGGCAAGTACACTTTCTAGATGTGTTGAGGTTTGACTACACTGAGAATTTATATTTATTTACCTTAGTTGAAAGTCAGCATTTTTGAAGAACACAGTTTTTTTTAATGATTTTTAATTTATTTTAAAATCCATTATAATTGTGTAAATCATTGTTACCAACATTGGAAGTAAGTCTTTAAGACATTGCTAAGTTTCTTTTTATATAAGTTCACTTTAGCATAAAAATATAAAGTACTACATATGTAATGCATGTGTATATGTTTGTGAACATTGACTGTAATAATATTTAGTAGGAGGGTAAAACACATTCAGCAAAAGAATGCAACTGATAGAGGTGCTTGCCATGTTTGGATACCACAAAAGAGACAAAGGCAGCATCTATATAAAAACAACGTAAAAGTCTGGCAAGGAACATACAACCACAGATGGTTGTAGGTGGCAGTTTCTTTAGCAGCAGAAACAGATTTTCCTGAGAAAATGTTTCGTCAAAACTTTGCTTTGAACCAGTCTGTTCTGCCATATTGAGGACAATATCAAGAAAAAAAAAAATTTGCTAACACGCAGGCAGCAAAACTTGAAGGGTATGCATATGGTAGTTACACTAAAAAGAGAAGGGTAGAACAAATGTAAATTATTAGTCTCTTTATTATTTTGTGTGAAACAAAACAGTAAAATAGGTAACGTAACTTCAGAGCTCTCTCCTAACTTCTGTAACAATAGGTTATCACAGCTTTACCTGTTATCCACTTTTTCTAAGCCTAGAATAATTCAATGCCTTATAGCCTTCATAAAGCATTAATAGAGCTCAAACAAGAAAGTTTAAACTTACACAGGTTCATTGTTGCCAGCTGGCTGGGCTGGTGAGATGAGCTGGGTTCAAAGGAGCTGGCTGCAACAACAAACTAAGAAAACAGCAAAGAAACCATGAAACACTCAAACATGAGTTTCTAAGGTGGAATTGCTCTGTGACCCCAAGGGTCAGCTCCATGCTGGATACTATTGGAAAAAGCAAGAGAGAGCACACCCAGAATACCCCTTTTTATTGGGGAAAAGGCGTTCAATAGAATATTCCACCCAAATAAGGCATGGGATAGGGTTTTGAAAGGTGGAGTCTTGCTAGGTGATCAGCAGATTGATTGACATCTTGGCAAGTCACAGCACCATTTCAGGTGCTGTGTGAGATCACAGGCAGAGTGAGAAGAAAGGCACACACAGTCCAATCAGTGGACAATGCCAGACCAGTCTCCTCATATGCTCAAATGCACATAGCTTACCCACACAGGCCATGATGGCTCGCAACAATTCATGTTTACTTTTTTTTATAAAGCCTTGCAATTTGAGATAAAATAATTTGGTATTAATTGAGTCAACCCCAATGATTAAATTTGAAAATATAAAATACAATAAAAAATATATTTTCTCCAAAATACTATATCATTGTTAATAGTTTATTTTACCAATGCTTGTTTTTCACTGTAGACATGCTTTACAATTAATTATTTAGTCATTATAGGAAGCTTTTTACAAAACATTAGCATCAATTGGCATGTAGAAGTGCGGTGGTTGTTACTCAGTACTAAATATTTATCACATCCTTTAAGACTTCCCTAGCATTTTATCTATTGATGAGACTTTCTTGCTATATACTATCTTCTATTTAGTTGACATAAAATATTAGTATAATTTTATTGCTAAGAGTATAGGTTTCCTCCCAAGAGACCCCTTTAACCTTCAATTTCTTCATCTAGAAAATAAATGCATTTCTACTTCTTATGTTTTTTTATGAAAAAATGGAAAAAAAAACAATTAAGATAATTCCATAATCTAACTTAAGTACTTAATGAACATTATAATACCCAACGATCTCTTGTTTTGGCTGTTTTGTTTTGCTTTTATTTATTTATTCTTTTTTTTAAATTGGTGTTTTATAGGTATTCATAATGATGGAATTCATTGTGTTATACTCATATGGGAATATAAGCCTAATATGCTTAAAGTAACATATGATTAAAATATTTTTAAATTTGTATAAACAGAATGATAGTATCACAAAAATTATATTAGGGACTTGTATATTTTTAACAGTTACTGATCTGATAAACTCTTCTTTATTATTTCACTTTTTTTTTTCTTGGTATCAAGGATTGAACTCAGGGACACTCAAACACAGAGCCATATCCCCAGCCCTATATTGTATTTTATTTAGAGACAGGGTCTCACTGAGTTGCTTAGCATCTCGCCATTGCTGAGGCTGGCTTTGAACTGGTGATCCTCATGTCTCAGCCTCCCAAGCTGCTGGGATTACAGGCATGCACTACTGTACCCAGCTATTATTGTTTTTAGTATATACAATATACATATATTTTTCTTCCTTAATACATTTTATACAACCATTTCTCATGTGTTGTTTTTATCTTGAAGGAAATTAATGTCCTTATCCTTCAAATATGTTTTTTATTATTGTTCCTATCTTCAATTTTGCATTTGAGAACTTGAGCTCTGGGTTCAGAAAACAATTTGGATTTTCTTTAATATTCTTCTTTTGATCTAAATATGCAGCATATACCTCAAAATAAATATATCATTCCTAATTTAAAAGTTCTTGAAAATATGTATATTACTTAAATTACTTTAACCTTTTGATAAATGCTGGGGCCTATAAGAAAAAGTAAAAACTGATATTAGAGAGTTTAAAATGGTTAAAAAACATTTGCTTTGTACTTCAGATTATAATAAAGTAAAAACTATAAATCTTTAAATCATGATTAAAACAAGCAAACATAAAACACTGAATACAAAAAAAAAAAGAGAAGAATTTGCTAAAATTGCTTACCAATGAAAGGAATGAGTTTTAAAGTCACCAACAGAGCCTATTTAGTGGGTTTCAAGTCCAGGAGAGCCTTTACCCAGGGGAAAAATGGATCTATAAACCTCCTTAGAGATAGAGCTGTCAAAAAATAACTGGGAAACTAAGTAAGACAAGAGAAAGAAGTTTAGAAGCAGAAAGTCTGGGAGAGAGGGTTATGATTTCATTAATCTAGTGTTAAAAGGTTGAGTTAGAAGAAAATACAGAAAAGTACATACTACTAACTTTGGAAAGAGCTTTTCTTTAAGTATCAATGTTCCAGAGAAAGGAAAAAAAGAATTTTTAACAAATTTTCACTTCAAGTGATTTCCATAGATGTTATTTTAGAAGTAAATACGAATATGAAAACCTAACTTTTAGAAGTAAATACGAATATGAAAACCTAACTTAATCTTTGGCAAACATTAAATCTATACTTTCTTTGAATAAAACCAAAATTCATTTGAGCACATAATATTTCAAGAATATGTATTTAGGGTAAAATTTGTTGGCTCATATTATATTCTCATTTCATTTAAACACTTTTATTCTTACATTTTTGTGTGTTTCAGCTATCCTATTATACTATCTTACTATCTATGTGTGCTTATAGTACAATAATTTATTTTATTTTGCTAATTTTCTTATAACTTAAATATAGAATGCCTTTGCTTTTAGTTGACCACTAAAAGTTCTTAAAATATTAAATAAAAATAATTAACATAACCACAAATAACTCTGAACTAAGTGATCTGAAATGGAAATATGATAGATGAATGCATGGCAAGTATACACTTTTAAATAAAATCAGCCTTGGAAAACAAAAATAAATTACAGAATATAAATTTTCTCATGAAAATAAAATGGTTCTTGATACGACATTATACTTGAAACTTAAAGATATTTGGATCTAGAAAGTAATAATTGACTTACCCAGGTGAGAATTTTAAAAATGTCATTGGCTCCTCAACTCTATACTTCTAACATATAGCCTTGGCATATTTATTATCTATTGCCAAACAAAGAAGAGCTTCCCTAAAATTGTATGATTACAATACAGAAAATCAATAAAGGTAAAAAGATGAAAGGAAAGAAGGAAGGGGAAACAAATAAGGGAATGAAGATGAATCTAAAAAATAAAAGAAACCTGAAAACTACTACCTTAATGAAATAAATTCCCAACAGAAAGCTGCCTTCATGAAAACGTTGTTCAAAATGATTTGTTAAAAGTTATATTAGAAAATACAAAATATTCAAGTATTATTATTTCCATCAAGCATTGCTTTGTCTAATCATTAATGGCAAAATTTTGGTAATAAAAAACAAGGAAGCCCAGTAACACCTTTTCTTATGTTCTCTCAGCAAATACATAGTGAGGCATTTCGTACAATCTGCTTCACAAATGTTAGAGTAGTGAAGAAATCAGTGATGGGATTTTAATGGGAAAAATCCAAGTAAAAGAAACTCAAAAGTTTCCAATGGCAAAAACACACAAAAAGATCAAATTGGTGATTCTCCATGAAGTACAGATAGCTAGGAGAGAAACTGGAATTAATGAGAAAACAGAATTGATAATCCTGGGTGCATCGCTATATGTAATTCCTACATCCTTTAATGTGCTATACTTTAGGAAATAGAGACAGATTGTAAAAACAAGACTTGAATAAAACAAAAACACTCTTTCAACACAAAAATCAGTACTCTCTGAAAGGACAAAATATTATTAAAATCTGTGCCTTAAGATAGTAATGTTGCTGGTATAATGCCTGGCAGTTTGGTTTATTTGTTTTAATACTCTAATTGGAGTAATAATGGTAAGTGTTAATAACTGTAAAATCCATGGTCTTGCTATATTCTGTCATATTTTTTTCTGGATACTTGAAATCACTGCAGTTTAAAACAAGTGTTAGGCCAGGCACTGTGGCACTCATTTTTAATCCCAACGATTCTGAAAGCTGATTTAGGAGGAACAAATGTTCACATCTGATCTCGGTAACTTAGGGACATCCTGTCTCAAAAAAAAAAAAAAGGATTGGGGATGTAGGTTAGTGGTAGAGTACCTTAGGTTCAATGCCCAGAACCACACACACACACACAAAAAGTAAACAATTAAACAAAAAAAAAAGGTGTTATAGTCAATCTTAACAGTAGATAGCACGACAAGAAATGATTGGGGGAAAAATGGTCCACAAAATGATGGACATTCAAAATATCAGAGGAGAATAATAAATCATGTAAATTTTAAAAAATCCAATCTAATTTTTATATTCTGGATTGTAGTTTAACTTTTTTAGAACTCTTATGGTGAAGATGCTCCACTATAATGTAAAAATAGCATTTCTGAAATTATTGTGAACAATAAATCTAAATTAGCATACAAACCTCAATATATATATTCTCATTAGCTTTCAGAGTTAAACTTCTATTAGAGTTAAGTTCATTTTCCCTAGTTTATTTTGCATTGCCCACAAGTAGAGATTAACTTTATTCTATAATATGTATGCTCTGCCTTCTCTAATTCAGCATGTCTCCCATTTTTTCACTGTTTGAAAAATGTATCTCTAATGACCACTTCTTATAAAAACTATTTCTATTAGATGGATTTCAGAACTATGACATCTATCTTACTGTCATATTCTCTAATGGTATCACCAAATTTTGTGATGCCTATCATATCATCAATTTTCAGAGATATTTCATGTTTTTTTTACAATTTATATATAAATAGTCTCCCCACATGGATTATAAATTGTTTTTGAGCAGGAACTGAAGCAAAGTAGCAGGAACAAGTTGGAATATTTGGGTTCGAATTTTATGATCAACATAGAAACCTCCCTAGAATTCTTGTCTGTGTAACATAGGATTTAACAAAGTAATTTGGGGCAATCCCAATCAAGTCAGACATGTTTGCACTAACTCTCGGCTTTACCTATAGCTTTCAGAAAATCAAGAAGATGTTTTTGTTATTTAGGTCAGGAAATTCAGTATACTTCTATAGATGTGTATAGCATCATGCCATATTTTGATTCAATAGGGCATGCTGGGAAACATGGTAGTCATTCAATCTGCCAGCCAGGCTCTTCTATATATTTGCTGCTGCTTGAGGGGGAATATATATATTTCTTCTCTGTCTTTCAATTTTCAATAGGTTCTCTCATAATATCACCTCAGCAGCAATGGAATAAAAATAAAGTAACCTATAGCCAAATAAAACTACAACACATAGTACCTAGACTTCAAAAACTCAAGCAAGAAGAGAGTACATATATGAAATTTTCAAAATTGTCTTCAGCTCCTGGCTGTGTATTTGAGAGAATATATCTTAATTTTTTGAAGTCATATTTATTGAAAAGTTCTTTCAATAAGTTAGTTAAAGGCTAAAACTTTACTCTCACAATATTAAGGCTAGTAATAGCATAGTAAATCTATATTTTTATCTGTGTAATAATTAGAAGATTATTATATAAAAAAGTTTATAAAATATATTAATTTCATTCTCATATGTATTATTTGTTCATTGACTTCATATAATAGCCTGAATGTCTTCAGAGTAAATAACAAAAACATCAATTAGATTAATGGCATATATTCTTGATTATCCACAATTTCTTTCTGAAATCAAAATAATCAGTTTGATTCTGAAAGTGAAAATTCACATCTGAGAAACTGTTGTTGTGCCTGATGAGTGTGGACAGGTAAATTGTATATATGCTTTGTTTAGTTCTGATCTTCTCTGTGTGCTTCAAATTCCTGTTATGGGGATTGCCATCTGTTGCCAGGATATCATAAATCCATAGAAAATTCCAGTCAAACACAAACACTACACATTTACAACTTCTTCTGCATCAATGACCAAAAAATTGACCACAATAAGTATTTCACTATCAAATAGTATTTAAAAAGTTAAAAATGCCCAAATGTATTTTTTGTTGTTGCTGTTGTTAAAATTAGCTCATTGAAATTATTTAGAATTTGGGTATCAATAGTGTTTAAATAAGTCTTATTATTCATTATACTGTTAGAATCAATAAACTGGCTTTTCTAGTCAACATTATATTTCTGAATCTAACTTATCAGTTATGCAGATGACTCAGGTAATTGTAAATTAATTTTGTACATTTTCTAAGTAATCTTAAGGACACATTTTTTTTTGTTTTAAAATTCTATTGTCTTGAGGCATTTTCAGTTCAGCTTAAGTACCTTAAACAAAAGTTACTGAAGAAACAACATGAAATTATGTTTTCAGTATAAATGTACAAATTAGGAAAGGTTAAGGAACAGAATTAAGCTTGAAGAGTGTCAAAGAAATAAATGGAAGTGTGTAAGCCCTGGAGCAGAACCAATGATGCTGATAGACTAGGCAGAGCTCAGCTAGTTTAGAATCCAGCTAAATTAAGAAAGAACATTGCTGTGCTCAAAAGAAGAGGAAGGAACTCTAGGGAAAGCTTAAGAGTCTGTTAACAAATATTCATTATAAATTCTGTACCAAGAAATGGATGTTAGCTGTTTCAAACTCGTCTATGAACTCTGTACAAACAAAGGCATTTCCAAATATAGTGAAGATGGGTTAATTAAGAGAAAATACTGGTTGCTACTTTTATTAGACTGTTGTTTTCTCATCTTGACTTTTTTTTAAATACATAAATCTCCATTTCCAGTGACAACAGATTAAGTACTACTTGATCAGTTACATAATTGCAGATTGTAGAATAGACAAAATATTTTAATATTTAATTAAAACAATAATTTTAATATTTAATATTTTAAAAATATTTTAGTTTGCTCTTTACAGTCATTGATCAAGTTCAAGTTTATAATTCATGGTAGAAGAGAAGGTCATGTGGTGATCCATTGGATCTACATTGCTATATACGGCATTGAGTAAAGAGTAGGGGTAAAAATTTAAAAAAAAAAAAAAAATGATGTTCCCCAGAGCAAAACTGATTCAGGTTAGAAACAGAGAAGCAAACGCATCTGAAATCCTCAAGTCCCTAGAGCATATGGTTGTACAAGTGGGGGAGGCTTAGATATCATGTGAGTGTTCGCCCTGAATCCATGGATGGCAGTGAGGCTGTGTTCCCACAGCAGAAAACTCAAAAGAGGACATCCACTTATCAAGCATAGCATAGATTTCAGAGACAAATAAATGTCCTGGAGCTCAAAGAATACTGGGAGATTTTAGAGTTTTGGTTCATTCCATATAGAGTAATACATTTATTGCAAAAGGCACCTGCCTGAGACAACTCTTACTTATAAGAATCATATAATCATATGTGAGAATTAATCATCTAAATCTGCTCTAAAAAATAAATTCAATATTTTACAGATCTTCAAAGTAAACACATATTACAGTTTGAATCCTGCTGAGTTAGAGTTTTGGAGACACATTGGACTTTTAAAAAAATCCTTCCTAAAAAATCCTCAGTTTAAACATGCAGAAGATCAAGATAGTTAGCCAGTAATTCAACTACCTACAAGAAATAAAATCAGCATATGTCCCAGGAAAATACCATAACATATTGTATGCTTGGTGTTACATAACAAATCTGTAACACCAAGCATACAATAAAAAAGAAAAACATACAGAAACACATGAACATTTCATTAATTATAAAAAATTATAGCACTTAACAAAATGACTCTTAGATGACATGAATATTGACCCTAGGAGAAAAAGATTTAAAAGAAAATGTTTACAATATGTTCACAAACATTAAAAATAGTCAATGAATTTAAAAGGGAATTTCAGCATAGAAATAGATACTATAAACAATGTAATAAAAATATAAAAATTGAAGAGCTTTATATTTGAAAACAATTCATCATACAAATATTCAGAGTACAGACTCAGTGAATTTGAAGTTATTGGTATGAATGGTCAAATCCGAGGAACTGAGAAACAAAATTAAAGAAAATTAGCAGAGGCTAAAGGAATCTGTGGCACAACAAATATCTAATGTACCTATATCTAGAATACTAAAAGGAAAATAGATGATAGTGGGGCACAAAAAACGATTCAAAGGCAAAATACCAAAAATTTTCTAATATTCAGAAAGAAAGTTCCTAATATATAAATTCAGGAAAGCTTGTTATTTCTTAGAAGGATAATACAAAGAAAACCACAACTACTTACATAATAGTCAAACCCACACAAAACAGATGTGGAGAGGAAATATTAAATTTTTACCTAAACAAGAGGAAACCAAGTATACAAAAGTGGCTGACTATTCATCAGAAGCAATGAAGGTAGATGATTACTTGGCATTTTTAAAATGTTGGAAACGGGGGGAAAACCGTTTCTTCCATCAACTCAAACTCCTTACTCATCCTTCTTTAGATTTGACTGGTTAGTGAAATACATTTTTAATTTTTATTTGCAAATTGATTCTAATATATAAATGAATTAATTAATTCTTCCTTAACTGAATTTGTCCTGGTGATACAACCAAAACCAAATATTTCAGAATAAAACACATAAACCCAACTTGATTTTCTTTTTTACCTTCATAAATATATTGTATTTAATCAACACAGAATACTATATAATATTGTGTGTTTGTGTGAGAGTGTGTGTTTGTGTGTGTAAATACAGGACTTTTTCCCTGGCACATACCATAGATCTTTACATCAGCAGTTAATCCTTTCTGATAATGTTTAGTTTTGTATTATTCCTGCTATAGTGAAAAGTATATAAGCTCATTTTTCCAAAGAATGAATAGCTTTGATAGACAAATTATAAGTGATCTATTAGTATTTCATAAGTGTACAAATTAAAATGGATTCCATTCCTCTGTTCTAAAACAAAAATAATATTTCTATAAAATAAATTACTCTCTCAACATGTTTGACCTGAATATTTCAAATTTATTCTATTTATATTACCAAACAATATAAAAAAGAGAACACAGCCAGGCACTATTTTGCATGTCTATAATCCTAGTGATTTGCGAGGTTCAAGCAGAAAGATTACAAGTTGAAAGCCAGCCAGTAACTTAGCAAGGCCCTAAGCAACTTAGTGAGACCATGTATGTATGTATGTATGTGTGTGTGTATATATATATATACATATATATATATATATATGGGTTAGGGATGTTGCTGATTGGTTTAGTGCCCTGGGGTTTAATTCTCGGTACGAAAAAAAAATTTGCAAACATCACCTATTATTCCTGGAAATCTCTATTCTGTATTCACTCATTGACATCTATCATTAAGTTTTCTTTCAGATTTATACATGTAAGAACTTTTCTTTTTTCATAGTTGGAAGAAATAATATAATACTAACACCTAATTGAAGCTTGACAATTCAACTGAGTTTACCAAAGCAAGCATGGACATTTATATGAACCAAGAAGGAACTATCTTGAGAGTGAACTAAGAAGGAACTATCTTGAGAGAGGAAGATAATTATCTGAAAGACTGGTAATGAAAAGTTTGGATAGGGCCTGGGGTTGTGGCTCAGTGGTAGAGCATTTGCCTAGCATGTATGAGGCACTGGGTTCGATTCTCAGCACCACATATAAAAAAGTTAATTAAATATAGGTTATTGACAGTGAAAAGAATATTTAAAAAAAAATTTGGATAAATGTTTTGACATAAATAAGAGGAAATTCCAAAGATAGTGCTGCCAAAATGCCTTTTTATTTATTTATTTTCATTTTATTGTTTTTGTTTATTTACTTACCACAGAAAAAAAAATCTGACTCTATGATTTTTATACTTTAAAAGCAACTTTACATACATCCACAATACAGTATGTCTACACAACAAAATATTTTATGTCTAATAAATTATATCTTTCAATAAGATTAATAGCACATTTTTAAAATATATTAAATAAATGAGAATATTGAAATTTGCATAAGTTATATTCCAAATTTTATGAAAAAATGGTTAAAAACAATAAATAACTGATGATTGTTAAATAATGTGTTAGTAACGTAACTGTTAATATTTAAGATATTTCATATCAAAAGAAAAAAAATGTAAGATGAAATTATATAAGTGGAAAAAAGACATTCAAAATTTAGAGTTTTATAATGGAAAAGAAATCTGTTAAAAATTCTATTTCTGAATGAGTCAGAGCATTAAAAAATTTTAAATGCTTGCATTTTTTAATTAGCATAAAGAAATGTCACTAGAACTAGAATAAAATAATCAATGTCACAGACGTAATTCTTCGGAAGAATTTTTTTAATTATCTAAAGCTTATCATTCAAACCAAGTGTATACAAAACACAAATAACTGTATCCATAATTTGAGGAAAAATCAGAACTAATGTATCAGTCATATTTACAAAAAGGGAAATATTTAATTATAAATTTATTCATAACTAAAATAAATTTGCCTCTGTAATAATACAATATTTCTCAAATTAGAAAAAGCACTTAATACATAAAAATGTAAAATATAACTTTTCTTTCTGATTTCTTACATTTGTATTTGTATTGTTATGGAGCTTTCAGCATATGTATATCTGATATAAAATTCCTTAAATGAGTCAATAAATTCTAACTCTAGTTATACAGTGTTATAGTCACATATGCATTTTTAATAGAACTTGTGAGGTAGGGAAACATGAACTATGAATCTGATACTTACACTAAGAAATTATAAGTGTCAGTGCCATTTCTCCTAAAGGTTTGTGTCTGTGTCAAGTTATAATACTTTGGTACACAGAATATTTATTCAATTTCACATATTTTTATAATTGAGTTAATGGATGCGTGAGAATATACAATGATTCTCTATATGTTTGTTCATTTTTTAAGATTAGAAATTAATAAAATGTGGGTAATGTTCAAACAAAGATAATTATTGATGTCCTCTGTTTCTAAATTGAGTATCACATTTTGATAATCAAAACTTTACCAATCACTATCCAGTTTCTTTCTCTTTAAGAAATCAGTTTGAAGAATATTTATCTTTACCAAAAGCCTAGAACATAAAGAAATGTAAAGAAAGGTAATATGTAAACCATGTTCTTAAAGAACTATTCCAAGTGACTTTCAATACATTCATGTGCATTCCTGAATAGTGGTAGATAAGTACAGTTTTCCCACTTTCATATTTCAAATGTTTGAACTAGGGACATGTTAGGTCCTTACAGATAACTACTGGACGCCTGTTATGATGGTCACTTCCTTTGAAACAGCTCTCATATATAAACACACTAAGAGGAGAAAACGAGCTAAGCTCATGAAGATATGCTAGAAGCATATCTGGAAGGAGTAGTCAGTCAGTGCTTCAAGAAGAACCTGTCAGATTTAAGACAAAAGCAGTTAAAGATCCTGGTTCCTCTTTAGAGTCCAGGGCAGAGGCTCAGTACAAAATAGTGAGATAAATGGAGAATGTATTCACCCCAAAAGTCTCTTTCATATATATATACTAAGTGTATGGTTAAAAACAATATATATATTACATACATACATACATATTACATACATACTAATGACAAAGGGTATACCAGTGCCTAAAGAATTTTGGATATGCCCAGGATATTGATCAAAGACATGTAAAATTCTGAACAGATAATTAAGGTACCATACTATAGACAGTAGCTTTCAAATATTCTATTATAGCAACAAAAAGTGAAAATTGGTCTGAGTCTTCACTGTCTTCTTTTTTATTTTACTTAATTTTATTTGTTCTTTTTAGTTACACATGACAACAAAGAATGTTCGAAAAAATATGAAAATATTTCAGAAAAATAATTATCTGTGCTTCAAAATGAATTTAGTGTTATGCTTATGCATTTACTTTACTTTTTTTATTAAATTCAATTAAAATTAATTTTCTGACTGAAAATTCTTTATATCTTTAAATACAGAAATGTTTCAGTCCTTTTGAAATTTAGATTTCAAGTCCTACCATATAAAAACATATAATTGCCTATTGAAAATAGCATTTCATTTGAAAAATAAAGAATTTGAAGAAGAAATAATCTAGTAGGTTAGTAAAGAGTGTCTTTGATTTCTGAATTGCATAGAAGTTTCAAAAGACATTGCACAAGGCATTTAATCAACATCTAATTTAAGATAATTTGAGTCACAATTTCTAGTAAGATTACATAAGTGTTCATGTATGTAAATAATATAAAAGCAAATACATATAACGATTAAATGTGTATATGAACGTACACATTATATGCATGTTCATGTATATTATATGTGTGTTTTATATAAACTTACATAATACATAAGTGATTAATATTTTTAAGTTTGTAAGCAAGTTTATGCGCAAGAGTTATCAAATTGTGAAATGAAACTTTTACCCAGAGTATAAAAATGTTTCATGTCTATTTTATTGTATAAGTAAGAAAAAGCAGATAAATCAGTCAATACAATAAATATGAATAAAAAATCATTTAAAGATACATGCATCTATCTATAAGTTTTTAATAAGGATAGTGAACTCTGAAGAAGACAATGAAATAAAATATTAAAGAAAGAATTTACAATTATAAAAATCATAATAAATATGTACTTTTAAGTTTGCAACATAAAAATAAACCAGAATTTCCCACATCAACACATATAAATGCTATAAAACTTTGCAGCTGCTTGGGCATCTGTAAAAATGAAGAAAAATAAATTACAGCTCTTTTTAATGAAATAAGCTGCCAGACGGTCATGACTGTCAATAGTGCTTACCAGGAAGAGATTTTCTTTGCTCTTTAAGCATGAAAAAAAAAAAAAAAGTCATGCTTAATGGCTCTTTAGGGAGGGTAGTTTGTTTTCAAATCTGCTCAGCAAAATGTTGGCTTTGAAGATGATTTTTTTCATGTTCTTAGGTTAGAATTCTGGAGCTCTGTTTTTAGAACTGTTTTTCTATCATCAAAAAATAAACACAGTAAAGTTTATAAAGGAATAAAGAATAATTCTGTTTAAAACCAAAGAAACATCCTAGCCAAATATACAAAACAAACATGATGTCTTTGCTTAAAACATTATCTAGTATTAACAACATCAAGAATGAATTAAGCTACATACTCAGTACTTTCTCTTGATCTTCTACTGAATTTTGACTTCATAACACATCTTTTAAATGTGTTTCTATTGTAAACAATATGGATGGAAAAGACTTTGATGAATGTTAGATCCTGCTGATGGTGGCTTTTGTTTTGAAAAATGAATGCAAAAACAAAAATGCATGTTAAGTCCTTGATACAATTCAATATAGCAATAATATGGAAATTTTTATGATTTATAGAATAGCTTTAAATTGTCTGAAGTTTCATTTCTGATCCTCTCTTTGAGTTCCAAAGATTGTTTCAAATGCCAATAAAGTGAGAAAACACTGGGATATTTAAAATAAATCAGAAAATCAAAATCATAAGTTATTTACCGGCCCCAAAATATGGAAATTTATTTAGTAAATTTTCTGATGATTCTTTTCAAAAGTACCTTTGTTATTAGATAGTATGGAATTATTAGCTAATATTATTATACAAATGCTTTATTACTTAAATAAGCCAACAGTCAGAAGCTTTGATTTGCCTAAATTGAAATACCCTGAAAAATTAAGAGGGTGCACATTAAAAATTGCTAGCAAAAGGATATTTTAAAAGGATTTGTTCTGGAACTTCCCAGTCCTCAGAAATCTGAAGAGTGAAATTTATAGCCAGAGTATGAAACTTTGATTTAGCTTTTTATTTTGGCTAAGAAAGATCACTAACTAATCTCAAATTATTTGAATATCATGATGTTAAAGTCCCATAGCGCAGAAGCTCAATAGTTTTAGACTTTTCTTCTACTAATCTATAAGGAAGCTAAGGAAAAATATCTACAAGGAACCTACAGGGAGAATAGGACAGAAAAACCTCATTCAGTATAGGGTAGTGCTGGGAGATAATTACCATGCTAAATTTGTACCTTTTTTCCTATTTCCCTTATTGAACAAAAGGTTTAATCTGCAGAATAAAGGGCAAGAAAAACCATAAGTCTTTGCACTTTTAGAAGAGAGGAAGGTAAACTACTAGTTCACTATCTAACTTATTTACAAAATACTCAAACTACAAACAGAAGTGCTTCTGCATTGTAGCATAGAGGACCCTGAGAATTATCTACTGCACATAGGAGAAAGGAATGATGACCATACATGAGTAAGACAAAAGAGCACTTGAAAAGGACAAAACATGTATGTAAATCCATGAATCCTTTTCAGTACTAACCTTAATCATAACAGATTTTAAATTTCCAAGATGAGAATATTCACTTTTAATATTTCTATTTAATATAGCCCTTGAAACATTAAGTGGGAACAATTGGGAAAGAAGAAAATAAAAAGGATACAAGCCTTTCGGAAGAAGTCAAATGTCCCTGTTTGCAGAAGATATGATTATGTATTTGAAGACCCTAAAAGGTCTAGAAGTAGGACTTTAGAGCTGATAAACAAATTCAGAAAAGTAGCAGGATATGAAATCAATATAAAAATCAATAGATTTTTTATATACCAATTATGAATCTGCTGGGAAAAAAACAATAAAACAATCCCATTCACAGTAGTTAAAAACAAAACAAAACAAAAAATTAAGAATAATCTAAACAAAGGGGTTAAAAAAAACATACTACCAAACATGATCATATTATATATTTACTGCAATTTCCAACAAAATACCTGACATGCTTTTTAGAAATAGAAAAAAAAATTCTAAAATTTTTATTGAAAGAAAAAAAAAAAAAAGAAGAAGACTCAGAATAGTCAAATGAATTCTGAGAAAAAAAGAGTAAACCTGGAGGGATCATAAAACCTGATTTCAAATTATATGCTACAGAGGCTTAGTAATGAAAAAGAGTTGGCTTGGTATTGGCATAAAAATAGACATACAATCCCTTTCACCAAGTAAATTTTACCTTTGTTTATATTTATAATACATTAATTAAAACAAAACAACTGGAAATCAGACTAAGAACTTCAAGAGTTGAATATTTTCTCTCATATGTAGAAGCTAGGTCAAAATAAGGTTGGGGGTGGGCTTGGTGAGACAGGACTCAAAGGAAAATAAAAGTGAAGTCAGTAGAGCAGAGAAAGGGTCTTGAAAGGGATGGAGGGGGGATGGGAAAAGAGAGGATTGACATTGATCAAACTATATTATGTACCTAAATGAACATTGCACAATGAATTTCACCTTTATGTGTACGAATATAATACATTAAATTTTAACTTCAGGTATATCTATAAGCACAAATTAATAAAATATATGCAAATAAACAGAAGAAAAACTAGCAGAGTATAGGAAGGGGATCAAAGGAACAGGGGAAGGGAGGAAAAAGGAAAGTACTGGTGACTAATTTTGAGCAAATTGTATTCCATACTTGTAAAATTAAGTCAAAATAAACCACAATATAATGCATAACTACACTGCCCTAATTAGAATATGTAAAAACAAAAAAATAAAACAATACAAAAATCCACATGTAGACTACTGGAACAAAAGACAGAGATGAACTGAAACAGCTACAGTAATCTGTTTTTTGACAAAAGTGCCAAAAAAAAAATACATTAGAGAAAACAGCCTATTTAACAAATGGTGCTAGGAAAACAGGTTATTCACATGTGAAATATTGAAACTAGATCCCTATGTCTTATCCTGGAAAAACTCAAAATGGATCCAAGACCTAAGATAAGAACAGAAAGTTTTCAACTGTTATGAGACAGAGAAAACACTACAACATATAGACATAGGCAGCAACTTTCTCAAAAGGACTCCTTTAACTCAGGAAATAACACTAATAATTAAGAAATGTAATGGCTTCAAACTAAAATCAAACTGCCATCCTACTGCACCAGCCTCCAGAGTTGCTGGGATTCCACACATACACTACCACATCTGGCTTTAAACAGGGAATTTTTCACAAAATAATATGCTTGCCTGCCACAGTCAGGCTGCAGCAAAAATAACCGGGGGGTGATGAGCAACTTGTGTAGATTGATACAGCAGGAGTGGGAGCCATTTATTGTAGGACAGGAGGGGTATATATACATTCCACACAGCTTATCTTAATTAACATAAACTAGATACAGCAGTCAACCAATAAGGAATCTCCACACTTAATGGCTCACTGGTGTTACTTGACAAACTACTCCCTCTGGCAAAATGCCAGGTGCCATCCCAACTTATTTACAGACTCTAACACTTGCCAAGCAACAGTACCTACGTATTGGATACTCATATGCAAAAACAACAAAAAAACAAACTTCAATGTTACCTTATAAAACATATCAAAATTAACTGAGTGTATATTACAATTAAATATTAAAAAATTAAATATTAGTAGGATAAAATGTGTGTGGACTTTAATTTGTGAAATTTGGCCAAAATATTAAAAATACTATTTATAAAATTTAAAAAAATAGTTTGGATTTTATGAATATGATTTTCATTTTTTGCTGTAAAAAAGGCACTGTCCAAAGGATGTTAGGATAAGAAGAAAAATAAAGGTAAATATTGAAAACTCACATATCTAATAAAGAAGAATCATAATAATCATAATAAATATAGTAAAAATAATAACAACAGCAGCAGCAAAATTATCAACAATGAACAGCATGGTAAAAATAGGCAAAAATCATGGACAAAAATAAGGTAAGTGGTAAAATAAATTATAGGTAAAAATAAAATAAAACTGTGGTGAAAAAACCCTTGAAACATTCTCAACATTAACCATCATGGAAATGCAAATTAAAATCATAGAAAAACACCACTATTATGCAACTTTTAAATAGGGTAAAATGCAAAACCTGAGAAATGTTAGCAAATAGCAGCAAATCAAATATTAGTAAATATTCAAATGTTAGTAAATATTCAAAGCATTTATTACAGCAGAAGTTGCTAAATTGTATACCTAGGGAGAGAGTTTGGTAGTTCTTCATAATGTTGAGCATGGTCTTATGTGACTCATAATCTTATTTCTAGAAATTCACCAATCAAATTTGAAATCTGTGTGCACACTAAAACCCACAGCTGAATGATCACAGAAGTTCTATTCCTAAACATTAAAAACTATGAACCTCCAAGATGTGGCTCAACAAGGGAGGAAATTATGGAAAATCAATAAAATGAAAACCTATTCACCTATAAAATGGAATTTCCTATTGATTACAACATAGTTCAAAGATAAATACATTATTTTTAAATAAGAGAAGCTAGACTCAAGCATAACATATCAAAGATTGTATATATAAAATATTCAAAAAAGACAAAACTATAGAGACAAAAACTTATCAGTCCTTTCCAAGGATCAGAGCTAGGGAAGTAGTTATTGTAAAAGGGAAATACTAGAGAAACCTTGGGGTGAAAGAACTATTTCTGGAAGTATTAGAATGGGGGATCATGATTTTATGCACTTGTAGAAACCCTGAGAATTGAAAATAACAAAGAGTTAACTTTAAGCAACCTAAAGGAAAAAAAAAAAAAATCCAAGATGATGAGTGAGCTCAGTAAGTAATATACTAGACAGTGACATAATTTCTTTATGAGATGTATGTTTCTATTTTTCTATAACTTGACTTATTGAATAATGATATGATTTGGATGTGAGGCATTCCCCCAAAAGCTCATGTGTGACACAATGCAAGAAGGATTAGAGGAGAAGTGAATAGGTTATGAGAGCCTCCTGCTGATAGGGATTAACTGAGTGATAAATGAAGGCAGGTAGGGTGTGACTGAGGAGGTGGGTTTGGGGATATAGCTGTGGGGTATATATTTTGTATCTGGAGAGTGGAGTCTTTCTTTGCTTTCTGATCATAATGTGACCTGCTTCCCTCCATCACAGTCTTCTGCCATAATGTCCTCCCTCATCCCAATCTCTGAAGAATGGAGCTAGCTTTCTATGGACTGAGACGTCTTACACTATGAGCCTCCAATTAATCTTTTTGTCTAAAATTTTTTTTTTTTTTTTTTTTTTTTTTTTCTTCCAGGTCTTTTAGTCACAGCAGAGAAAAACTGATTAAAACAAACAGGAATCTGAGAAATGTAGGGCTTTCAAATAAAACTTTAGTTTGGAACAAATTTTTAGACAAACAAGAATATTTTATTTCCCTACACTCTTGAAATTAGTTATGATCTTTTAACTTATACCAATAAAGGGGGAGATGAAAAGAACTATGTTACTTAAGAGAAGACACATTTAAGAGTTCCTTTTTGATTCTTCATGATCTATATTCCTGCCATCTTACCACTGATTAACATCTAGCAGGTAGGTGCCATGAACTCAATTCAGACTTAAATATTGTGACAATGTATTGATGACCAATGCCCTGAAAAAAATATTTTAATCTGCATCAGACACTAAATGGAAAAACACATGCAAACATACACACAATTTTATTAAATAATGAAAAACTGTAGTTTGCAAATTAATAATTGAGGTTAATATTATAGTCACATAATAAAAAAATAACTATTTCATTCAATTAATTACATTTCTAAGACACATGATTTTGGTAATAATTTTTAATTTTTACTTTACATTGATAATGATCTTTTGAATATTATTATTTTAATTGGTACATTTCCTAGTGTAATTTCTGTGTAGTCTTTTAAATAGCATTTTAAATTCATTTAGCTTTATAAAAGTATTTAATTTAATAATATTATGCAGTTTATTATAAAATTAAAAATATGGAAAATATGAGTTATTCATATTCTGATCATTGAGAAACATATTTACAATACACAAATCTTGATATGTTTCATTAAATGTATTTTGGATGAATTAAATTGACATATATTTTTTAAAATTTAAATCATTTCTATATGTATTGGTCTGAAACATAGGTGTTTGTCTTTGACTTAGCACTAGGAGGTCATGAAAGGTTTTTCTTTTCCCCACATTTCTGTCCAACTTTGTGTTACTGAGTCTTCTATAATTTTTAAAATCAATATTATGAATGTAAAAGTGAAATTTCCACAGGCTTCTCTTTTGACTGATGGTCAAACTTTCTTAGGAATTGGATAATATATGTGTTAGGATTTGGATGTGAGCTGTCCTCAATAGCTCACATATGAATCAATGCAAGATTTGAGGGGAAAAGATTGAGTTGTGAGAGTCTTAACCAAATTAGTTATTTAATTCCCTGACAGGGATTAACTGAGTAGTAAATGAAGTGGTAGGTTGTGGCTGGAGGAGGGGGGAATTGGGGTATGGCTTTGGGGTATGTATATTTGGAAAAAGGAGTCTCTCTGCTTTCTGATCACTGTGATGTGAGCTGCTTCTCTCTGCCATACTCTTCCGCCATGATGTTCAGCCTCACCTCCAGTTCTGAGGAATGGAGCCAACCTTCTATGGACTAAGACCTCTGAAACCATGAGCCCTCAAACAAACTTTTTCTCCTATAAAATTGTTCTGATCAGATCCTTTTAGTCACAACAGTGAAAAAACTGACTAAAACAATATTTTAATATAAAATTGATCTCATTTTCCACTCCACTACCATCATATTTGTCATCCATTTGCTATTGACATGATAATTAAAATTTTGATTTTGATTTTCCTTGTTTTTTTTTTTTTTTTAGGATTCCCAGAAAAAATTTCTTAGTAGCTCGAGGCAAACTATATTTTCTGTGAAATTTCTAATATTCTTTTCAGGATTATTCTTACTTATTTCTATATTTGAAATGAAACAAAATAAAGTAAAACCATCTTAAAAGACTTTGTGGACTCTACTGTCTCCTTAATAAATTTTGTTGGGAAATCCAAATATATTATTACTTTGAACTACATAGCCTTGGGCAGCTTGACTGCCACATCTGGGAATCTTTCTATGTGAAGATGTAAGAAGACAGGCCTATTTTCAGGTGGCTGCTATTCACTTACCAATTTGTGAAAATACATTTAATGTTTAAATATATTACTTTATGGAATTGAAGAAATCAAGAGTATTTAATTTCATATTTAGCAATTGATGTTTTAGCACTTTAACTAATCAGATGTCTTCTCTAAAAAACATATCAATGATTAATCTCATTGATGTTGATGTTAAATCTAATTTACTCATGTTTAACCTTACAAACAAAGATATCAGAAAAGTGTAGTTAACAGTACTAGCTATCTCTTCACTTTTGAAGAAAAATCTTAGAAATAATGGATATTATATTATGGATATTTTATAAAAATTAACATTATTAGTTGTCTGACTACCTATAAAAACTTGTGAGTTAGTAACTTTAAAGACACCTTTACTCTCATCTGTTTGCCTATTTAAATTGAACCTTTTTTTAAGTCATGTACACTAAGAGATATTTGGATTCATTTCTCCCTTAAATTTTTATTTATAAGCAGTCATTTATCTATGCCAATTTTGATATAATGTACATGATTTATGGACACAAGCACATATATAGACATAACAATACAATACACAGGTGTGCACACATACAAAAAACCGGAAACAAAAATGTTGTAGCTTTCTGTAGGTAGATCTCCATAGGTAGAAGAAAACATGGTAGATGTTTAAAACCTCTATTAAATTTAACGAATTATAAATTAAAGTAGAGCCTATTAGAGTTTTACATTATAACTTAAATATGGGGCAGGTATGTACATACAGTTGGAAATGCTAGGTGTAAAGTCTTACAGCTACGGTGGATACTGAAATGAAAGTTTCAGGTGGGGGTTGTCACTTGATGGCTATCAGATTTATCCCCAGAACCACCATGTCTCTCTCCTTCTTAGCATTTTATAAAAGAAGATTTTCCAATGTATTTGAAGCCTAACATTTGAAATTGTCCTCTGAACAAAGAGTGTAAAAACGTCTATAGTCTGATAAAATATCTCAGGTCAGAAAAAACTATAATTTAAGCATGCAGGATCCAATGTGAATTCACCATAAAACCATGAGCTCAAAAAAATAGAAAAAAAAAGTTCTAAAAAAATGACAAGATCATAATTACTCTAGTAAAGGAGCATGGAGAATATCTTTGTCAGACTAAAGTTCACTTTCCTTTCAGATTAAAGTCATTCCAGATAGCTAAAGAATGTGAGTGTCCTGAAATGCTCAGATAAAGATTCTCCAAGAAAAGCAGACTTGTATATGAGATCATTTCATTTTTCCCTTCCTGTGCTTTAACATTTATGGAGGAACTTGTTAAGAAAGCAGGATGGTAGAGTGCAAGAGTAGATAAGACAGCTAGCCATTTAAGTACCACAGCAGTTTGAATTTAAAAGTGAAACCATTTTTTTTTCATTGGTCTCAAACCAGTTACCTGCAAGTCTTGTAAGTCTTGCAAGCTCTGTAATTCTCTGCAATTTATATCTTAAATGCATGCCTTGGAGAGATAGAGATCTGGCAGAAGCCATGAAAGGGAAGTTGCCATTTTGAGTAAAACCTCATGCCTAGGGCATTTTAACAATTTTTCATTTCCCCAGTCAGTAGTCAGCCCAGGTTTAGATGCAGCAAATTATTAGGCATTTTCTTTATCTCAAATGTGATTAGGTCATCCTCTACTAATTTTTTTTCGTAAGCACAAGAATCTATGCTGAACAACAACAACAACAAAAAGAATAAGAAAAAAATAACAAAAGAAAGATAATAGAACACAGGTGCCAGTGCCAAGAAAACTCTCTCTTTGTTAAGGGGACATCTCCCCAATCCTGCAGCCTCCAATGGTTAGCGATTTCTACCTTTCCATCTGCACCTCTGCCTGCAGCCTCACTCAGAATGAAGGCTATTAATTTCTTGATAACTATTTTAATTTAAGGGAGAAATTTGCCAGCTAGATATACCATTAAAATTTCTTAGATATTCCCTTTGTACTTTTGGGTCCTCATACTTACAGGACAATGATTTCATATTATGTTTCTTAATTTTATGTTGGCCTGTTAGTACTCTGGCTGATATCTCCAGTAGATAAAATAAATAATTTGGATTCCTCAACTGAGACAGATGAGGGGTATTTAACTCTAATTATGTAAGACATATTTTCTGGTCTTTTTACAGCTAGATGAGGGGAGAATAGAAAAAAGGGTGTTCTATGAGAGTCTAGAGAAGGTAGTCCAATTTTAAATGTTATGGAGCTGGGGAAATTCCAATAAAATGAGGTTCCACAATGACTCCCTGTTCAAACCCCAATTCTAGCAATCAAGTCAGAAAGATTTCAGGCATGTTGCTCAGACTAACAGGAATAAGTGTATTGAAGGGACAGAGAACAGGTAAAGGAGACACTGTCAAGGGACAGAGTAGGTCCACTTAGTGTTTTGGGGAGTTCCAGAGACTTTTCAAAAGAGTTAAAAGTTTCCAAACTTCTATATATTGATTTTTAACTGACAGTAGGGTGGCTTCAGACTTTCAAGTCCCCATTGTCATGGTAACTCTAGGTCACCTTGGCCTATGCTGACCATTCTAACTGCATTTCTAACCATACATTCTTACACATTTTATGGTTAGGAGCAACTATCCTTATATCCCAAAGTTTCAGGATCTGGTCACAAAAGTCTCCTCCTTCAGTGTAATTTGGATTCTTATCAACATTATTTTATGCCTGCATTTTCTCCTACAGTGAACAGGTAATTTGCCAAGTAATCTGATATAAAAATTTTCACAGAGGCCAGGCAGAGCTAAAGGTAAATTGCTTCTTGGAAAAGAAAGCATGTGGGGGTCAGCAGAGCAGCTTACTTGATAGAATTATACCCTTAACTTCATGTTCCCTCCATTCATATCTGTCTGTCCCCTAACATTCCCCTCAAGGACTTTCAGACCTAAATTCTTTTAGGTTATTTGGACAATGACTCTATCATCTGGCTGTTTCTGGTGAAAAAGGGTGAGTTTGGGGTAAAGTGACCCAAAGTCCTTGTTCTTCATCATATGGAACATGGAGATTTAAGGTTATTTAACATCAGGACAGTCCAGAAGTTCATGGTGGCAGTTGATGGGTAACTAAATGAGGTGTACAAAAGGCAGGGATCATACTAAGGCAACAAAAAATATGACAGCAAAGCATTTTTTTTTTTGCAATCAATTAGCATGAAAACAATAAGTAATATCATCTGATCTCTGAAAACCATGAATATTGTAACTCATTAAAACTTTAGGTGGGATTGACATGCCACTGATCTGTGAGTGGAGACCATTTAAGGCTTTAGAAGCATTAGCAAAGATTTAGAAACAAACACAAAATTTACCTTTTACAATGTCACAGGTATCCACATGAGCTGAAGTTAAGGTGTATAATGACATTTTATTTTTGGAAAATACATTTCTTTTGGCAATACCTCTGTGTTTAGTATAGGATCCTTTATCAATACCAGGGCTTTCTTGGTAAAGGTAGTTAGTACTTTTATATGCCACATTACATCTTCTAGACCAATATGAAGGATAAATGTTGGGGCTAGTCATATACTAGCAAACCCAGAAACTCTAATGGAGCCCCTACATAGGAGGTTAGGAAGTTTTTTAAGTCTCAAATTGACACAGAAGAATGCTTGTAATTCCAACAGTCTCTTTGATAGTTATTAGTCACTACTGTTTAAGAAACTTATCTTTATAGCTTCCAGCTTTGCATACTTTTGGTTGGGGCTCATCTGGTATTTTAGAAGAAGGATGGGGGTCAGGACCTGATCTAGGTGGCTTATGTAGTGGGAAGTCAATGAGGATTAATTGTAGAGGAGAGCAAGGCTGGCACAGTGAGGGCCTGAGTGAAGGTAAGAAAAAAAAAAAAAAAAACACCTTGGAGGCAAGGAATCTAAGGCCAATTACCATTTCATTGGAAGAATTTGTCTAAGTCTTGGAGGATTTGGAGGTCAAAGTTCTCAAATTCTGAATTTGGGCCATGGACTTATGTTGTCCAATTGATATTGTGGCCCATCAGCCTAATAAGATGTTTATTTTTGATATTGGAGTGGAAGTTGGGGATTTTAAAAAGTTTTAATGAGAAAACCTAAGGGGGAGTCCCATGGGATAGAATGGTTAACCCTCATGTTGGAGATGTTTGACTGGGGTGGTGGTCAAGATCAGACATCCTATAATGTCTCCCCTCACCAAACAGAAATGTTCCAACCGAGAAAAAAGAGGCCATCCCTTTCTACAATCTCAAAATGAAGAACCCTGAGGATCTGGATGAGCTGAAAAGTGGAAGGTCTTGGGCAGAGCACCTCTGTGAGAAACTAAGAGAGATCATACCTTTCCAAAGAATGAGAAGGTTGGCATTGCATGCAGGAAGAAAATGGCAGAATGCAGCCCCAGATCCAGATGTCTGAGTGTATAAGAAAGAGAGAAATTGGAGGGGGTATGGTTAGAAAAAAGTTGCCTTCAAACTAAAAAACAAAACAAAACAAAACAAAAACCATTCAGGTCCTTGCTTCATCCACATGGCAGTGAGGCAGCAAAAATCTAGCCCAGGAATAGGGTTGATTTTGGGTCCTTTACTCACTACCATTTACCTGTAGTGGACTTGGAGGGTTTGAAGGATCTCTTCTATTAGGAGGGAAGAATAAAATAAATAGAGGAGAGATAGAATAATAAAAGATGATGGAGGTTATTAGGATGGAGAGGGGTGGAAAGCTCCAAACCATGTCCTGGGTTTTTGGCACCAAATGAAAGAAAATACGAAAATAAAAAGAAATTGGGACTGACCTCAACAGAATGAGCTATGCTTTATTAAGCAACAGAGGAGCCTATTTTAGGGAGGATAATGGTAACTGGACACAACAAGGGTCTGAATGTTATATGCTTTAGCAGGGCCAGGTCATGGGAGCAGTTTGCCATTCACTTTTGCCAGGCTCATTTACTTTTGCCATTCACCTTGCCAGGGGAACATTGGCAGATAAGGAAAATTGTGAAAGATTAGAGTCCTCAGTTTCCTATTTTCCATGAGGGTTGCCAGTTTCCACTTTCTTCCGAATCCATATCTTTTCCAACGTTGAATTAAGGGTCTTTCAGTTTATAGATATTCAATAAATATTTAATTAACATGTTGATTGCTATCTTATTATCCTTACCTAGAATAAAGCAAAAAAATTATAACTCATATGACACTGTCAAATAAGGTTTTTGAACTGATTTGTTTGGCAAATGTTATTTATGTCTAAATTAGCATTTATGGAAAAAGGTTACTTTAATTTTCATTGTATTGGGGCATAAATATATAAAATATAATGGAATAAAAAATTAGCTGCACAAATATCATTACACAAATATCATTTTAACTCTTTGTCTTTGCATGAGTCAGCTTAGGCTATCATAAAATAATCCCTTAGATTGGCAACTTAGAAAGTAGACTAATTTTTCACAGTAATGGAGCATGGAAGTTCAAGATCAGGGTGCCAGAATTGTTGTTTATTCTTTAATTCCTCTTCTCTTAGTTGCATACATAATAAGAAAGAAAGAGCAGTCTCTGTTATGTTTTATAAAGTCACTAATTAGATAGATTTCAAGGGCCCCTTCCTACAGTTTCACATAACTATAATCATTTGCCACAAGTCCCATATCCATGTAACACCACACTGATGATTAGGACTTCAACATAAATTTTGGGGAGTATAAATAGTCACCATAAAAAGGTTTTATAGCTCTATTTCAAATAGTTATTATATAAAATTCAAAGGAAGGATATTTTCATTTACAATATTGTTCCATTTTTTTTTTCTAACTCTTGCCCCAGATACTGGATTTTAGAGTATGCTGTCATTTTTTTTTTTCCTGAATGGACCCTCAACTTTGTGTATTTGAAAAATCATTACTCGTAAATAAATTAAAACAAATATAATTAAAATAAATATTTACATTACAAAAGATTTTAGAACAGTGTCCCCTTATTTACTAAAGTTGCTAGCTCAATAGGTCTTCAGACATTTCTTTAGGCAATTTTTAAAAAATTTCTTTTAATTAGTTACTCATGAAAGTACAATGATCTTGAAATATCATACATTTGAATCACATGGGATACAATATCTCATTTTTCAGAGTATACAGGTTGCAGAATCACATTGGTGATGCATTCACATATATACACACAGGCAATGTGTTTTCAGGAAATACTGGCGTTAACAGGCAGTTTGAACAGATAAACTAATTTATTCATTTGGTTTATTTAGAGAGTATACATTGCCAAAAGCCAGTAACACAATGAACAGAACATAAATTATAACTCTTAAACTGAATGCTGCATCTGAGTGAAAAAAATGAACATTAACTAGAATAACATATATAGAAACAATAGGGAAAAAATAAGAGGCTGTTCTGATATAATGCCTGTTATCTGGAAACTGGTTAAAATCTAAAGATATTTCATTTGCAGAAGTTTAGCATTGATAGGTTAGCATAAATTTTTATCAAATGAATACATGATCTTAATTTTTATTTATTGGATTTTTTTTTTTGTGTGTGTGTGGTGCTGGGGATTGAACCCAGGACCTTGTGCATGTGAGGCAAGCACTCTACCAACTGAGCTATATCCCCAGCCCTTAATTTTTATTTATGATGCTTGAAGAATATGATGAAATTTGAAATACTCAGCTATTGAATTAAAAAGTTAATTGAAATATTAATCCTCTTAAATAGATTGGAATTAACATGAACAAAAAATTAAATATAATTATATTAAATTAGTAATATAACCCCTAAACAGATGGGTTTTTTTTTAATTAATGAAAGAAAATTTTCTACTTTACTTTTCCTGTGAAATCTTTTTCTAATATTTGTCAGTTAGAACTATTGTACTTCCCACAACTGTGTAACTCCAGTAGAAATGTAACTTTCAAGTTTATAATAATGTAACAACATAGAAATCTTTCTTAACAGAAAACTGACAATATTTTAATGAATATTTATAAAAATGATTTTCAGTAGCCTATTGGTGTGCCCCAAAATATATGTCCAAATTCTAATACATGAAAATGAAGACCATCATTAACATTAAGATGGTGTAGGAATATGTATAATTTATTAAGAATTTGAGAACTTTAATATGATGATATGATGATCCTAGTTTGTCCACTTGTGCCCTAAATTAAAGAACATGTGTCCATATAAGAGTGAGGCAGAGGGAGATTACAAAAGCAGAGTGGAGGAGGAACAACACCACAGCAGGGGCTGGTGTGAAGCAACAGAGATAGGATTGTTTCAGCCACCAGGCAAGAAATATCAAGAGTTGAAGGCAGCAATCAAAAGAATTGAGAAAGACTTAAAAATGATTCCCCTCTAAGAGAATCCATTTGGAAATGTAAAAGTTGCTCTGTTAACATTTTAATTTTCAGCTTCTCACCTACAGAACTTTAAGGGAAAATATTTTTATAATGTTGAGCAATTGTGGTTTTAGTATTTATTTTTGACAGCCATCAGCTATTTTTACATCTTATGTAATTTCTTCATGTCAATGGAAAAATTAGAAAAACTTCCTATTTATCCTTAATTTAATTTATAATAAGTAAAATACTGATTTTAGTAGCTTTATTCTTTATATTCCTGTTAGGATGGCCTTCGGCCTCAGCCTAAGCAACTCCATTTTAAAAACTATAGTTTGAAACCTGCAGTCTCACCAGGCACATGCAACAGAGCCCTCCAGTATGGCCTCAAGCAAGTTACTTCCCCTCACCCTGTTAAAAATAGTGAAGCCCCTGGCAGGTTGTCCTCACATGATAAGAAGAATAGGCAAGAAGATCAGGGTGGAGACCATCAGACCAGATGTTTCTGACCCTAGGGTAAATTATGTCACTGAGAAATCTATTGGTAGCTGATAAGGATTAAAAATGGGGTCAAAAAAACCCCAAATTTAGTATAAATGATAGAGCAAATGAGCAGAGATTCATCCAGCTGAAACAAGGATGCACTTGAGCTGGAAAGCCTTATGAGGACCTGACATCCCATCACTTGTCATTATTCCTGAGCCTCTGCGTGAACCTCACCTATCTCAAACTCTATTGCCCCATCTGGACCTTGGTGAGAGCCGCAACTTCTCCCTATGACCCTCTCCTCAACTGGTCATCCACTCCACCCAAGGAAAATCCTGCTTTGGCTCTGAACCTGGTCACCATGGTCTGAGTGAGTGTGCATCTGCTGGACTTAAAGCCTAAGGCTTAAGACATTTGAACTTAGCATGCAGAGGGAATGTCTGTCATTAGCCTATCATGATTAAGTGTGTTTTGCAGTGCTAAGAATTAGATTATGTCTATTGCAGTGCCTAGCATTAAGGATTGTTTTTTTTTTTTTTTTTTTTTTTTTTTTTTTATTGGTTGTTCAAAACATTATAAAGCTCTT
>NW_025999968.1:30214559-30217444 GCF_001458135.2 Marmota marmota marmota | reverse complement strand
CACTAGTATGGCAATATGTAAATCAATGGATGTGTAATTGATGTGATTCTGCAATCTGTATATGGGCTAAAAATGGGAGTTCATAACCCACTTGAAGCAAAGTGTGAAAGATGATATATCAAGAACTATGTAATGTTTTGAACAACCAACAATAAAAAAAAAAAAAACATTGTAAGCAAAATGTTTTTTTAAGAAGTAAGGGGGTAAAGTTATCACAGACTTATTTAAATTGTTAGAAAATAAAAAAAAAACAAAGTTTATTCTTATTGTTGTTATTTGTTTTTGTGGTATTAGAGTTTGAATCCAGGACCTGTATATGCTAGGCAAGTGCTTTAACACTGAGTTACAAAACCTGCAAGAGTTAATTCTTTAAACTTAAAATTAATACTTTTACCTTTGTATACTGGAATGTAGATTGTTCTTAAATTTTGCCTGGTACTTGATGGTGATGGTTCCTTTTCATAAAGTGATCAAGACTGTTTTGTCCAGAAAATTTTAATCTCCACTATTTTCTGGGTTGTCTTTTAAAGACTCATTTTTTTTTAGTTTTTTTAAAATCAAAGTTTTATTGTCCTGAATATTATTATTCATAAAGCATTTCATTCTAAAATTTGATATCCTGTGCCATAGATTTCTTTATTTAAATTACTTTTTATCATCCTTGGTATTATGCTTTTTTAAAAAAAAATCCTTTAATAGCTGCCTTATGATTTTTGTTTATTTACCTTTAAGCAAGAAATATAAATAGCCCATATTTTCTAAATTGAAAGCATGTATAACTCAGATTGTCTTTGCTTTCATTTATTGAGCCTCCCATTATTGCTGAAATTTTCATTTCTTTTAAATCAGAAATCTCATTGGTGTTTATTACTTTTATGTGTTCATTTGATATATTTGTAGTCCTAAATTTTAGATACTTTATTGACTTAAAAGAAGATATCCTAGTCAATTTATCTGTTAATATATTTGTGAGAATGAGAGCCTACATAAGAATATACTGGCAATATTTGAAGCAACACTTTGTGAGATACTTTAAAAACTTAAAATTAGATTTAGGAGGATTATCTATCACTCCTCTTATTCCTACAATTTCTCCTTCAAAATTTATTTCTTCAGAAATGAGATGTTTCCCTTAAATTATTTTTGCTTCCTTATTCATTGAATATGTTGAAATATAACCCAATCATTTATGTAAAAATGATGTTAATAGGCTATACTAAAAAATGAAATAACCTGAAGTAACCTAGAAGGCAGTTTAAAGGGAGCTTTTTCTCTTCAGTTTTTTCTTTTGTGATAAATACCTGAATTGATGGAAATTGTATAGTCGCTTTTCCCAAAGATCCCATACATATTTCTGTTGTTACTTCTGAAAAATTTTATAGTGACAATATGTTTTATATTGTTAGATGAAATTTCTAACTTCACAGAGGTATTAAAACTGCATCATGAATAAGGCTTAAGTACATTCTTCAAAGGGAAGATTTTTAAAATAACCCCCCCATAGGTTTTAGTCAAATTCATCTAAAATTTTAGAGATAACAATTATTTTTTTTCTTTATCAACTATTTCTTATATTTATGCTCTCATTTGGTCCCTTTGATTTTAGCATTTAGTGGAATTCTTTTACATTGTAAAATTAAAATCAATATTGCTTGTCAAAATATAAATTATTAATTTTATCATAATCAGAGCAAAATTAACAAGTAATTAAAATATAAAAACCAATTATTTTAAAGTTCCATATCTAGACAACTACTAAATTCTCAACCAGTGTAATTGATCTCTCTCTGATTGATAATTATATAAAAAATAGTAGTGGAAATATAAGCAGTACATTTATCATCATAAAATAAAATATAAGAAAATTCAGAAATTCTCTATAAAATCCTATATAAAATAAATTATAATATAAAAAGAGGCAATATTTTGTAATGCATAATCATTGCTATTTTAAAACTTACACATCAACATCATATTTCATTTATGAGATTGATTTATTTCATTTCTGTAATATTCCTACTCACATATTAAAATCACAAATGAAAGATTAACAAAGTAATGAATTTCTCACTTTAACTATCCAAAATAGTTAGAAAATAGAATTACAACTCATCTGAAAGATGTTAGCTTTTCATCACTGTGACTAATACATCTGATAAGAAGAACTTAGCAGAGGAAAATTTCATTTTGACTCACAGTTTCAATGTTTAGCTCCTGTTTCACTGACTTCATATCTCTGGAACTCAAGGTGAAACAGAGTATCATGTTGGAAAGTGTAGAAGAGAAATGCTGCTCCTCTCATGATGACCAGAAAGGAGAAGAGAGAAAGGGGAGAGAGATAGAAAGGGAGAAGAGAAAGACAGAAAGAGAGGAAAACAATATACAATCTCCAAGAGCATGCCCCTTCATCCAGTCATGCTCCATCTCCTTATAGTTATAACCCAACAATTATTTTAAATTAGAAATCTATCAAGTTGATTAATCCATTGATTATGTTATAGCTTTCACAATATGATTATTTCACATCCTTCATTAACAGAGGATTTTGCAGGACTCCTTGTATCCAAACCATAACATTATCTCCCTGCTCCCCCAAAGTCATGTTCATCTCACAATTAAAAAATACATTTAGTTCCTGTCCAAGAGTCCCCATAATCTTTACAATTCTAATATTGCCCAAAAGTCCAATGTCTCTTTTGAAACACAAGGCAGTCTCTTGGCTGTGATGTGAGTCTCTGGAAAGATCAAAATAAGTTATTTATGGAACAAAGAGTCTCTTTTAAAAAGATAAAGGAAAAAAAAAAAAAAACTAGAGCATAGAAAGAAGGGAAGAAACCAAAGAAAGACCTAAATGCAACCAGGCAAACTTTTTTTTTTTTTTTTTT
>NW_025999968.1:30206515-30212279 GCF_001458135.2 Marmota marmota marmota | reverse complement strand
ATTTTTTTTTTTTTTTTTTTTTTTTTGATTAAGAACCTATAGAGTGAAATTGTATTGAATAATTTGAGTGAATATAGCATTGAAAGTGGCAGAAGCACGTGGAAATTCTTTATTTCTCTCCTTGACTGCATACATTGCAATTTTGCCCCTTCACAACTACTCCTCTTATCAGTTCCCATTTCTAGTGCTTATTAGAATATTGCAATAATAGCACATATAAGTATTGAAAATATCTACTCATGGTTAAACAGAAAAAAAAAGAGAGATTAAATGTAAAGTGATGAAAATGCATTTTAGGAAATTAGTAATAAAGATAATTTTAAGTTATGCTAGCATCAGAAAAATCAGATTGTAAGGTTAAAAGGCTCTATTCAGGATAAATAATAGAAAAATTTAAGGACAAAATGAATAATAATAATAAATGCATCTAGTAAAAAAGGCTGAAAAGATGAAAAAGAATATTTACAGTGATATTGATAAATTTTAGAATGCTTTCTAAAATTTTGATGTGCTTCTAGATCAAACAAAAATAATAAGAATAGAAAAATATTGAAAAACATCCTTAACTTTACAGAATTAGGTAACTTTATATTAATAATATAATATTTAGAGAATGTAAGTTCTCTGAATGCAAGGCTATAATATGAAATTCCAAAGTAAGAAATAAATAATACAAAACTTGTTTCTATATTTAAAACTATTTTAAAATATTATAAAAGTAACTTCTGATCTAAAGTACAATGGATATTGCTAGAAATAAGTAAAAATCAGTCATGCAAGTCTGATAAAGACACTACTATCTTAATATTTCACTCCTGCAACATAGCTGAGATATTTTCTTATGTCGATCCATTGAGAAATTTGTTTAAAATTGTATTTACTGCAAAAAAGAATGTTTGTATTCTTTTAAAATTGGACCCCTGATTGCTTACATAAGAAACTTGGATGTCGTCACATCATTTAATAAGTAAAAACCTGATCAAACTGAAAAAATCAACAGCTCTTAAATTTATAACAGAAATAAAATCACAGGGCAATTTTATGTCACCAAAATAGAAAAGAAAGGCAAATACAGAAAAACACAATTTACCATAATAGAAATATAGATGTCTCCAACAAGTGTCAGTGTAGAATACTCAAACTTTGGTTGATGAATTACTAGAAACTCAATGTGGACAGGTTTTAGAATTAGCACTATGGGGGAACTAGTAATGCTTTTTATTGTTTTGTTTTGTTTTGTTTTACCTACAGGAGTACAATTAGATTCTCAAAATAACATTGTAGAAACTATTCTAGTACTTCTGGTAGCAGGGAAGAAAAACAAGCCATTTAGAAAGATACTAGAACATTTATTTTAAGAGCAAGATCTCTCTGTTTTGCCAAGGTAATCCCCCAGTTCTCAGGCAATCTACCTGTCCCAGCATCCCATGTATCTGGGACCATAGATATGCACCACTACAACTGACCATTCTGTTGTTGTGCAGAGATTTTCTTGAAGCTTAACTGGCCTGGGTGAAGAGACATACTTAACTGTGGCTAGATACTCATCTAAATTTTATCCTTAGGAAACTGAATAAAAGAAGAATAAATTAAAGACAGAACAAACAGAATAAAAAAAAATTAGAGCAATGTCAATAAAATTGGAGTAGGAAGTCAATAGATAAAATAAAACTGAAAACTGCTTCTTGGAAAGGGTCAATAAAATTAATAAGTGTCTAGCAATTATAACTGAGAGAGAGAGAGAGAGAGAGAGAGAGAGAGAATACAAGTTTCTTCTATCAGAAATGAAAGTGGTGTATTACTGTAAGTATAATGGACATTGAAATAAAAAAATACACAAATTTCTGTATTCATAATCATGCTTTAACAGGCTAATTCTTACCAAAGAAGAATTAGGCAATTTGAACACTCAAATAATTAATGAAGAAATAGAATCAACAATTAGTATTGGACAGAAAGTACACAAAAGACAAAAGTAGAGGAAATATTATTTTTTTTCTATGAAGGCATTCACGCTAACGACAAAGCCAGAAAGATATTATGAACAATTATATAGAACAACATACCTCTTGAAGATGAAAGCAAAATGCTTCAAAAAAATATTATCAAGTCTAATTTGATCATCCATATAAGTAACTATACACCACAAAAGGGAAAATTTATCCTAAGTATGTAAATCTTGTTCATCACTTAAAAATGTTTTAATGTAACTTATCAGAACAGGAAGAAAATGAAGAAAAATTCCATACACATATCAATAAATTCAGGAAAAGCACTTAAAAATATCCCAAATTATTTATCATGAAAAAAAGACAAAACTTGTTTTATATTGTAGGAATAGAGGAGAATTTTCTCAATTTGACAGAGATATTTACCAAAAATAAAATTAAAACACACAGAACATTATATTTAATAATGATAAGCCGGGAACTCTCCCATTATGATCAGAATCAATATAAAATGCCCACTTTTAAGCATCCTTGTTAATGTAATTTTGGAAGTTTTTCTATTGCAATTTGCAGAACAAATGAATTGAAAATATATAAATCAGGAAGAAAAGATTAAAACTGTCTTTGTAAATAACAACTGATTCTGTAGAAACTGTGACAGAAGAAAAAATGACACTTGGAACTAATAAGTGAGTACATCAAGTTTTTAATTTATAAGGTCAATATATAAATTTACCACAGTACTGTACAACAACAATAAACAACTAGAATTTGAAAATAAAAACTCATTATGATATACTCCTGTAAACCTACAAAAGTATAAATCTAACACAATCTATGCAAGATCTATAAAAAGAAAAAAAATTCTGATTAAAAAAAAATAGAATTATCCAGGCATGGTGGTGCATGTCTGTAATCCCAGGAGAGACTAATCTGAGGAGGCTAAGACAAGAAGATATTGAGTTGAAAGTCAGCCTCAGCAATGGATGAGGCATTGAGCAATTCAGTGAGATCTTGTCTCTAAATAAAATAAAAAATAGGGTTGGGGATGTGGCTCAGTGGTTAAGTGCCCCTGAATTCAATCCCTGGTACCCCCCAAAACAACAAAACAAAACAAAACACCATAAAAAATATAATTAAATAGATATACAATGTTCAGAGAAAGGAATATTTTCAAAATACCTGCTCAATCAAATTTTAGAGATTCAAAGCAAACTCTAGCAAACCCATCAATAATTTCATAAATGTTAACAAACTATTCTAGAGTTTGTGTTGAGACACCAGAGATTTCACAGCAAAGGAAGCAATCAGGAATGTGAACAGCAAGCTTGCAGAATGGGAGAAAAATCTTTGCCACCTGCACATCAGATAGAGTATTAATCTCCAGAATACACAAAAAAATTAAAAACTTAAGACCAAAAAATAAATAACCCAATCAATAAATAGGCAAAGGAACTGAACAGGCACTTCACAGAAGAAATATGATTTGTCAACAAATATATATAAAAATTTCAATATATCTAGCAAATAAAAAAAATGTAAATTAAAACTACACTGAAATTTCATCTCACTCCAGTCAGAATGGTAATTATTTAGAATACAAGTAAAAATAAAAGTTGGCAAGGATGTGGAGAGAAAAGTACACTCATAAAATTCTGGTGGGACTGCAAATTACTGCAACCCTTCTGGAAAGCAGTATGGAGATTCCTCAGAAAACTTGAAATGAAACCACCATTTCACCAAATTTTCCACTCCTGAGCATATAACCAAGGGACTTCAAATCAACATACTAGAATGAGGTGCTATAATCATCAATGTTTATAGCAGCTCAATTCACAATAGCCAAGCTATAGAATTAATTTAGGCACCCTTCAACAGGTGAAATGTGGTATATGGAGATGATGGAATATTAATCAGCCAAGAAATCGAGTGGAAATTTGGCATTTGCTTGTAAATGGATACAACTGGAGACTGTCATGCTATGTGAATTTAGCCAATCCCCCAAATGGAAAGGCCCAATATTCTCTTTGATATGCAGATGTGAACACATAATAAGGGGCAGGGTAGGAGGGCATAAAAATTGATTAGATTAGACAAAAGGAAATAAAAGTATAGAAAAGACAACAGGATAAATCAGACATAACTTTTCTATGTTTATATATGATTACACAACCAGTGTAACACCACATTATGTACAACCATAAGACTGGGTAGTTATACTGCATGTATATATGATATTTTAAAATACACCCTATGGTACTGTATATTTAAAAATAACAAATTAAAAAATATTTTAAAAAAAGAAACAGCAAAGAAATCCAATAGCTAACACCCGTGAAAAAAGAACAAAGTAATAAGATGAGCAACATGTTACTTCAAGATGTATTACAGCTACAGAAATCATGAAAATGTGGCCTTAATGATGGAAAAAAAGGAAAAAAGCCAAAAAATTGAAACTCAAAACTGCAGAAACAGTAAAAAAAAAAGTATTATTAATTTCTGGTGGGTAGGTGTGAGGGTAGGGTTAACAGATGGGGCACAGAGGATTTTTAAGAGAGTAAAAAATTCCATATGGTACTAAATTGGTGGATACCAGTCATTACATATTTGTGCAAACCCCACAGAATACAAAGTACCAAGACTAAAACTTAATTTAAATGATGACTTTGTGTGATAACATTATGTCTATATATAGGTTTATTTATCAAATGTACCATGTACAACACTCCGATGGAGAATATTGATAATGGGGGAAGCTATACATATGAGTGAAAGAAAATATAAAGAAAGAAAATCTCTTCTCCTTTTTTCTCAGAACTAAATCTGCTCTAAAAATTAAAGTCAAAAGCAAATCAAAACAAAACATAGCAAAAAAATAAAATAAAAAAATATTATTTCATATGAACTTAAGTAATCAAATAAGTGCTATATAGTATTAAAATTCATTAAACAGTTCTACATAATCTATTATGAATAAATCTCTAAACATTAAGTAAAAGCAATTTTCCAAGTTATACAAATTATCAGAAGTTACAAAAAACTTCAAAGTTTGTGACACCATAATGTATTTATTTTACGAATAAGTTCACAGTTCTAACTTCAACACTAGCAATGGCTTTATTTCTGGGATATGAAGTTAGCTGGAATAGTATAGTTGATGCGTGTATGCTACTTTGATTTAACAGTTTTTGCTCACAAAATTCCTAATTTCTACTTTAATTAAATGATGTTTATGTGGACATCTATAATATATTTTTTTCATATTTTTGTGACAATATTTATGTTCATTTTTAAATAAAATAACAACTATGTCTTTGGAATTTAAAATAGATTTGGCTTTCCTTTATGTACAAAACCTAACCTGGCTTAGCATAAAAAAATTGTCACAATTATTTTCTCTTCATTAATTTATATTGCTCAATAATTTAAGTAGCTATTAAATTATAAAGAAGTGTCAGATTATCTCTATGTTTGTTGCATAGATTTTTCTAATGATTGCAATATTTATCTTTGCACTCTCTATATGTGTGTGTAGTGGGGGGGTTGCTGCTAGGCATTTAACTTAAAGTCTAATGAATGCTAGGTAAGTGCTCTTCAACTGAGCTACATACTCAACTTGACTGCAAATTGGTGCAGCCAATTTGGAAAGCAGTAAGGAGATTTCTTGGAAAGCTGGGAATGGAGCCACCATTTGACCCAGCTATTCCCCTTCTTGGTCTATTCCCTAAAGACCTAAAAAGAGCATGCTACAGGGACACTGCTACATCGATGTTCATAGCAGCACAATTCACAATAGCAAGACTGTGGAACCAACC
>NW_025999968.1:30197405-30206493 GCF_001458135.2 Marmota marmota marmota | reverse complement strand
GAGGACTCCCAGGGAAACTCAGCTGACTGTTGACAATAGATAAGAACAAAAGTCAGTTTGACTTGCTTCATCTTAAACACTTAGCAAAGATAGTTAAAGCCAAAGCACAGCTGGTCCTAGACATTTTAAATGATAATAATAGTTAAATGTAACTTCCAAAAATAAGTAAACTAGAGGCTATAAAAGAGATTCTCAGACAGGATTGCCTGATAACTATTAAAAGGAACTGCCAGAGTAGTTTTTAGTTTAAGGCCCACAGATATTCTTAACCTACACAGGTAGGCTTGGTGTTTGCTAGTATGGTTATCCAGCCATAAGTAGCAAAATTAAAGGTTTCTCTATTAGACATAGGTCATACTAGTAAAAAGGGTATATATTTTTTGAGCTGAGCTTGCTCTGTCTCTGCTTCCTGGTGTGATGTCTGTGACTTCCCTCGGCCACACTTCTCCACCATGATGTTCAGCTTCACCTCACAGCTCAAGAAACAGTCAGCTCTCTATGGGCTGAGACCTCTGAAACCATCAGTCTCTAAATAAACTTTTTCTCCTATAACTGTTCTTGACAGTTTTTTTAGTCACAGAAACAAAAATAAACAGAGGAAAACACAAGATCTAAAGGTAGCTAGGTCCTGTACAATGGCTGCAGAGGTTACTGAGTTACTGATTGGCTGAGCATGTTCAAACAATTAGGCTCCTGTGTATGAACAAGATGCCTTCCTGGTTTCTTCAAAAATAAATGTTTACTTTTATACTCTGGAGCCTGTGATTGGTCTAGTCTTGTCAGTTCCTGAGAATCCCTCAAGAGACCTTTCCTTTTATCCTTGTAAAGTATTTATCATCTTCTTAGTAGTTGTAATCTCTTTAACTACAACACCTTCCATAGCCTCAGTTTTCCATACTTTTCTGGCCAAACTGCAAGTTTTTAAAAATACTTCAGTTCTGTTTTTTGCTCCTGATTCTCACAGTAAACCTTGCTAAAAGCCAATAACAATCTCCATGTTGCTTCATGAATATTGTGCTGTTTTAGTATTGGTAAGGATATGAGATTGATTGTGTCTTTTCATCATGGTGACCAAAATATCCCATTAAAAGAAGAGAAAATATTTATTTGGTGATCACAGTTTCAGAGTTCTTCACTATAAAAAAAGGAAAAGTTTAAGCTTGTCTTCACTGTAGTTTAAGCTTTTCTTCACTGTGAACAAAATACCTGACAAGAGCAACTTAGCAGAGAAAAAGCATATTTCTTCTCCCAGTTTCAGATGTTCAGCCCATATTTGACTGACTTCCTTGCTGTGGGCCCGAAGTAATGAAGAATATCATGGTGGAAGGGCATGATGGAGAAAGTTTTTCTACTCATGGTAGTTAAAAGTAGAGAAAGAGGTAGGATGATAGGGGACAAGATTTAATGCCCAAGGGCATACCTCCTGTGCTACACCTGCTCTAGTTATGTGCCACCTGCCTATAGTTATCATACAGTTGATTATTTTAAATTATTGATCTATGTAGTGGATTAATCCATGAGTTAGGTTATCACTCTCATAATCTAATTATCCCATCTCCCTCTTTGATACAGGAGCTTTTGGGGAGATCTCATATGCAAACCATAACATGTTATACTAGAAAAAAATTAAATGACAATAATTGTTAGTTCAGTGTGATAATAGAAAATATCCATGAAACTCTGTTTTATATAATTAGAAGATCAATTAGGGTAAATAAGATGAACTTTCTATGAGACAGAATTAAAATAATGTTATAAATTAAATAATTATAAGTTTCTCTTAGTAGCAGAGTGATAGAATTACTAAGAGAAAATATGGAGAACTATGTACCTTTGTGTGCCTTCAGCAGGCCTGGAAGAGTGTTAAATAAAAAAAAAAATTTATTCTCTTCAGCAGTTCTCAGTACATTGGAAATGTTTAGATAAAATCATGATTATATTGTAGTAAACATCATTATCATCTGAGTTTCATTTATCTGATTCTACATTCATACACAAATTTTTCAAATAAAAATTTATATTCCTTGCAATTATATTTTTTTGGGAAAATATGTATCAGAATGAAAGCTACAGTTTGCTCTAGGTACATATCTTTTACTGGGTATTAATAAATAGGTCTCAATATAAGCACAACTTCTTTCAGTATTGGTAAGGATATGAGATTGTGTGTCTAGTGTTATTTACATCTTAAATTAGGTATATTTCTGTTATATAATCTCAATGTCAATAACAATAATTTTATCTATACCAAAATAAGTCAAATAAATATGAAAATGTTTGACATGTACAATATAAAAAAATATAAACATTGATGTGGTTGTGTTATTATAGTATGCTTAAGTTTCTTGGGTATAGATCGAGGAGAGGGATAGTTGGATCAAATGATGGTTCCAAAATTCCAAGTTTTCTAAGGAATATCCATACTTCTTTCCAGATTGGTTGTGCCAATTTTCAGTCCCAACAGCAATATATGAGTGGGCCTTTCCTCCTACATCCTCACCAACATTTATTGTTGTCTGTATTCTTAATAACTGCAAGTCTCACTGGTGTGAGTTGAAATCTTATAGTAGTTTTGATTTGCATTTCTCTAATTATTAGAGATGTTGAATAGTTTTTCATATATTTGTTGATTGAAAATATATATCTTCTTCTGAAATGTGTCTGTTCAGCTCCTTAATGCAGTTCCATCAATTTTATAACTGCTCAATTCACAATATCTAAATTTGGAACCAACCTAGATGTCCTTCAATAGATGAATGGAAAGAAACTGTGGTATATAAACACAATGGAATATTACTCACCATTAAAAGATAATAAAATTATGGCATTTGCAGGTAAATGGGTGGAGTTGGAGAATATCATGCTGAGTGAATTAAGCCGATTCCAAAATTCAAAGGCCAAATGTTCTCTAAGTGGATGCTGGTCCATAATGAGGAGACACGGGAAAAATGGAGGAGCTTTGATGGGGCAAATCCCTTTAACCCAAAAATGAACACTTTTTTTCAAATTCACATGAATAAAATTTTAAGGACATTCTAAAATAAATATGAAATTTATATGGAACTGTACTTTTTAAAATCTGTCCTCACATTTTGCTATCAGCCTGCTTGCTTTTCAATTAGTTGAGGTTATGCAGTTTCATTTTATTTTTAAATTCTTTACTCTAATTAATGTAACAAAATCAAACTTAAATATGCTCAAAGCGATAGAAAAATTAATTGCAATTTAGATAGTATCATTTAGAAAAAATATGTCCTCCAGCCACCTGGAACTTAAAAATATTTTATTGAAAATTTGAAAAGTTACTCATTTGAATCTTAAAAAATATGTGAAGCTTGCAAATATTTATTAAACAAATATTTCTGATACATTATGCAATAATATCATAATTTCTTCTGTTTGCAAAATAAACAGCAAAAGAAGGATGTGGGTGCAACCGAGAGAGAGAGAGAGAGAGAGAGAGAGAGAGAGAGAGAGAGAGAAACTCTATTCTAGCATTGTCAACTATCTTCAAAAAGAAATAATAAAATATTGCTTGTATTTGGAAAAAGTCTTTAAAGACTAGTATTCTAACACATGAAGAGTGTTTAGTGTTTAAAATCCCAACATAAGAATAGGAAAGACTCTGGAAAAAATCTGAATAACTTTCCTATGAACATATATGAATACACCACAATGAATCTCACCATCTGTAAGACTGGGATTCTAATTAGAACACTGTAAATCTCATGCTTGTATAAATATATCAAAATAGATTCTACTGTCATGTATAACTAAAAAATGATAAAAAAATAAATAAACTAAAAATGATTAATTCCCAACACACCATGTTTTTTGTAATATACTATGTAAATCATTGTGCTAGAAATTCCATATGTTTTCTTTTTAGGTTTCAATATCTTGATGAAGTATCTATTCCTTTCTACTTATTGATAGGCAACATTATTTGAATTAAGCTTTTATCTTTAGAAGCAATTTTTTTTTAAATTTAGCATTTAACAATGACAACCAGATCAGATAGCATTGTATAGATATCATGGAGATATAGAGACTAAGAATTAAAAATGGAAATTGTATCCTATATTCACGTCAAACTATCTAAAATTGAAATGTAGCTACATAATTCACATCTTCCCATATTGGTCAGTGGCTCAGGGACATTTAAAAAAGTATTAGCTATGGATTGTATGATGATGATCAATAATGAAAAATATTACCTATATTTGCTACTAAAGAGAAATATAACTTATTGTTAATTTATATTTATTATGAACTTATTTTAACTGTGCTTTCAAATTCATACAAATATGTACAGATAGATTTTAAAAAACTTTTTAGCCCCTACATTGAATTTGAGATAGCACAATGACTCTGATATACTTTCCTTTTTTACCTATTAATCTCTCAATAATTAGAAGAAGTTACCCAATGTATTTTGTTATTGTGTGTTATCACCTCAGTGTCTTATATTAATAGTGGTGATTAATGATATTAACTTACTAATATTCTCATATGAATTAGCATCTGGAAATTATGAAAATATAATATTTCATGTAAGTAGCGTTTTTGCCTATTGTTAGTTTTTTATTAGCAAGTACATGTGAAAGAGAAAATTATCTAGTCTATTTAGGACAATCTTTCCCACTTCTGTCAATAATTTATTATACTAGTTACCTACTTTGTACTCAGATGATCATGACTGTATTCATTCTCAATTGACAGTGAAAAGAAATTACAAGCTGTCATCTCTCTACATTACATGATTACCCCCAGAACACCCTTTACATATGTAAATATCTTCAGAATTTGCCTTAACTCTAATGCACAAACCCTAGAAAATGATTATTTGTAGTAGGTTCCAATTTACTATTTACGTAGATTTTAGGGGACATTGTTAGTTTGCAAAATGGAGGATGTCAAGGCCTCAATTAACCAAACATTTTATAAAAGATTAAAATCTATGGTCAGTAGATCTTATAAAAAGTGTTAGGGGAGGTCTAAAATTAGAAAGTGGTGGATAAAATCCTTCCCATTTTATGTAATCTGTTGGATTATACAGTCACAGATATTGATGTATTAAGTATTTATATTTCTGTTTTTCTGAATGTTCTTGCATTGTCTCACACATGAATTTTGGGGGGACATTATATATCTAACCCATAACAGTGATTAATCCCTGAAAGTCGGTTTTAAGTTGTTAAATTTTGTCTTTTGTTTTAGTTTTAGTTTTTGTTTTTTAGTAATTTTTAAGGTTTGGTGGTGTCAAATCTAAATGATGATCAGAGAAAGATTAATGATATTTATTTGGGATTAACAGAGAATTACATTGGGATTATGCATGCAATAGTAAACTATATGTATACTCAGTGAGGTTGAGTCAAGGCACAGCTTCTAAAAGCAAAAAAGTTTTCTTAACCTGCTTCAATACAAAGTTCATTGTTCTTGGAGAGCCAAGACAGAAGTTGGCATCAGCTTAATGGTAGTGGGGTGTTGTTGGACAAGTTTTCTGTTAAAGCAACTTATTTAAATTTTTGCACTCTTAAAGAATGGAAAACAAAACAAAATAAAACCATAACAACAACAACAACAACAACAAAACCTTTGTTATAGGTGGGTGTGGAAACATTCCTGCCATCTCAGCTACTCCAAAGGCTATGGCAGGTAGATCTCTTGAGCCCTGGAGTTCAGGACCAGCATAAGAAATACAAAAGGGATCTATCTCTTACAATAAAAGCAAACAAAAAAGTCTTTGTTACAGAAATCTGCACATACCAGGTGTGCAAAGCATGTAGAACCAGAAGAAACCTGATGGAACTTTAGATAATCCCTGAAGTAGTATTAATGGCAAGCCAATATTAGACCTCTCCTGTCACTATTTCTGGGCTCTAATTTTGTGTGGGACTAACAAGCACAATTTTATCTTGTTTTTATGAATTTTTACTCTGGTTTTAGGTACTTTTATTTATTTTTTAATCATTTTACCTTTCCCAATGGACTAGACATTTATTTCAAAATATACACATCCTATTGTTGTCAGTGCTTCAAACAAACCATCCATTGACTTCGTAAAGCATTTTCATTTACTACCTCACTCCTGAATGTTGCTTTCATCAGGAACCCTTAAAATCTATAGTACAATGAAAATACAAAAATGACTATTCATAGAGATGCATTCACCACAATTACCCATTGTCATAGGTCTCTCTTCAAAAGGAATCCTTTCATTTTTTGAAAAGCCAGTGTTTCTCTGAATATGTGATTTCATCTTCTACTTTTATGTTCCCCAGAAGTAGCAGAGAAAGCAACTATTGCTTTTGCTGGAATTCTGGCCTATACAATTGTTGATATCCATGATTTATGAATCAGTTAAACAATTTATCCCTGTGGGCCACATATTTCACATATTTTAGAGCAAATATCAAGGCATAGATAATTTGATTAAATGCATGAATATGGGAAAGGAAATAGAGATACACTGCCTAATAGTAATATTAAAGAGCATGTTATACAATCATTCTTAATGTAGGTAAAATAACATCAATATATGAAACACAATTCAAAGCAAACCTTTCAGAGGCAAGTTTCAATTTAGAGCATGGTCCTTCACAAGTCTGCAATGAAACAGTGATTAGGCTATGAAATGCAACAACTAGGAAACACTGATTTGGAGACGTGTAGAAAACAGAATAAAATATGGCATAGAAACCAGAGAAAAAGTAATAAGCAAGCTATAAAACTTGCTCATTCTTATAAACACAATATGCGATTGTGGTCAGGAATATAAAACTGCCTTCTCTAAATTTATAAAATATTGAGAACGTTAAAGAGAAAAATAGAATATCTGTTATCCTGTTGATGTACAGTTGTGTCGTTATTATCAGTAATGTTAGTATTATCTTAAATAATTAAGTTGCTTTATAGATGACAAGATAACTCTAGTATTTGAATGTGTACTATGAAGACAAAAAAGTACTGACAAACTGATTTAGGGTCTGTAATTTTTAGGTTGATTTTCCACATATATTTTCTAGAAATGTAATCCAGTCGTATTATCTTGAACACAATTGAATAAATGAGAATTTATGTTGGAGTAGACAGAAAGACCAAGTGAAGTGTAATTGGATGAATAAAATATTTTTTTTCTTGAACTATCTCTGAAAGTTCAGAAACCAGTCATGCTCTTATGAGTCAAGTTCTCAGCTTTCTGGGTCTCCTGGTCTTCATAATCATGCGTATTTCTAAGACATCACTAAAGATTCACATTCCTACATTCCATTTGTTCCCATTAATTCCAGAAATCAATCTTTTAATTCTATTGGCTCTGATCAAGTTAATAGCCATTTTAAACATACAATGTTCAAATGGTTTTAGGATTTTGTGTTATATAGTTTGTGCTCCTAGCACACACCAGTAATTGCAAGAATCTTTCATGTCTTTGTACATTTTGACTTTTCAGGAAAAGCCTATATTATTCTCATTTATTGAAAATTATGTTACCAGGTTGTTTATTCTCTGAGTTAATAGAGGAAGATGCATCTTTATCTAAATATTATACTATATCAGTATGTAGAATTAAACTTACGGTGTTTGGGATTTTTCATTTAGAAAGTAAAATTTAAAAGTCATATATTTAAAGCATTTGAACCGTAAAAAATCATTTGATGGTGCTGAAATTAAAATAGTTGTTTAGAGTTCTAGCTCTGAGATAGATTCCAATAATGAGGTTGACAGATTCAAAAATGAAATGATCAGATTCCATGTTTTCAAGAATGTTCTTTCATGATGTAAGTCCATTTTAATTACATCAGTTCAAATCAAACCTTCTAAGTTCATTTAATTATTTACATTTTAATATATATATACAACAGAGTTACACAGTCGTTGTATTTTCTTGTATTTACCCTTTGTTGTTTTTCTTCAAAAGTTTTATTCATCCTAAATTACACATAATGACCTAACTTTCCTTCAATATTTCATAGATCCTTTGTTAATAGCAACCTAGTTGAATTCATGTGAAATATATTTTGACATCAATAAATGAAGTGGACCTGTTCTATTATACAAAATTAATTTTATTAAATAATTGATTTAATAATCATTCATGTCACCATTTCTTAAAGCAATATATTTTGTTGATATTATATATTATTATTGGCATTAATTTATTTAATGCAATTTATTTCTATTAATAATTGTTCATTATTAATGATATTACATGTCATATTAATTTTGTTTCTTAATTTTAAAAAAATTACCTTTGTATTGTTATGTTTTTTCCTTACTAGACATATGAGGCTTTTCTTTCCATCTAATACTTAAATAGCAAATACATAATTTCTCCTGTATGCAATAGTACTATAGTTTACACTGCATCCATTATATTTTTTAGAGAAATTAAAATAAACTAGTACTTTTGTTGCCCTCTCTATGTTTTTTTAACATTTATATTTTAGTTATAGTTGGACACAATACTTTTATTTTTTTTATTTACTTTTTGCGGTGCTGAGGATCAAACCCAGGGCTTCACACATGCTAGGTGAGAACTCTACCGCTGAACCACAACCCCAGCCACTCTATGTTTTTATTTGAATATTTAAACTTGAAATTTTAGGATATATTTTAAATGATCAGCAAGATTTTATGAAAACTAGAATATATGTTTGTGAAATGTTAAAGTTTCACCATCAATAAGTTGAGTTCTTACATATGTTTTCTTTACCCGTTTTACACAGGTCCATTCAATTTTATTTATTTTTATTTGACTTTGTAAAATTATGGGTACTTTACCTATTTTACACAGATCCATTTGGGGATCAATTTCATAATATTTTATTATACAAATTACCCATTCTGCCCATTTAGCAAATGTATTACAAGTGTAAAACAGTCACATAGCTAAGTTTTAAATTAGAAGGCACTGCCATCCTGGATTTAAGTGTTTCTGTGTTCTCTGCTGATTCCTATTCTGGGTAACCACTACTAGGTAGCACTACCTAGCAAGTTTGATCTACCCAGGAGACAAAAGAAATAAGAATCCTAGGTAGGAATTATTCCTGCTTTTCAGGGGATAAAAAAAAAAAAAAAAAAA
>NW_025999968.1:30187164-30196720 GCF_001458135.2 Marmota marmota marmota | reverse complement strand
AAAAAAAAAAGCTTAGAGAGGTGGTAACTTTCCCTGGGACATGCAATTACTTGGTGGAAACCCTGGGACAGATAAGAGGCAGTTAACATTTCTCCAAATGATATCAGCCTCCCCATGTTCTTGTAACTTATTGCCCTCTTTTTGACTCCTCTGTTGTGATTCCTTGTACAGGCAGCTTAAAAATGAGGTTTTATTATTATATACAGTGGAATGTTATTCAGCCTTAGAGAAGATTCTGCCATTTGTGACAACATGGATGAACCTAAAGGACATACTAAGTAAAAAAGCCAAAAATTGAAATGCTGCATGATCTCACCAATATGAGGATTTAAACAACCACTAACACCTTGAAATACATAGAAACAGTGGAAAGATGGCTACCAGAATAATTGTGGGAACAAGGGGACATGGAGGTCAAAGGGTACAGTTTCAGTTGTGTAGGATAAATAAGTCTAGAAATCTAATATATAAGATGAAGACTCTAGTTAATATTATGTACTGGAAAGTTACTAAGAGATTTTAGGTACTTTTACCACAAAAAAGTAACTCTGTGAGATATGTTAATTTGCTTGGCTGCAATAATCATTTCAGTTTGTATGTGTATCTCAAAGCAGCATGTATGTACCTTCAAATATATATATAAAATAAAAATACCGTTACATCTTATCTTTAAAAAAAAAAAAATCATCTTAGTTTACAGGGCCCTAACATAGGGCCAGCTTACTTTCCAAATGTCAACCCTCCAAAATGCAAGGTTTTGAAAAGTTTTTTCAGAATGCCTTCTACCTTCCAGCTCTGAGAGCATTTTTTTCTGGGATGCTTCCTTCAGCCATATCTCATCTGCTTTTCCTTTTATTGTTTCTTACTTTTTCCCCCTAATAGAAGTTCTTTAAAGTTGATGCCATGATTTGGGGCTTCCTCTTGTAATATCAGGGCTAATATATATATGTGTTATTTCTGCTTTGCTTATATTTATCCTTATTCATTTGTCAACGGTGAGAAAGGGATGTTTTCAGTTTGAATTTAATCAGTAATAATTTTTAGGAAGTATGAAAGTTATTTATAAAAGTTTAGCTTTACCTAACACAGTGGCACACACCTGTAATCTCAGGAACTCAGGAGACTGAGGCAGGAGGATCACAAGTTTGAGGCTAGCCTCAGGAATGTAGCAAGGCCCTGTGTAACTTAACAAGATCCTGTCTCAACATTTAAACAAATAAATAGATAGATAGATAGATAGATAGATAGATAGATAGATAGATAAAAGGACTGTGAATGGAGCTCTGTTGTAAAGCAAACTTACGTTCAATGTCCTGTAACCACATTGACCAAAAAAAAAAATGCATATTATTCATACATTTAGTACGTTATATAAAGTTGTTTTTCCAATAAATTAAACTTCAAAAAGCTAATTTTAAAAATAAGATCCTCAGTTTTAGATTAGTGAGTTTTTAGAATGACGATTTATCAATAAAACATTTTCTTACACAAAAATATTTTGAAAAAGGTGTTCTGTTCATGCTTTGTATTTTTAAATACTTCTAATAAGTACAAATGTTTTAAAATTTGATATTGACTAGATTTCATAGATTATGATTATTTCCTCAACATGCTGTCTATGAAATTTTTGTGAAATATTATATTTAAATATTATACTTTTGTTTTACTTAAAGTTCTTTTTACACTATACTAGTGTTGTATGTGCAATTTTATGTATCATTTAAATATTATTTCCATTCAACACTATTGCAGAAAACAACCATTAAGTTTCCTTACTCTACTAACTACATAATTACTACTTAACACTGACGTGTCTTCTTTTCATTAAACACCTACTCATTTTCCTAATGTAAACAACCTCATAGAAATTAAAGATGCAAGTTTCTTAAAGAATTAATTTATTAGTTTAATGAATTAAGAATATAGTGACAGAGCTAGAATGTTTCACTGAATTCTTAGAACAAATATTTTAATTTATAAAACCTAGGCTAACACTTAATTTTTCAAATTCCACATTATTTAATTAACATATTATTTCTTTACCTTACATATTAGTGAATCAACAACCAATAGTTCAAATCTAATGTGAGAATTAAATCACCTATATTTTTAATGTTTGGTCTTCCTGATTTTCCACAAGTGAGTATTATCTATGGAGTGAAAAATAGTTCTGTTTCTGAGTTCCTCATTTTTTTAGTTGGTGAGTTTTAAACACATTGATTTATCTGTCAATCAAATATTATTTATGCAAAAATATTTTAGACTAGATAAGTTTTCCTGTTCATTTTTATTTATTTTTATTTTTTTGGTACCACGGATTGAAGTCAGGGGCACTCGACCACTGAGCCACATTCCTAGCTCTATTTTGTATTTTATTTAGAGACAGGGTCTCACTGAGTTACTCAGCAGCTCGCTTTTACTGAGGCTGGTTTTGAACTCTCAATCCTCCTGCCTCAGCCTCCCAAGCCACTGGGATTACAGGAGTATGCCACCGTGCCCAGCTTCCTTTTCATTTTTAATAACAACATGTTTGTGTATTTTTTAGGGAAATGGGTTTATAATTATGTTTATAAGCATGTGCAATCATATATATCCATGTACAAAGTATAAAATGATTTCTAAAATTAATGGAATACGGTACATGTTTTAAAATCTTAACTGTTACCAATTAGAATTATTGGATAATATCCTATATACATACAGAGGCAATATGTTAGAAAAGAAATTTTTTTAAACTATTTTAAGATTTTTCTGTGGTTTATTCAGATCAACGTGCTTATTACATCATTAATAGTAATTATCAAATTTAAAAGATTGTAATTGATATTTTTCTTTCAAGAACATTTGGTATTATTTTGGGATAAATGAAACATTGGACTGACTGGAGAAAGGTTTTCTGCATTGTATACATAACAATAGTGAAACTCAAATTAATCATCAGATATTTATCTGTATGACTTCATTTCTCCTGATAATATATTTAAGCAAAGATATTTTTTCTCCTTTTTGTAATAGCTAAACAAACTGATTATCTTATAACTACTATTTATTCAAATATCTCTTATAATACTATTTGTCTCATTTTATACTCAAAAATTGAGACCTATTTACCAGTATATATAAAAAATTGTATCAGAAAGACAATCTTCACAAATTTCAGCAAGGGAAAATACTGACAATATCATCTTTGAATTTTGCTATTGAGTTTCCTGTCATAAGTTTGAAAATTGACAAAGATCATAAGATGGCTGTCTGGTATCAAAAACTGGAAATTTGTGGCTCAGTAGTACAGCACTTGCCTAGCATGTGTGGGGTACTGGATTCAGTTCTCAGCACCACATATAAATAAATAAAATAAAGGTCCATTGACAACTAAAAAGTATTTTAAAAAAACCTGGAAATTTAGGAAAGGTAAATTAAAAGACAAGGTTTTCAAGAAATTTTAACATTAAAAATAAGAATAAAACAATTTAGATTTAGACCAAAAAATTGCAGTTTCATGCATACTACATGAACTTCTGGTGTTAAAAATGTTTTCACCTTCTCTGGTTTTCTTATGTCTGTGTTTCTTTTTTGTTTGATTTGTTTGCCTTGTAAAATTGAATAGCAAATTCAGGACACTGAAAAAGCATGACAAAGTTGATAGACTATTGAGCAAAAAAGGTACATACCCTGGTCTTCTTGTGAACAAAATATATATTCAAAACATGAAACTTTTTTTCTTCATTGTGGTGACAGTGACAATAATAAATACATGTTGATAGTGTTTGTTGGAGTAGAGTAGGACTTAAGGTAATATTTTGATGTTATTTTTGTTTTTTTATCAAATTGAAGACAAGAAAGATTCTTAGAGTTGGGAGACATGATCTTAGAAATATCTATTCAATAAATTAATTTTTGATAGAAAGCATTGCCAATTATATAAATTATTCATCAATCAGAAGAGTAGTGCAACATAGTGTTATAAGAATAAGCCATGGGGGCTGGGGATGTGGCTCAAGTGGTAGCGCACCTGCCTGGCATTAAAGAAAATAATAATAATAAATAAAAGAATAAGCCATGGAAAGGAGTTTAAATTATAGATATTTAACTTCCCAAGACATTTGGTCTGGGATAAGCCAATTTTTTGAGCCTAAGTTTTCCAATGTGTTAGATGGAGAAACAAAAAACATAGAGGCCATAAATTTGGGAGTTGCTGAGAGAATTCAATGAAATAACATATATGAAATATCATCTAAAAATACCTAATTGATTGATCACTAATGGGTATTTACAATGAAGTTTTTCTTATGTCTATAATAAATATAATATTCAATTTTCAGGATAAATATTTGAAATATTGATATAAGGCTATATATTCCATTAATATGCAGACATTATTCTATTTCTTTGTTATTTACAAAATTTTTTCTGACTATATCTTATAAAATAATTTATGATGAAGAAGAAAGGAAATGTTACATGAGAATATGAAAGTTAAATTCAATGTGGACTTGCTTTGATGTGTCCCTTACGTTCCCCCTGGCCCTGGAGAAACAAGTTGCTGGGGTGGGAATGGCTTACAGTACAAACCACATGTGAGGGAATATGGGCTGTTCCTAGAAAATGAGGACTTCCTAGGGCCAACAGTAAACAGAGTTTCCTCAACAAACTGAATCAAAATGGATCTACCTCCTGTCAATCACACAGATGAGAATGTAGCCTGATTGACAAATTTACTGCAGTGTCACTTGATCTTGAAGAAAAACATCTAGTCAAGCCATACCCAACTCTTGACCCAAAGATATCGCTAGATAATAAATATGTGGTGTTTAAAGCCACAAAGTGTTTTGAGGCTATTGTGAATGGAATAGTTTTCCTAGTTTCTCTTTCAGTTGATTCATCACTAATGTATAGAAATGCAATTAATTTATGGGTGTTAATTTTAAATCCTGCTACTTTACTAAATTCATTTATATGTCCTAGAACTTTTCTGTTGGAGTTTTTGGGGTCTTCAATATATGGAATTATGTCTTTGGCAAATAGGGATAATTTGAGTTATTTTACTATTCATAGCCTTTTAATGTATTTCATCTAATTGCTCTGGCTAGAGTTTTGAGGCTATGTTGAATAGAACAGGTAGAAGAGGACAACCCTGTTTGTTCCAGTTTTTGGAGGAAATGCTTTCAAATTTTTTCCATTTAGAATAATGTTGGTCTTCAGTTTAACAAATATGTCTTTTTAAATGTTGAGGTACTATTCTTAGTTTTTCTAGTGTTTTGAGCATGAATGTATGCTATATTTTGTCAAATGCTTTTGCTGCATTTATTGAGGTAATCATGGGATTTGTGGCTATAATTGTACTGATGTGATAAATTACATTTATTGATTTCCATATGTTGAACCAAACTTGCATCCCTGGAATGAACCATGGTTCACTATCTTTTTCAGAAGATTTGTATGTGATTTGTCAGAATTTTATTTAGGATTTTTGCATCTATGTTTATCAAAGATAAACCCACATAAAAACAGTTATCTCTCAATAGACAAAAGTGCCAAAATATATATTGAAGAAAAAATAGCCTCTTCAAGAAAATGGTTCCGGGAAAACTGGAAATCCATATGCAGTAAACTGAAATTAGACCCATATCTTTCAACCTACACAAAACTAAATTCAAAGTGAATCAAGCACCTAGGCATTAGATCACAGTCCATGTGCCTCCTAGAAGGAAAAATAGACTGAACTCTTCCAATTTTTCGCATAGGAACTGAATTCCTCCAAAAGACCCCTAAGACATAAGAAGCAAAATCAAGAATCAATAAATGGAATGGTATCAAACTAAAACACTTCTTCACAGGAAACAATCAAGAACATGAAGAGAGAGCCTACAGAATGGAGGGAAAAAATTTCATACCTGCACCTCAAACACAACATTAATCTCCAAGTTATATAAAAACTCACAAAACGTAACACCAAGAGAATAAATAATGCAATCAATAAACAGGCAAAGGAACTCAACAGGCACTTCACAGAAGAAGAAATACAATCAATCAACAAATATATGCAAAAATGTTCAACATATCTAGCAAATAGAGAAATACAAATTAAAACTTCATTGAGGTTTCATCTCACTCTAGTTTGAAAGGCAATTATCAAGAATACAAGTAACAATAAATATTGGGAAGTTTGTGAGAAAAAAAGGTACACTCATACATTGTTGGTGGGTACAAATTGGTGCAAGCCCTCTGGAAAGCAGTATGGGGATTCCTCAGAAAACTTTGAATGGAACCACCATTTAATCCAGTTATACCACTCCTTGGCATATACCTAAAGGACTTCAAATCAGCATACTCTAGTGACATGGCCACATCAATGTTTATAGAGGCTCAATTCACAATAGCTAAGCTATGGAACCAACTTAGGTTCCTCTTCAACAGATAAATGGATAAAGAAAATATGTTGCATCTATACAAAGGAATATTACTCAGACATAAAGAAGAAAGAAATTATGACATTTGCCATTAAATGATGGAACTGGAGACTACCATGTTAAATGAAATAAGACAATCCCCAAAACCAAAGACTGAATGTTCGCTTTGATATGTGGATGCTAACTCACCATAAGCAGGGCAGAGGGAAAAATAAAAGTTCATTGAATTAGACAAAGAGGAATGAAAGGAAAGAGGGATGGTAATAGGAAAGACAGTATAATGAATCAGACCTAACTTTCCTATATTAAAATATAAATATATGACCAGTGTAACTCTACGTTATGTATAACCACAAGAAATGGGAAGTTGTACTCCATGTATATTAAAAACATTCTACTATCATATATAACTAAAAATAACAAAAAATTAATTAAAAAATAAAGCCAACAAATGTACGGTAATTTGTTATGGAGCAATGAAAAACTAAAATTCTCCACTTACTTTAACCATATTCTTATTTTTATTTTATTGTGTTCCCAAACAGCAAGCATTTCTAAACCTCTGTAAACTTGTTCTCTTCTCAGTATAGTCTACGTACACCTACATAATTCTACAGTAAAGATTTCTGTGCTCTTTGCTTTTCAATTCTAATTTGATAGGTCAAGGGCATACTGTTTTTAACTTCTCCCATGTTAATGCAACTAAATGAAATATAATGATGGCATTTATAGTTATCAACAACCTAACAAGAATTAGATTATTTAGAAAAAAAAAACTCAAAATAGAGTGTCTTCTATAGTAAAGCTTTGCCGAGTTTTTGAAATAGCAAATAATCACAATGTAGATAAAATAACATCATTTTAATAATATGTCCTTTATGGAAGAGTTTTACATGATTTTTAGTTGATTTTCACAAAATATCTGCAAGATGACTTTTATAGTGTCATTTTTTTGAATATGGAAACTCACATTCAGAAAGATTAACATAACCAAAATTCAATAGCTAATTAAAGCTTCAAGCTAAAAACTATAATGCAGACCTATAGATGAATATGTGTACACAGCTCTCTTCACTAATCTAGTGATTTTCAAGACTCTGTAACTAAATCCTTTAAATGTTAAACCCTGTTCTTGTTCATATCTACTCTGCTATCACCAATAGAAAATCTTCTGAAAAAATTTTTTTATTAGTTTTGTGTATTTTGAAAGAAAAATTAAGTTTTCAGGTGTTAAAAATATCAAAGATATTCTCATTTTTCAAAAAAAATTAATTTGTTTTAATTAGTTATACATGACAGTATAATGCATTTATGCACTTTAATATATCATACATAGATGGGATATATTTCTAATTTTTCTGCATGTACATGTTGTAGAATTATTCTGGTCATGATGTCACATATGTAGGAAAGTAATAATGTCTGTTTTATTCTTCTGTCCTATCCCTACATCCCCTCCCCTCCAAATTATTTTATTCCACTTTTTGATGTTATAGTTATAAAACAAAATTTTACAATTGTCACCAAATTTTAAGGGAACAGTGTTATTATGTAGGAGGTGAATACATTTATATAAAGGAAACCAACAAATGATGAGAGAATCATGTTCCCTTTTTTGATGAACTGTGTAATCTCTTGACTTTAAGCTGTTCTATGCTTGCATCAACCAACCAGAAGATGGACAGTATATGAAATGCTAGAGCTAACTATAGGTATTATCTAAGGTATTCATCTTGTATGCATATGAATTTGATCTATAGCGAAGGGGAGGTAAGTTTTTGCTATATTTAATTATAGAAATGATCAGGAGTAAGAATTTTACATTCTGACATCAGATTATTTATAGTACCAACTTCTTACATAATCATGTTTTCCAATGAAAGTCTTGCTTCAGATACTTGATCAGTATAGATAAATTAACTACAGTACTCAGATATGATTCTTTCAAAGACCAAGTAAAAATTAACTTTAGTTGAAAAATTTTGAAAAATAATAATTCGGACCAGATTTACAGGAGAGTTTGAATCTATCCTCAGGATAGATGATTTATAAATGAGATACATGGATAAATAAGGTCATACTTTTTAGCTCTAATAGCCAAAGTTCAGTAAAATAAATGTTAGCATTTCAAGTAGGAGATTATTTCCTACAGATCAAGTGTCCTACAACATAATTAATAAGGTAGAAGGGGTGGATACTGTGGATTAATATGTTAGCATTAGTTTTAAGATAAATGTACTGTGCCTGAATTCAAAAGATCAGAGAGCCCCCCTGTCACTGCTACCACTAGCACTTCTCTCTCCATTAGATTCCTGACAGTTTTGAACCTGTAAATTAGGTTCCAGATTGTGGAGCAGATCCAGTTTAGCCACAATGTGTCTTCCACAAGCAACAAGTTCCTGAGTGTTACAGTCTGTAAACAAGTCAAAATAACACCTGGCATTTTGCCAGGGGAATGTTAGAGTTCGTAAACAAGTCTGGATGGTGCCTGGCAAAATGCCAGAGGGAGTGGTTTGAGAAGTAACAAAAGCGAGCCATTAAGTGTGGAGATTCCTTATTGGTTGACTGATGTATCTAGTTTATGCAAATTAGATAAGCTGTGTGGAATGTATAAATACTGCTCCTGTCCTGCAATAAACGGCTCCTACTCCTGCTGTATCAACGTACACAAGTTATTCGTCGCCCCCCCTGATTATTTTGCTGCAGCCGGACTGCGGCAGATGGTGGCCCGTTACGGGGAGCCCCGGGACACTCGGGGGTAAGTGATGAAAAAAAGCTGCCTGTCCATAGATAGGACGGGGGCAATCTGCTCGTCCCTAGGCAGATAGGGCGAGAGGAAAAATGGTCATTTCAAGAAAATGGAGAAGATTGATACAGTATGTTTGTGTCTTGTTTTGTCTCAGTGTATTGTATTGTCTTTGTGATGAAAATATGGAAGGGGTAAGAAGTAAATTTCTAAGAGAAGAAGGCACCCCAATGGAACCAAGAATAGTTAGGGCATGTGTTGATAAGAGCCCAGGAACTCTAGTCAGAAAGAAAAAGAAAGTTCAGAAGAAGAAGGATTATCAGGAAAAAAGTTGCAGCAAAAGGCTATTACTAAATACTTTCTGTTACCGGAGGGTGCGTGAAGCGGAGAGGCGGCTGCC
>NW_025999968.1:30140729-30185212 GCF_001458135.2 Marmota marmota marmota | reverse complement strand
TATATATATATATATTTACTTAATAGAGGTAACTCTATACTATGTGGGACCTGACACTTATAAATTATGTACACAATTATATGTCACATTCAGTACTAAAACATATTTACTTCATCTGTTTAATATATAATGTTAGCATAATGGCATTTAATGTATTTGCAAAGAAACAAAAGCTTGGTTTAATACTTGTTGCTAATACATGCACATGACATCAGCATTTTAATCTTTCTGTATTACCTCAGGCTTCTTTGTTATCATTTTCCTGTAGAGAGAAATGTGACCTATTTTCAAGGCTTCACTACAGATTGTATATGCAAATGTCATCTTTGCTATATTATTTTCATTATATGCAGATGCTAACTCATAGATTCTCTGACACTGTGCTGGATAAGTTGTACAATGCATACTTCTGTAATATAATTATTTTTAGTCTCTATCAGAACATATTTATAGCCTAAGATGAAGTGTAGAAAACCCAGGCACTACCAAAAAAAATCAATTATGGACTCTTCTCTCACAGGACAATTTTACATTTTGTGCTGGCAGATGTCCAGCCCCTACGAGGAAGATACCCCATTTCCTAACCTTGGAGAAGTGTTCTGAGAGTAGTACACTAGACAAATACTGGTCATTAAAATGGTAGTTTTCTTTTTAAAATGGATAGAAGCTTTGATTTTAATTAAGGACCTTGTATTTTCCAGGGATGTTGAAGAAATTAACAAGGGCTCAGAGGCAAATATGCTCAGTTTAAAAAGCAGAATTGATAATAAATAACTCAGGATTAAATAGCAATCCTAATTTCAAATTCCAAAGCTTTGTCCTCTGGAGATAAGTGGTGTTTCAAGTAAATTTAGTGCTGAGATTTTTTTGTTATTATTGTTACAGATATTTCTGTCCTATTCTAGAACACTCTGAGCAGGTAATATCTATAACTCTGTAAATCTCTTTTCACTTACATTGAAAGTTTGAATTTAAGCCATGTTCTCAGAGGTAAAGGGTCAGGGGTTTTATCCACTAAGCCACCAAACCCCTTATTTGAAGTATTTTTGAGTCTGGGTATTTCTTTATGACAGAAGACACTCATGAGGAATTATGTGCTGTGCCTGAGGGTAAAGGAGTACAAGAAAGACAACCTTATTAAGAGTACATGTGCTGGAGTCGGACAGATTTTGACCTTCACAATGACACAAAGGCAAAGATGAATGCAAAAGAGCTTCACTGCTGTTAAACGTTTTAACAAGACAATCCTTAGGATGTTTAAAAAAAGAAAAACTATTTATCAGTATAGAGAATATGAAACCAAGTCTAGTATTGGTCTCAGAGAAAGGGAAGCTCAAAGAAAGAAAACTTTAAAAACTGTGGGTCAAAAAAGACACTAGGGATGTGGAATATAAAGTGGTTGGTAATTCCTTTCGATATTGCATGGTATTGTTTGTCTTTCATAAATGATCAAATTGTCAATTCAATACCTTTTCTCATTTTGAAAGCAGAAATGATGATTCTCCAAATAGAAACACAGACAGGTCCATTATAGAGTACTTTTTACAAATATATTTTCTTTAGAAGTAAATACCCCCAAATATAATCACTAAAAATAAATAAGCAAATACAAATACCATTAATGTAATTGTATGTTTTTATCCTAAATTATTGTGATTAAATATCATAAACTACAAAAACTCACCTGCTGTCATAAATTTTGAATTGAGCAGAAAGCATATACGCATATATAAAATGTGCAATAGAATTACAACTGGAATAGCTCATATGTTTAGCTATAAGAAAATATATGGTTATCTGTCTTTGAGCTTCCCTTTCTCTGAGACCAATACTAGACTTGGTTTCACTTGTTTTTACTTATGATTTTTAAATAGCATGCATACTTTCATTACAAAAGCATTCTCTTTCTCATTCTCTTCTCACTACTTTGCCCAAAGCATCTTCTCTTATGTCCTGGGTACAGTCTAATCTAAAGAGATTTCATTCTCTTTTCAAACACCTGGTAGCAGACAGATCTGGAAACCCCCTTGAAATAACTGCTCCTGGAGCTGCCAGAATCCTCCTCAGTAGCATCCATTTACAGTTGCTCAGGATGCTATCTTAAAGATTTATTTTCATCACAAACCTGGAAATATTTCTAAATCAAAGCCACCAATATAAGTTAGAAAAACTTAATATTTAGTGACAATTCAAGTTAGCGTATTATTTAAAATCCTTGTATATTTTTATTATTACATTTTTCAAGAGGTGAATGTTGCTTCATTCTCAAGATTTATTTCCATTTCAAATAATAACAATCATATTTAAACATGGAATAACACTAAATAATGGTATAGTATACTTTGTTAATTAAAATTGTAAATATAATATTACTCATAAGAGGGAAGAATTAATTTTGTATAACATCTGTATGTCAGAATACATAATCAATTTAACTGGCTTAATATTTATCAATAATCCTGTCATAAATGCAGCAGATATCTGCACATTTAAAATGTTTTGGTCTGCTGTGACAAAAAGATCTGACAATGACACTTGTAGAGGAGAAAATGTTTATTTGGCACTCAGTTTCACAGGTCTCAGTCTCCAGATGACCATCTCCATTTGTGTCCAAGATGAGGAAGAGCATCATGGTTGAATGGTGTGGAGGAAGAAAGCAGGTCAGGAGATGGTGCTCAGCAGCAGAAAGAGATCTCCTCTAAAATAAAAATCTCAGACACTTGACCAGTGACCTCCTTCCTCCAGCTACACACTACCTGCCTGTAGTAACTACCCAGCTAATCCATATCACTGCACTGATTAGGTTAAGGGTTTCATAACCCAATCATTGCACCTCTAAACTTTCTTGCATTGTCACATACATGATTTTTTTCGGAGACAATTCATACCTAAACCATAAATAAAAAGGAATTGAAAAAGTTCAAAACTAGCTACTTCAAACACAGTATCTAAGTATATTGATTATTTTGAGCTAAAGGCAAATTTTTAGTTCTATTATTGAAGCTGCTACTCAATTCATTGAAAATAGCTTGCAGTAAAAAGACAGGAAAAAGGAGTTAAAATCAACATTTCTCACTTTGTAAATTGAGTCTTTACAAAAACATAAATAGAACTCTTACTCAAAGTCTAAAGTTTTTTTCTCACAAACAACAAAGCCTCCCCATTTGTCCCCAAATGTTTGCAGATACTGTAAAAAAAAAAAAAGGATAGGAAAAAATAATGTCTTTCACTTGAAGAAAAAGAAAGCTAAAATAACAACTTCTATAGACGCCAGAACCCTGGGAGATCTGCTTTCCCAGATTTGAGAGACAGTTCCCCATTGATTGACATGGTCAGCTGAGATCCTTCACTGGATCCCACTTACATATCTTAAATTTGAAAATGGATGATTAAGGTCTTAACTGACCCTGGTGTGACTTTACCCTCAGCTGAGGGGATTTCTATCTTTCTCTCCTAATTCAATTTGAACTGTGTAATTCTCTGGGCAAACATTTTATCAATCATAAAGGTAAAATTTCCTACTGTCCCTAATGGAGACCCATCTTGATTTAGAATCTTCTGAAATGGTCTAACTTTAAAAAAATGTCCCAATTACTTTTTGGACCTCAGATGCAAATGAGGTTGGATTATTGTAGAGAGCAAAGCCCATGCACATTTTTTGCACAAGAAAAAAATTCGTCCCATTTTGAGCCCTGTATGTCTTTCTCAAGAACAACAAGAGCTGAATAATGGATTTTCTCTTATATTACAGTATTCTTTTCTTTACTTCCTCACCTACAATAGCAACCTTACTAAAGAGAGAGAGAGAGAGAGAGAGAGAGAGAGAGAGAGAGAGAGAGAGAGAGAAACAGTTGATTCAGAAGGGAACAAATTCTATCAATTTGTACAATATATAAGTAATAAACTCTTATAATTTCTTGCTACCCTACAGTCTGTTTTCCAGCTATTATTCTTACCTCAATTCCCACTAATGCACCTGGTTTACAGTTATTGACATCTGCTCAGTTTGCTTTTCAATTTTGTTGTACTTGAATTGTAATTTCTCTTTGTATTTATACTTTGAGGAAAACATTTAACATGGACTTGGATTCTTCAGTGATATTGCAAGCCTCCTCAATATTTTCCCAATTCCTTATAGTCAATCCTTTTGGCTTTAGCCACGACTCCACTCTTATTTAGTATGTTGAAGAGCTTTTTGTAGCTGAACTAGTAGAGTCCTCTTATAGATTCTCTCATTTCTCCTAAAGCCACTAGCTGTTCAAACTAGAAAGTTTCCAGATCAAAATTTCAATGGATGCAAATAATTGTTACCCACTTTGCATCCAATATATCATAGGGCACTTAAAATCTGATCCTGCAATTCCTGATTTAATTTTGTCCTTCCCTCTCTTCAGAAGCAAAATTAAATTACTTCTTTAAATCAAATTTTGTAAATACCCTAAGACAACAATTTACTTTTCCAGCAATCAGAAAGGGGCTAGCATTTGATTTAATATCAAAGAGACCTGAGCCACATCTACAACACAATTTCCTTTAAGAATGAATTTATAGCCTAGTATCTGGAACATGCCTGTAATTCTAGTGACTTGGGTAGCTGAGTCAGGAAGATCACAATTTCAAAGCCAATCTCATAAACTAAGCAAGATCCTGTCTCAAAATTAAACATGAAAAAAAGATTGGGGATATGACTCAGTGGTTAAGCAACCCTGGGTTCAATTTGTGTGTACCCAAAAAGAATAGATTTACAGAAAAGACACTTATATTTCAGCCATTGGCTGGTCTACCTTGAAGTGATTCTTGGAACAAAGGTAGATATTATGAGATCCTAAGGGATATTATACTGCTCTGGGTATGTCTTTTGTGGCACTTTGAGCCTTGAATAACCATTGTGAAAGGAAACAATGAAGAACTTCATTATTGCAAGTTGCTGTTTTCCATTCAGGAGGCAAAAAACATCCAAAATACTGAGAATTTATTCATTTTATATCCATTTTGTAGATTTTTCAACTGAGTCCCCCCCACCAAAAAAATATGGGAAGATTCCCAAGCTTACTCATCATAAACTATATCTACAAATAAATCAGTGAACTGAATATCAGGTGGAGGTGCCAGCCTAATAAATGAAAATAGATATTCCACTGGACATGAGCTACCAACCCCTGAATCTAGCCATCTGTTCTCATTGTTTTCACATATCTGATCCACTATGTGTGGCAGTGGGGTGTGAGTCTACAGTACAGGGGCCCATTAATTGCAGTCAAGTGACTGACATGTGTATCCCAAGTCTTCTCTCTGAAGGCTGTGTGATTAGAATGAAACACTGAATATTTTTGAGTTCACTCTTCACTATAGTGAAGGTAACAGAACTTCTCCTTACAGCCTCAGAGTTGTGAAGAGGTCTCACCATCATGGAGACCACATGGAACACGTGGTACACAAACTACAAAATCCTACACTCCAGCGAGAGGCAGCTCTACTGTTAACATTTTGTTCTAAAGAGCTTAGGTAAATCATTTAAACTCTCTAAGCCTTTGTAAGTACCCTTATAAAGATTGGAAATACTTACAACAAAACAGATATTCTCCTGGGTTTGGTGGGGAGGAGGTCAGTTAATTGTTATGGTAATATTTGTCTGTTCCATAGTTTTCAACACAGATCATGTATTATTTTTGTAACCATAAAAAACTATAAGTATTATTAAAAATAATTAATGAAAAAAAATGGGACATAGGTGCAGATGGAGGAAGTTTAAGTATTTAAAATTCAATTAGTTCTGCTCCAGAATTTACAAAATCATGGTATGCATGAACAAATTATTTCCCCAATGCACTAACTACCATTCCCTATCTGTGAGGAATTGTTTCCAGTGACCATGGAGGATACCAAATTCCACAGATGCTCAATATCCTTGAATAAAATGGCACAATATTTGTGAATAAACTATGCACATTTAACTGTATACATTAAATCAACTGTATTCTATAGCACATAATGTAAATTTTATATAAGCAGTTGTTATATTGTATTGTTAAGAAAATATCTGTACATGTTCAGCACAAACTGAAGTTTTAAAATTTGTTTGAAAAATGAATGTAGAAACCCTCCAAATTGAGGACTGATTAGCAAATCTCACCAACCATACCTCAGGAAATCTGCAAAACTCTACACTATTGCTACTACCACTCCAGATAGATTTTATATATTTTCCTCCAGCTTTAGGGTATTCTTTTTGTTTGCTGATTATGTATATTGATTCCACTGTAGTGGTAAAGAAATTAGCTGAAAATATTTCTCATTTGGTAATTCTTTTATAGACTGAATCACACTAAGGAATTCATTTCATGGCACAAATAAATGACTTGTTTACAAAAACTATGGAGGACTCCTTAAGTTTTCACAGCCTATACCATTGTCAATCATCAACAAATACAAAATATAAAAATCTAGACTTAACTGGAATTAAATGGCCAAAAGCACTATTTCTGCCCTTAAAAATCCATAATACTCTAAATCCATAATACTTCAAATCCATCTGGATTAACCTCTTTTGATATAGTTTTAGGTCACCCTGTGCCTACTGACATCTCTAAAACTTTCATTTATGGATTGAGAGAACATGATGCAGCATAAGTGAATAATTTGGTGTTATGAGAAGTTATAGGCAAGAAGTAATTCATACTTAGAGCATATCATCCTTATCATCACAGATTTAAAAATGAGTGACCTCTGTCAAATGACAAGTCTTGCCATCTTTTCAGCCAGGAGAATGAGTATACATTAAGGATTTTAGGAGAAAGCACACAGTGTCACCTTGCTGGGACAAACTTATAATATGCGGCTAACCACCTCCATTTTGAGCAAAATAAAAATCCTCCTTATTTAACACAAGCCACAGCAAGCAAGATTCAGACCACTGCTCTCAGGAAAACAAGAAGAGCATCCTTATGGTTTCCAAGAAAATGTTGCCACAGATAATTCTAACATCATCATAAAGCTAACTGTTATTCCTAAGATCACATATCAAGAAATATTGTCTATGGCTATTTCTTTTTCCAACTTTGTAGTCTTTATTCTCCCTGAAAAAGAGAAAAAAATTATCTGTTTCAGTGAAGTATTCCCTTTTTCCCCAATTGTGTAAAAGCCAACTAGAGATTGCTTTTGTCAATCTATCTTGTTTGTCCTCTGGATCTCAAATATGTACTTTCTTTCAAACTTTATTTTGCTCCCTATTAACCCCTACTGTTTTCTCAGTGAGTCAGATATAGAGCCATCACCCCCTTACACCAGGTTTTCAAACCTTCTCCATGTTAACTAGAACATTTAGGAAAAAAAGTGAACTCAGGTTTGCTCCTGTCAATGTATACACCTCGTTGAATGAAATATAGAGGATGGATGTGTGATATCCAGGATCAGAAAATGACTCAACTCTACTGCCATGTGTTACTTGAGAAAAATATCTACATAAGCTCAAGGCCTATCCTCTTTTCTGAGAAAAATTTTGGAAGGGATTTTTTTTCTCTTTGTTTGAAAAGTAGAGATCCTTCAACCCTTACATCTAAAAGCCATATTTTAATCAAACCCTGCAGTTTGATCCCAAAGAAACTCATGAAGTGTATAAGAGGCTCAAGAAGTACTGCCTTTTATGACACAAACATTTGCAAATCAATAATTCCTTCAGTTCCTTGATAAGCCACCCTTGCATGAACTGGAGGGTTCCCCAGCATCTCCCTTTACTAGGCTGCAGGATGCCAAAAATTACATATGGGCAAACTAAAAATCTATACTCATTTGGTTAGGTGACAAATTTAAGTTTTAGAGTTTACAATGTCATAGTCTGTTCTTCTAGATCTGATGTTTTATAACCTATTATAAATTGACAGGGTTTCAGAATGCAAATACTAACATGACTAATAGCAAAGGTCATGGAACATGCCGAGAACTACAGGTACCATTCTGACCTTGTCTTTTAACAATTTTCATCTTTTGTGGCTACAAAGTAAGTAAAGGGTTCCCATGTACGGTCATGACTATGTGGAATCAGATACCTGGCTTCTACCTTCATGCAGTAATGCCAGCCAAATTAAAGATAGAATATTCCATAAGAATATGCCACATAAACAAAACCGATGAGAAAATTCACATGTGTATAGTCACTACAAGTTCTTTTCATTGTTGAGGACATTATTATTACATCTTGGAATTTAGGATTTGGAAAAAATAATCCAAAATATTTTCATGGTAATAGAACAAGAACTCAACACCACTATATAAGCACTAGAAACATCAAATCAAAATTTAATAGTTCATTCTGTGTTGTCCTAGATAAGTTGATTTCCCTGAAAACAGGAATTCTTAACTAGTCTTAAAAACTGCAGCTTCAATGTGAATTGGTTGACAAGCCACAGCAAGCAAGACACAAGTTGTGTCTAATTTGTACCTTCAAAGAAAGAAGGTCAAAATTCTTCATCAGATAAAGGAGGTGCAACCATTTTATGGGACCAACTATCCCCAGCATTAAGAGAATAATTAAAAGGAATTTGGGAAGTTTTCTTAGATTTGTTCCTTGCTGTTTATTTGCTCTCATACTGATTCCATTCTTTCCTATCATTGCAGGTTATTTATCATTCAGTTATGAACCCAATTCTTCTCTACACAGCTACCAGAGTTTGGTTATTAATATATAAAATTTACTGGAAAAAAATTAAAAACAAAATGTAATGAGGTTCAAAACATGTGTCCTAAAAATATGCTATTATTGATTTGAAAGCACTTGATAAACAACAAATACTGAAAAGACTCTCTTACCTCCCACTGTCTATAAAAGACAGCCATAAAATCTATAAAAGGAAGGTGTACAGTCTTGAATGAGGTCAAGAACATTCTTTTTATCAGAAGCTGAAAGTAGACAAGTATTTCTGCCCAAGCAAACCTACTTTTACTAGAAAAAAATAGCCTTTAATCTTCCATTAATTTTCTTACATATTTCCTAGTTACTTTCCCAAAATTTATGTCCCTTGCCAAAATCTCATTTTCATTTCACATTCCCACAAATTGTTAAAAAATGTACATAAACTCTTAGTCCTAACCATTTCTCTGGTTCTTGTTTTTTTAAAAATATTTTCTTTCTTGTCTTGGTGAGAATTTCAGTGTGCATGCAAAATTACACTTAACATTGGTAAGCTTTTCTTCTGATAGTCTGTTAAATTGTTAGGTAAATATAATTCTAGCCACAGAGCCTAAGACAGAGGGACAATTTTCCTCTCCCAGAGTATATTATAATATCAAGATATATATTTGAATAGATTTTTTTTCAAAATTTGTATTTAAATATACCCAAATGTATTCTTTTTTAAAATTTATACTTTAGGTGACATAAGAAATGAAATGATACCTGTACACAATTACTACAAAAATGGAAATTTCTTTACATGACGAAATGGTAATTGCTTTAATTTCTCAATTATTCCCTGTTAACCATAGGGGACAAGTAACTCAGATATCTATGTCAGAAATGCAAGTACAAGAGATGGTCTGGTTGTATGCTGGATTTATGAGGAAAATGTGAGTTCTGAGCTGAGTCCAGAAATTCATGCCGTAAAGAAATGTTTCAAACCTACAAAATGATTGGTATAATAATATAACAACATATTCCAATTTTATTTAGAGTAAAAACAAATTTGTCACAACTAAGAAACCGAATGCAATATACGATTATAAATTAAAATTCACAATTTTTTAGATTCTACTAGGTTTTCCTTAAAGCTAATATTATTTTTCAGGAATCTATCTGAGACATGCCCAGAACAGTACCTCCTTAGGCTGGTTTATACTATGGGAAATTGGAAGGAAGACTATGTAGGCAAAGAACCAAGCTTACCCCATTATGTGGAAATATATGTTATCAATAGGGCTCTACATTGATGAGGCAGTGTATGTCTGTTTTCTGCATTTCATAGTTACCTCTGCCCACTTTTTACACTCTGCTTTTTAAAGCAAGTCACCAAGGAGAATGCACATTCAAGAGAGGATGAAATGGTTCTACTTTCTTGAGAATAGACAGTCTTCACCCCAGATAAGGAGATTCGTCTGTAGGAGAGATGTGTCTATTATTCCTTATAACAATGCTGTCCCTTAATTAAAAAAAAAGAAAGAAAATCCACTTCAATTTGTCATAATGTAACACCCTTAAGAGAAAATATACTGTTCTTCATTTTATTCTAAGCATCTTGATAATTAAAATCTCACTTTCTAAATTCAGCTACTCTGTAACTCATTTTACAAATATGGGTTTTAAAATTGGGTGTATATTGGTAAAATATCATAATCAGAAATGATCTAGATATTTCAAAAGATTAGAAGCTGAAATAAGTTAGTAAAATATCTTTTCTGGGATAAAGCCGAATAATGCAGGGCTTTGATTAGCATGTACTATATGAGGTGAAGGGTAAACAATGTACATTGTAGCTAAGTGACTCAGATCACCTTAATATATTAAAGATTCCAAAAGCATACTCTATTTTAAGATTTTCTTTGCTTATGACAAACAAAGAGATTAAGAATGATAATAAAGAGAATAACAAAATTTCGGGACAGAACCTCAGCCAGCATTAATTTACTAGACTCATTTCATCTATGTTTAACTAAAAATGCTAAAAGACTTGCATTTTGGTATATACAGCTATGAGAAAAAAAAAATAGCAGTATCCTACATTTTTTTTATCCCATCCAGTACTTTATTATTACATTCTACTTTAACATGAAGAATTTAAGGAGAAAATAACCTGAACCTACAAAGAATGCTTAAATTGAAATTTTGTTTTGTTCTTGTACTGGTTCATATTATTTTGACTGGACAAAGACTGAGACTGATACATCCCCAAATCTCCTCCTTTAGGTTTTGGGTTAGAATTAATTACAAGTGATTAATTAGGATTTGGAAAAAAATAATCTAAAATATTATTTGATATTTGAAAGGAAAAATTGGAGCTTCAACTTGAAAACTTGGAGGATTCTCCAGGTAAGCTCAGTCACAGACCTCCCTGGATGGTATAATTCACTCCATTTACAAGTGGAGCAGGCCATGACAGCTGATTTTGGCAACTTCTAAGCTCAGCATCAGATGCTTGGTGGCAGACCCATACAGCAGGCAGTTACACAAAGGCAAAAACTTCCCAAACCTGGAAATTTCCATAGATCTCTCCTGAGTTCTCTCCTCTCTATTGTTCTTCAATTGTCAAATGTACCTGATTTCTTAGATTTCCCTGTGAGTGCTGACATGTGCACCAATATTATAGGAAAAATTCTAGTGACTTTTTCTCTGTTTCACGGATTTTTTGTTCATACATTTTTTTTTTCAACATCACAGTACATTTCAGTAAAGACTGATTCATATAAGAAATCTCTTATTCCCATAGTCATTATTTACTTTGTTTTCTTGATTAACATCTAAGTAGTATATATTTTTCCATTTTGTTTATGCTTTACCCCTCTGGACTACAAAATGAAAGAAACATGCTAGTGTTCTTTGTGGAAATAAGAAATTTTGCTATCAATTGAGTAATTTGATAAAAAAAAGATAGGAATAAATTACTATCAAATTTATATTTATAATAGTTGTCTTGGGCTGCCATAATAAAATATTATAGACTGGGTAAGTCAAACAACAGAAACTTATTTTCCCAAAGTTCTAATGTAAAAGTCCAAGGCCGTGGGGCTAGCCTGGTTGGCTTCTGGTGCCCTCTTTCTTTTAATAGTAGTCAAAGTACTACTCTCTCACTGTCTTCAATGTGCCTATGTGGGAAAGAAAAATAGTAAGCATCTCTACTTACAGGGAAACTAATTTTATTGGATCAGTGCCCAAACTCTTATGACATCTTGCAACCTTAGTTTCTTCCTTAGTGGTTCCATCTTCAAATACAGTCTCATTGGGTTTAGGGCTTCAACATATGAATTTGGGTAGTGAAGAAACAGACATTATATTTATAACATTTCTTGAACACTAAAAACAAATTACTCAACTAAATGTATAAATATGTAAGCACATAAGATATACAATGAGAGAACTATTGATTTGAATGCTTGGCTAGCCTCAAAGCAATTCTTAAAAAATAACCTTAAATGTGCAACCATCTTACTTCTTAGATTGATCACAATTTTTTTTCACACAGTAATTTATTTTTAAATTCAAATTAAATTCATTTTTAATTGATACATCACAGCATAAAATCGGGGCTGGATTTGTAGCTCGGTCCTGGAATGTTACTGTGTTCAGTCTTTAGCACCACATAAAAATAATGGTATTTTGTCTATCTACAACTAATAAAATAAAATAAAATAAGAAATAAGCATAACAATCTTTGACATTAATGAGATAACATGATGTTTTGACACATGTATAGATTGTATGACAATTAAATCATGGTAAATTATTAGATTTTTACCAAAATATAGATTCTCAAATACATTGAGTCTAAATTTTTATGAAGCAGTCTTAGAAATTATTGTAACAAAGCTTTCCAAATGATTTTTGAAGAAAACCTATTGATAAACAGCTGATTTAAAACACAAAATCTAATTAATTGGATATGTGTTTTAGTCATATTACAAGTTTAGCCCAATTCTGAAAGTGCTTTAAAGGATCAATAGCACCTACCATGGAATAGGAAGTCATGGTGACACGAGATACGGCATGTGTGCTGTCCTCATTAAAAGTTAAAAGTAGGAGCTGGATAAGATTAATGTCTGTAATAATAACTGAATATGATTTGTCTTTTAAGTTTACTTAAAAGTAAATTTTAAAAGCTTGAAATTTATTGTGAACATTTATAGCAATAGCTAAACCAAATATTCTATAAATGTCAAATGTACCTGAATTTTTATTATACATAAAGAGAAAAAGATCAAGAATACAATAAAGGTTAAATGATGGGAGATATTTTGTTGAATAATGTTAAGAAACGATGAAAATTAAATTCTCTTAGCATACAGTATTCTTTTTTAATTACTGAAATATAAAATGTATTTTTATGGTAAAATCTTAACACCTACAATTAATAAACATTGACAAAATTCAACTAAAATGAATTCTTAAAAGTACAATTAAATTGGCAGGTTTATTTTTCATGACTCTGCGAAGTGATTTAATGGTTGAAAAACACATGAGGGACTGAATAAAAAGAGTATTGAATACTTGTTTCTGCTTTAACTACATATTAAAATGCAGGAGTTATGATTAGAATAAACCAGTGGGAATAAAGCAGCAATGTCATATAGGCTACGCTGGGAGAAATGATTTAAAGAAAGGTTAAAATTAAATAATTGCTTAAGGCATTTATTTAAAAAGATAAGATTTTTTTGAAGCAAACATCTCTTCAGTCAAGTTAATCTTTTATTAATCTTTTATTAATCTTTTAAGTTTTATTTCCCAAGGATTATAATCCTCTTTTATATGACTATGTAAATATTTGAGAGCAAACAATGTAAATAAATGTGATAAAGATACTTCAGGATTATCAGAATGGGGACCAGGTGTGGAAGTTAATATTCTGCCATTAAGGCAACAGCCTGGTCCAGTGGTTTAGAATTTTTTAATTCATCATTTTGTTCATTATTTACACATGTCCATTGGCAGCTTGCCAGTCATAATGTATGCATAAAGACAAAAGACATATAATTAGCTTTGGATGACCTGTTTTCGCTGGAAATCTCTCCTCAATACATCACAAGTGATTATTTTGAAGTAAATATTTTGATAAAATTTTGCTGGGATGAATATTGCTGTCACTACTAAACTTATGTTCATAGCAAAATGTACCCACATATTCTTTCTAAAATTATTTGTTATTATTAAAATTGTTGAGTGGTTAGGGTATATATATATATATATATATATGAGTTTCCATTGAGTATTTGTTAATACTAAAGGAAAAATATATTTGCTACAGTCATCAAGACAGAGAAAAATGCTGCTGACTTTTAGTGACTTAGAGTTGACTACAATTCTCCCATTTTATTTTATGTGCATGTGGAATTGCCGATGTACTATATTTCATAGTAGATTTTAGCACAGCATCCAGATGTTCCTGACACATCTGTTTTCATACCTTTATATAAATGAACTTGAAAATGATACTGGCAACTCCAGGGACTACATTAGTCACGATAAAAGGTACATATTTTTGTCTTGTCTACATGAGGATCATCTATGTTTAACTAGATGTGGAGTAACTAGTCATTTTTTATGTGTCCTTGAAATGCTGTTATTTACATACTACTGATTTGCTATGCCTGGCCATCTGGTTATGGATGAAATGCTGCAGTTACTTTATTTTTCTTCTTTTGCCTTTGTTTAAAAGGACTTTTTAAAATATATAAATACCAAATGTTCTATAATTGTTTATGCTAATAACTTGCAAAATATATTTATTCTAGGCTATTGTGTAATACATTTACATACCACTAGATTTTTAGCTGACTTCATAAAACGGTAGAATTAACTATAATGTTTTGGTGTTTTTATAGATGTTGTATGATACAAGTATTTCTTAATAACATTGCAACTAGATACACACCACCTGTTATTTCACCAGTAAAAATGCAGCTGGAAATTAAAAGCTCAGAAAGAGCAGTCAGGAGTGTTTTATGGCAAGAAGGTTATTAGACTTGTGGACTGTATGAATTTGGGCAAGGCATATATATGCCAAAATATCAGGTTTTTAAATCCTTACAGTGTTGATAATTGCAGTATTAATTGATATGGTTGTATGTATTAAATGAGATAGCCCATTTAGATGATTTAGAAAATCATCAAGTCACCTAACAGAACTCTCTATATAGTCATTCTGAGTATAACTGATTAGGTAGTAATTCACATGTTTAATATGAATTTTTAAAAGTGAGATCATCACTGTTTCCATAAAAGTAAATATTTTGGTAATTTTAACATTGAAAAATAACAATAAGCTTACTATAATGCATTTATATCCATCACTAGAATTTTGTGATATGTTCTGCATTTTTAAAATATTGTCAAAATCAATGAATGTTGAAAAATATATTAATATACAAATGCTTTATAAATCTTGAAAGATATATTTAATATTACAAATTCTAAAGCAAGGTACAAACATAGATACTCTCATTCAGAGGAAATTTGAATGGTAGACCATTATCTATACAAGTACAAGGTATTTAATTAATGCTCTTATACATATTCCTTAAGGCATGTGTTGGTAGCATAAGACAAAATACTTCATGCTGCCAAGTTGTTTATGACAGTGTTAATATTAATGATTAAGTTTCAGTTTTTCAACATCTTGTCAATATTTTTATGTTTGCTAATCTTATGTATATAAAATGGCAACCCATTGTTTCAATATGAAGTATCTCCAATGATTTGTAAATTTGAACAATTTTCCACACCTATGTTCAGAAGGTATGTTTCATGTTCTCAGAATCATTACCATTATTTAAGAGTGAAAACTTTATAGCTATACAATGTATAAACTCCAGTTGCACACTGGCTTCACAGGCTTGCGGATACCATTTAAATTTTCTATCAATTTCCCACACCTGGAAAATGATAATAATGATAATGATGATGATGATAATAATAATAATAATAATAATAATAATAATATATGTATATATGTATTGAGATTATTAATAATAGAATAGTTTTTTTCTGATTTCTTTCTAGGCAGATTCATTATTGGAGTAGAGAAATATTTATTTTTCTATGATGCTTTTTGTATCTTGCTACTTTACTGAATTTGTTTATCTGGTCTAGAAAGTCTAAAGAAGGTTTTTGAGCTTTCTAGATACAGGATGGAATCATCAGTGGATGGATAATTTGAATACTTCTTTTCCTATTTGTATACTTTTCATTTTCTTCTCCTGTCTGATTTCTCTGGCTAGAGTTTTAAGAACTATATTGAAACATGGGAATTGCACTCAGCAAGGGACCAAACACCACTGGGACTGTTGGAGAACTTAGGTTTATTAATCCCATGGACCCAGATGATCTATTGCTCTGAAATTCTGGGCCCTGAGCTGAAGTTAAATGGGGCTTTATAGGAAATTTACAACTTTGGTGTGTTTGAATTCTTGGCCTATGTGACCAAAGACCATGCACAGGAATTCTTGTAATAAGCAGTTTACAAATGCAAAACAAAGTCATTAATACACCTGTGAGTGATATCACAAAGGACCCTTTACCACAGGCATCAGTTTCTGAAAATAACTATAAGCTTACATGCCTAAGAACTATTCTGATGCTAGTATGTTCTTTCACTTATTGAAAAAAATCCACTTAGTAATTGTGTATATTTTTTATATAGTACTGTGTTAGACCTGCATTTTAATAATATTTAATATTTAATAATTTTTGCATATTGTTCACAAGTGAGAGTGACTCATAAGTTCTTCTACTTTTATCAATCTTATTCCATGTATGGATTGGCAATTAAACAAACTAGTACAATATATTGACCAATCTTCACCTATATGTTGATTACTTTTATAAGCTAGTAGAATGTATTTGGAATCTTTTCCACCTCAGCTTCATGATATTTATTCTGTTATCCTTGTTATACTTTTTAGTAGAATAAGTAATTCATTATTGATATTCCCTGTGTGTACATGTGGTCTCCATGCCCTGTTTAGTCACTACTTAATGTACTGCCTATCTAAGTCATAATCATATTATATTGGAGAGCTTCCTCCAATCATAAAAATGTTTTGGATTTAGTGGAGGTTTGGATAAGGAGATTGAAATTAAAGTAATGGCATGATCAAAATATAAGTCCATGAGGTGATTATTTCATAGACTGCCTTGAATATAGGTTTTGTTTGCTTCACAGTTCTCTACTGACATCTTAGAAAGATCCAGAAATAAATGTATCAAACAGACATTCTGTTGATTTTCATGTTTTAAAAAGAGTCTCCAGAATTTTTCTCTTATCAGAAATACAGAATTTTTGTAATTTTTTAAATTCCCTACATTTTCCCTGAAAATGTAGGGAATTTAAAAAATGCTAAAGACAAGTAAAATGGTAAGAAAAATTACCTTTTTCATATGTCTAAGCTTTGAATCTAGTGAGCACACTCCTTTTTACATGGTAAATTTTATTTTCAAATGATGGAACTTACCATCACTCTCATGTTAGATATCTTTGATGGAAAACCTAGTATCATGAGGTATACAGAGACTTGAGGTCTGCTCCAAACATAAACAATGGTGAACTTTTATCATTGATTCAAAGGGACACAAAAGATTTGAATTTAGAAATAAGCTCTTACAGAAAAGAAATTTTAAACTTTTTAAATATTGCACAAATTATTTAATAGTATTCATTGCCTAGAAATTAATGCATTTATTTTCATGTTTTTCTTTGATTACCAGATAAATTGTATTCCAACCTAATACAAATAGGAAAAGAAGTCTTCAAATTATCCATCCACTGATGATTTCATCCTGTATCTAGAAAGCTCAAAAACCTTCTTTAGACTTTCTAGACCAGATAAACAAATTCAGTAAAGTAGCAAGATACAAAAAGCATCATAGAAAAATAAATATTTTTCTACTCTAATAATGAATCTGCCTAGAAAGAAATCAGAAGAAACTATTCTATTATTAATAACCTCAATACATATATACATATATCATCATCATCATCATCATCATCATCATCATCATCATTTCACAAGTTCCCCTTCACAAGTTTCATTATATTTTTTTCAAATAATTTTTAAGTGAAACTGAAAAGTATTGATGATTTAGCTCAAACTATTATTTTTGAAGCAGTAATTCAGCATTTCCTTTATGCAGTATGATTAATTCCTTTTTTACAAAGTTTATTGGATGTTATTTTTTAATCAAATTTTAAAGAAGAGAAGATGTGATGCTTACATAAGTGGTAACATCACAGAACAGAGTTTACTATACTGACATAGCACCAAATTTTTTTTTCATTTTCTTGAATGTGAATGTGCCACAAGCTTAAAATTACACTAGATGGAATACAAGGAATTCTCTGTCCTTGTTTTCTCTGTGAATAAACAAATATTGTAGATAGGGCACCATTTTCCTATCACTTCTTGAAATATAACAAAAACAAAAAACCCTAACAAATTCAAACTCAATACAATGGCAGATTGGAGATCTAAAATGTTTTCAAGAAAGTCTAATGTATTGAGATTTTGCTATATTTCTTTCAATTTGCTATGAGACTTTAAGTAAAACAGTGGTTTCAGAAATCAGAATAACATATCTCAAAATGCAGTTCTGATAGCAAGTCACATTGCAATAGTGGTTGTGGATAAAATTCCCACACAACCCACTGGGTTTCGAAGGAATAAAAAATGTTAGCCACCAAAACCTATGTGCTCCAGTGAGAATTATAGCCTAATTTAAATGAGTCCAGTGAACCATTCTTTAGAGAAAAGAATCCGATTTCATCAAAGTGGACTCAGCCTGTGGCATGCTGTGGATGGTTGTGGCCCAAGTCACGGCCCGCTGGGACTGGAGGCCTCTGCCATCAGTGTCTGTCAGGGAGCAGAGATTTCTCTTTTTGTATTATCAACGAGTTCCAGGCTCCTGTGGAGGTCAGACCGCAGTGAAATGCTGACAGTGAACTGCTGCCAGAGACCCAGGAGAGGCTCTCACTCTGTATTTAAAGGGCCCAAGAGCTGCAGGAAGACAGTGTTCCTGCCTCTCCTAAGTGGCACGTATGAAGAGATATCTGATTTAGCAGCCCTGACAGCCCACAGGAAACTGGATACAGACAGAAACAGAATGTAAAAAAAAAAAAAAAAAAAAAAAAACAGAAGCTCTCATCCTTGAGTTTAAGGGAAGGAACTGGGAACTAAGAATTCTTAGCTTCTCTGATAATCAGGCATTATGTTTCATGTGTTTAAATAAATACTCTCATTTAATTTACCAAAACACCATGTTTGCTTGTAGAATTTCAATCAAATATATCTAGTCATGTAGTAATTAGATAGCTATGGAAAAAGAATAAATCTAATAAGAACCGGAGCACTGATTAAAACAAAGCACGGAAAACTATAGACTGGTATCCTTCAAGTTTGTTTCAAAATTTGTTTGGGATCACATATTAGTGATCAAAACTTAGACTTCATGAACTTTCTGTTCCTTAATTTCTGTGTCTGTAAAATGTGAGCATCTTATTCCCATATCTTACTATTTCATTCAACTAAGATATTTATATTAATTGTGTAGGTAAGTGTCTAATATTTGGTGATATCTCAGAAAATATTTAATAATATTTCCCATTGGTCATCAAAATCTATACTCATTCTAAATACCATCCAGCTTCCTGAACTGAAGTATGACAGTCATAATATCCATTGACATATTTTTTAATGCTTCTTTACCCTTCATATAATATGTTTCTTGTAATTTATAATAGAATAATTTTAGATATTTGTGTGTTTGTTGAAGTCCAACTTATTGGCCTCCATTAATTGAAGGATATTATTTAAGGGGTTTTAACCAATTTATTATTGGAAATAGAAAGGTTGATAGGCAATTTTGTAACATAAGAAACAGTAAGTAGAGAGCAATAGAAACACAGAAAAAGTATATCAGAAAGAAAAATAGTGTTTTAAAAGAAATACAAAAAAAGATAAAGTCACTCAAATACTCATTTGTGAACTCATCATTTGAATGCCTCATAGGCATCTTGAACTTAACATATTGAAAATAAATCTACTTCCTCTCCCTGTTGCAAATAGGGTCTTAATCTGTTTTGCAGTTCCTGTTGAATAATAGAATGCATTACTAATCTATTGAAATTAATCCATCTGAACCTATTTGAAACAAGCCTTTATGAATTACATAGTATTTAAATATGTCGACAATACACTTATTCATACATAGAAACATTTATTCAACTACTATTTAGTACTCACCATGGGCATTCATTCTTTTTTAAAAAATATAAATAATGGTGAAAAAATAGAAATAATTCTTCCCTTAGAAGTTCCCAGTCATCACAGAAGAAAGACAAGTTCATATATAATGCAAACAAAACTGATGAGTAATTACTCTAAAATCATAATAAAGATAAAAATTTTTAAAAGGCGCTGTGGAGTCATTTGGGGATTCAGTTTAGAACATGTAATCCAGATAATAATATTTCTTTTCTTACAGTTCTTTAGACCATTTTTCCATATAAAATATCAATACTTCTCCTATGTTAGGAATGTTAAGAGAGAAAACTTTATTTATTAATGATAATTGAATAACTATTTATTACTTACTAGTTTTGAATGTGATGCCGTATTATTTACATATAATTATAAATAAATTATTATTATATAATATATAATATTACATTTCAAAGTTGGTTGGACTATTGTATATTTCTTTTTTCTACCACACTCTACAGTGAAGATCTACAAGGATAGAGGTTATCTCTTGTTTACTGTTGTGTCCCAGACCCTGGAAGAACAAAAGACATAGAAGACACTCAATAAATATTTGTATACCAGGCATGAAGAATAAAAACTATGTATTATTAGGTAGAATGAGCCAAAAATAATTAACAAAAGGAGTACAATATTTATAGGCAATGATATATTAAAGACCCAGACAATTTATAGAAATTTGGTAAAAATAAAAGAGGTATCATGTTTGAAATAAAGTGAAAAGAAAAATAGCTCAAGAGAGCTTGGTAATATACATAATACCCATTATTTGAGGCCCTTCTTAGAAATGTTTGGAATTTAAGTGTATCATAAATTCATTCGAGTGACTAAAATGTTTTAAGAATATGATAATATTCTTAAATATAATTTCATTTGTTTAGCTTATATTTAGTGTGGTTCCTTCAGGTTTGTTTATAGTTCTGGGCTACTAAGAATAAGACTGCTATAAATGTATACTAAAAAGTCTTGTGTGTACATATATTTCAATATTCTTTGGTAATAAAGAAGAAGAGCTTAATATGATAAAATTTTAAATTTATAAGAAACTACAATAAAATTTATCCAAAGTAGTCCCAACAATTTGAATTTATACCAGTATTATATTATGGTTCTGGTTTTGCAACATTCTCAGAAGTACTTAATTATTTTAGAAATTCAAATAGGCATATAGTTGCATCTCATCATGATCTTAGTATGCATATTTTTGATGAGAAATGTTTATTTTTTATGTGTTTATTGATTAATTCATATATTGTGTTGCTTGATTTGTCTATAGAAGTATTTTGCAGTTTTAAGGGTAATGTATGTCTTATTAAGGTCTTAAGGATTCTTCATATTTTCTAGTTATCAATTTCCTTTCATATACACAAACCATATATTTTTAAACCTGTCTGAGGCTTGATTTATCATTTTGTTAAGATTTTAAAGTGCATTTAAAATTTCAATTGAATTTTTAAAAGTAATTTTTAATTAGTTTAAGCTTCTTTATCCTAAGGTATTCTGGCCTAATGTTATGCATGGGTTATATATAAGTCTTTTGAATAATTTCACAAAATTAATAAATTTTATGTAATATTTATGATTTATAATTAAATTTTTGGTGATCTGGAAATATATCCTATTATTTCAATATATTTACATATGTTTAGATTTGTTTTATAGCCTTGTATTATCTATGTTGGTGATTATTTAACATACATTTTAATAGAAGGTGTTTTCTGGCATTTTTTTGGTTATAATCTGCTAAAAGATCAATTACAGCAAATGCCTTAATAGTATTGTTTCAGTTGTCTATCTCTTTAGTGAATCTTATCTACTATCTCTTCTACAGATTGCTAATGGAAGAAAGTCAACATGTCAAATTATGATTGTGACCTTAACCATTTCTATTTTCAGATTTTTCACCTTTGTGTCATGTAGTTTTAAATATAGTTTTTATGATCATGTGCATTTAAAGTGAATAATCAGAGACTTTGTTATTAAAAAGTCTAAATTTTTTGAGCTCAACTTTGATATTATGTAGCTCTCAGATTTCGTTGATTGGAATTTGAATTATAATTACCTTTAAATGTGTTTATCTTGGAGAGAAGATAGTTGACTTTGTATTTTTTAATCTTTTATTGTATTTTCAGCCTTCTAATTCCAACTTTTGAATCAATTATAAATTATTTAATTGCAAGTAGAATTTGTATTCTGATTTCTCCCCAAAATCAATGTCCACCTGGAAACAGAATATGACCTTATTTGGAAATTATGTCTTTGTGGAAATAGTCAAGTCATTTGTTTTAGGTGTTCTAAATTAGGTGTTCTGGTGTCTTTACATGAAAAGAAAAAAATTTGGACAAAGAAATAGATGCAGAATAAGAATACAGCCATGGATCATGAGCTAGAGATATATTCCCACAAGCCAAAGAACACCATAGATCGCTGACAAAAACCAGAAGACAGAAAAGGCTTGGAAAGATTCTTGCCAAAAGATTTTGGAGAGAATATGATTGATTCCTGTATTTCAGACATTCAGCCCTCAAACTGTGGGAGAATTCAGTCTTTTTCATTTCAAGTATGTTATATGTCAGCACTAAGAAATTACTACAGACTTTGTGGCAAGCATTATAACACTACTTAAACAATGCCGAATATCTAAAATATGAAAGTATATTTGAAGTGAGAAAAGGGTAAATGCTGTAAGATTTTTTAGGCATAATATGACAAATATCTTAGATTCCCTTCCAGAGATTGTTGCCAGAAGTATGGATGTCGAATATTATGATAAGGAGGGCACAGAAAGAGAGCTACAGAGAGAGCATTTTTTGTCTTAAAAATACATATATCTGCATAAATAGAATGCTACTAGAATTCATAATAATTAATAAATAGAATGCTACTAGAATTTAGTATTTATGAATACTAAAGTTGATTCAGATGAAATGAAGAACAAGTCTTTAGGCACAAGGGAAAAGCGATTTTGTTATGAAATGGAAGAAAACTTGACTGAATCTTGTGCTATAACTAGGTGGAAAGTCAACCTTGTGCAACATGAATGTGCTTATTTCACTGAGCTTTCCAGGCAAAATATAAAACCTATGAACTGGCTTGATCTTTCAATTAATTTAAGTGTGAAAAAAATAGATAAATTAAGAAAGGGATTTTCAATTAAAATAAGCACAATGATTATATTAGTGTAATTTTTGTCACTATAACGAAATACCTCAGGCTGGGTAATGCATAAATAAAAGGAGATTTATTTGGCTCACACACAATTTTGGTGTATGAAAAGGTCCAAATAGCACTGTGCTGTTATAATATTTAGGGCTTTCTAGCTCCATTATACATGATGGATAAGTAGAAAGGGAAGCAGTAAAATGTGGAAGGGCCTGAATATGTGCAGTAGCCCCTCATTATAATAATAAACTTGTGAGGACTAAGGCCTATATTATGTTAATCTCCTCTCAGAGTGGTGTCCCCATTGAAGCCAGGGAACAAAAAGACAGTCAATGTAGATAAATAAATAATTGAGTCCTATCTGGAAGGTGGGGGACTGGTAGGAAATAAAATCAAATGCTGACTTTTTCCCTCCTCCTTCCAAAGCCCTTCCCCCTGCTCCTGCTCCAACCTGTTGCTAAGGTAACCTGTCGCAGGAATTGTTCCTCCCTGCATGACTTGTAGGAGTTGTTAATTAATACCTTCTGGCTGTTACCTTACTGTCTGGTCCACTCCAAAATTTGGCTCTCACCATTTGGCTCACCCTGGCCACTGGTCACTTACACAGTATAGGAAGCCATAAGGGAGAAGAATGGCATGAGGCCAAAGAAAATCTAAGAGGTATAAAAGGGGCAGGGCATTCCCACTTCTTTGGATACCTGCTATGGTCCCTGTCTTCCTCCCCAGAAGTCTATTTCTATTCTTTAAATAAAATTTGCTTTCTCTACAAGTATCTCAGCAATTTTTACATGTTCAAATTTCAACACCTGGGGAAACGGAACTCATTGTCACTGGTTACTGGTGGTATCACTATGACTTGACCACCTTGTACTAGGTCTTATTTTTAATAATATAACACTCTCAGTACCCTTACATTGATTGGGGAAACATGTTTTGATGGGGACAGACCACATTAAAACCAAAGCAAAGATTTAGCAAATAATTGTCCTATCCAGACATGTTGCTCTGATAGCAGAGAGAAAAGTATGACTGGCAGATATTCACTTAAGAAATTAGGCATATAACCATTCAACCATCTCATTAAAGGGCAGAAATAAAGATGAGTTTTTCAGAAACTATTGATAGAGAGCCCTCTTATAAAATGGCTAAATTCTACCGAAATCCATGATAGAGTATTGAGAATTTTATGTTAGTAGAGACACTGCCAATGTGAATTGAAGAGGGCAGAGCTGGGGAAAAATGAACAAAGAATTATTTCAAGACCACAACCATCACTGAATATCCAAGAGAGTGTAGAGCCATAACTGATAGTCAACATGGTAAGGTTGCCACTCTAGGCCCAGAGGCAGGGTACCCATGGGTCCTGGGGATCAGTGGCTGGAGTTAGCAGAACCTCCATGTGCACAGAGGGGTGAATTATCAAGTTATAAAGAATTATTCTCAAACCTCAAATCCTAATGGAAGTTCCCCTGCTGCATTTCAGATTTGCCCAACACCCATGACCCTTACTTCTTCCTGTATCTCTCTTTTGGAATGGAAATGATGGTCTCATACTTATCCTGCCAATGTTAGAAGCAGACTATTTCCTAGTCTTACAGGATCACAGATGGTGAGAACTATTTCCCCAGGAATGAGAAGTTTCACTCGTGCATGATTTACATGATTTAAATGCTGAGTTTGGGAACTTTTTAGAATTGATGAGTGAGAAAAGTGTTTAGGGAATTTGAGGATGGGGTGAATGCATTTGGAATTTGAGAATGGTGCTGATATATAGCAGCCAGAGGGAAGATTATACTAGGCTGAATGATGTTCGCCCAAAATTTATATCCACCCACAGTCTATGTATGTGACTTTGTTTGGGAACTTTATCTGAAGTGTTTTCAGATGCGATTAAGTTAAAATGAAGTCATGCTAAGTTAAGGTGGAAAATAAATCCAATGGGACTGGTATCCTCATACTGAGGTGCTGGGGATATAGTTTAGTTGTAGAGTGAACTTAGCAAGCAAGAAGCCCTGTATTCAATCTGCAGTCCTTAATAATAAAAGGAGAAGGAGAGGAGGCAGAGGAGGAGGAGAAGGAGGACAACAAAGATGACTATGGTGAAGATGGTAAGGAGGAGAAAGGAAGCTGAAGAGGAAGAGGAAGGAAGGGTAATCTGGACACAGAGACTCAATTGCACAGACAGAACATGATCATTCTGAGGTAGAGATACAAATTGTTATTCTTTCATAAATTACCAGGGGTCACCTGCAATTGCAGAACTGGGAAGAGACTAGGAGAATTTCTTCCCTAGAGCCTTTGGAGGAACATTTTCTTGACATCAAGATTTTGATGTCAAGATTTGGATTTTGGATTTCCATTTCTCAGAACTGTGGAGAACACATTTCCATAGTTTTAAGCCACACTTAAAAAAATAGTTTCTCAGGGAATATATAGAAAACTAAGAGAGTAAGTTTCAAGCCTACCATGTTTATATTTCTTTTGTGTGTTTGCATGTGTGCAATCATTTTCTCCAGGCCACTTTTACTCTCTCTGGCTCATGTATATAACTTTCTACTCAGCAAGAGATAAGTGAAGATTTACATAGCTTTCTGTTATTACACTGTTATTATTACCTTTTACTTTAAAATTCTAGATATTTTATTCTAAACTTTTCATTTTTGTTTTCATATTATTGATATTTTCTATGCTTGTAGTGTTGTAATTTATTTTTAAAGATAGTTTTTTTTATCCATTAGATTCTTTTTATAATACATGATTTGAAGGTTATGTTTGATAAATCCAGTATGTGGATTAATTCATAGTCAGCTCATCTTCAATATTCTTTCCTATTACTTTGCAGATCATAAGTTACTTTTGAAAACTGGATATTTTAGATAATATTTTGTAACAACTCTGGATTTTGCCATTTCTTCTCCCTTGTTGGTAGTTGTCACCCTATAGATTTTACTTATTTATTTTACTTTTTGTTAATTTATTAATTTGTGCATTGACATTTTTATGTTAATAACTTTCTTGGACTTAATCTGTGGAATTTGTAGCCCTTGTAGAATATAACTGCACATATCACTATTGTTTTTCCTTTTTTTTTAAATTCCTGCATTCTTAGTATCACTGTATTGTTTACAGAGATAGTGGTAAAATCAGAATTGAGAAGAAGTTGAGTTTAAATTTAAAACATAAGAGGCTTCCCAACCTCTAATAATAAGTTTATGTATGAGTTAGAGGAAGGCAAGGCACTGAGGAATTAAAATGATCAAATTGTGTATGAGCATGTGAAAATATGGCATAATGAATTCCACTATTATATATAATTATAATTCAGCAGTAAAATAAAAATATATTAAAATACATAGATTTTAAGAATAAAAAATAAATTTCAAACCGTTTTCATATCTTACTCAGCAATTATTTTCTCTAGACCAACTTTGGTCTCTCTGGCTCATATATGTAGCTTCCTACTCAGCAAGAGATAAGTGAAGAGTTATGTAGCTTTTTATTTCTCTCTAATTTCAAAGAGTTCACATTAATTTTTGGCTGGATTACCAGTGATTTAACCATGATATGAATCCCAGGCTAGCAGAGTCATGGTTTTTCTTATTGCTTTTGTCAAGAGTTTTTTACTGACAGTAGAGCCACACATAGGAATTCACTGTCTTCTCCAAATCAAATCTTCTCTGTGGGAGTAAAGTTGCTGTTTAATTTTTATTTATTGTTTGTTTGTTGTTGTTTTTCCATTTCCAGCCCACTATGGTAATACTACCACATCAAGGTTGGCTGGGAAGAAGCTTGAGTCAAGGCAATGGTAAACAAGCATTACCCCAGACAAAAAGGCTGCAGACTCCCACTGTTCTCATCCATAACTTAACAATTTTTCTTGAACACTATCACATTCTGATTTGCCTTTGTTTAGTTTCCAAGGATATGAAATAATGGGAGTTTTGGGGACAATTTTTAACATTTTTTTAACTGTTAATAATGATTTCAAAGAGACAATTTGCCAATACGCTCATTCCACCAGACATTGAAATCAAAAGACTGTAGGATGTATTTAGGCTGTTTTAGAATACACACAGACACACACACACACACACACACACAGAGATATATATAAGTAATGGTGTTTATTTTTAATTATCTTATATCACATAAAATTGTTGTCACTTTTTAATTTTGAATATTGTTCTCATGTTTCTGTATTGTGTACATACACAATCATTTACCATACATAATAAAAAGTCAATGTTATTATTTCCAGCTTCAAACATTTTATTTCTTGATCTGTGCCTCCTTTAAAATTTCAAGTATGATTTTGAACTGCAATAGTGATAGTAAGTCTTTGTTTCATTGCTAATCTTAGATGGGGAATTGAATATAGGTTTGACCGGACAAAAAATGCCCACTTCTCTTTCTGGGGCATTATGTTGATCATTACATTTATGTTGAATTTTATAAAGTATTTTCATCTATATTTATTGAGATGACCACATTTTTCATTCTATTAATGTGAATATTTATTTAGTGATTTTTGAAAATAATATTGTATTCCTCAATCAAATACAATTTGTCCATAGAATGTTGGATATCTTGTAATTCACTTAGTTTTATATTCTTTAACTTAACTGTTCTATTTTAAATTTCAAATTTTGTGTTTGCAAAACAGATGGTCATGTAATTATCTTTTCATCATGCCTCCTCATAAGAGTTTGATATGAAGATTGTATTGGTCATAAATACTTGAAAAATGTTAAAGCATGAAATAACTATGTTAAAAGTACTATAATTTTGTTCTAAAATAAACGAACACATTCAACAAAAAACATGGAGGACTTGATATTTCTTTGTTCAAATATTTTGACTTCTATGGGATTTGTTTTTTGTATATGGGATTACACAGAACATATACTAGTGTCAGTTTTGGTAAATTGAGGGGTTTTTTTCCTCATAAATTTTTATCTTTTTAAATCTAAGTTTATTTGATATAGTTGTTTACAAATTCTTCAATATCTGTTCAACTTTTGATGTCTAATAAGTACTTAAAAATGTTGCATTTTACTAAAAAAGATATTGGCTATCTGAACTTAAAATTTTAAATAATATATCATTTATTCTGTATATGATACTAAGTTCTTAATAAACTAATTAAAGTTAAAACTCTTTTAAAAGCTGTTTCCAACTTTAAAATCTATTCATATGTGTAACTATGACTTCAATTAAGTATTTTTTCCCATAAATATATTAATTTATAGGATAATTGAGGCATTCTTACTATTGGCAACTTATATAAAAATCTATGTGGAAAAGGGAATTATTTCTAAAGCATATATTATTATTTATACTTATAATATTTTGACTCCAGTTTTAATAAATAATATCTTTATTATATCTTATTTGATCTAATTCTGATTACCTATCTTCCAATTAGTATTCTATAAGAAAATTTTAATAACTAGAATCTAGTTTTCTTTTGTTTGTAATCAACAGTTATTTTCAAATTGTAAGACAATGAAAAATATGAGTATATTTTACAATTATATCACTGATGCATCATTTAAATTATTATGTGTCTATTGTATATTTATTATATTTTTAAAGCAAGTAGGAATAGTCATTTTAAAAATACATTTTTTTCTAACTTACATAGGTCTGCCAAAATTAGACGTTATTATATTTAGATTTTATTATTATTATTATTATAGCAAACTGAATCTCAGGCAGATTTTCAACAGAATGGAAAGACTAATTACCAAGATATGTTCTTGAGATTTATGTCCAAACCCATTCTCCCCATGTAGAGTGTACTTCATAATTAACAAAGGCCAAAAGAGCAGCTTGGGATGATAATATACCCTATGGAATAGTTTTCCTCTCTTCATACACTGTTGTAGACTGCATACCAGCTTTGAAACACAAGCAGTTAAATTTGTACTTCAATTTAGCAAAGTCACAAACTAATATGAAAAGTCAAAAATATTCAGGGATACTCACAGATAGCTGAAGCCATAATTTTGCAAGCTTCAAATGACAATCCTACATTTCAAACCTTCTTGTCATTAAGAAAAAAAATAATTTAATCAATATGTAACATCTTGATATATTAGTGCAAAAGTAAGCTCCTCAGCATGAATATCAATATTCATTATATTTTATGTAAAATAAGAAGCATATCAAAGTGTTCTCTAGTTTTTTTTCTATCATATTTTTAATAAAATTTGCCTGTATCAGGGCATTCAAATATGTTTTAAGAATTTATATGTATGTGTATGTGTGTATTATTTATTGTTTTATTTTCTGAATGTTTCTCTGAAAATAAGCATTAAACATTCTCTTCCTTGTCTTTATGGTGACCATAAACCAATTTACATCAATAGAATAAAAGAAAAACTAATGCATGTATCCCTTTAAGAGTGTCACATCAAATTAGTTATGAGGTACTTGCAGTTGCCAATCAAATACATAGCTTTTTATCATGAACTTGATATACCCTGCTGTGCACTAAGAGGCATAATTGCTTTTCTAAATTGAAAAGATATTTCCAACTGCAAACTTCAATCAAAAAAATGTCATCTTTATCTGAAACTGTCCTAACAGTTCTAATCTTGACATAAGTTTTCTTTTTGTTAATATTTATAATAAAGTTAGTATTTAGCAGTTAACTAAAGAAAAATATAAATGTCTGCTAGTGTTCATATTATCATTTACTGGGCACTGCCATGTTACACACATTTTAATTGCATTTTCACAGAAATTTTATAGAGCAATTTCTGACTTTTAAAAACTTAATTTATTAATGTCCCTACCCATAATTCAATGTTGTTGTCTTTTTTCTTTCTCCTCTTTCTTCATAACCATAGAATCTTTTATCACAATCATGAAAACCCATATAAAATCAAATCAAACAAATAAGCAGAGAAGATCAATCACAAATGCAAACAAATAAATAGCTATGCTTTTAAAGAATTGGTGGCAAGAAGTGAAAAAAAATCAATGAAAAAGAAGAATAGCATTGACAATAGATCCTTTAAGATGGTCATCAGCTGTACTTTTAGTAGAATAACCTGTTTAGATTTTTAATAATGCAGATTTCCGGGCTTTATCTGAGAACTATAAAATGCAGACTCTCCTGGGTACTGCACCTGAAGATATTAACATTTAAGGTATTTCTCCTTTGATGTTGACACCCAAAAGATTTAATAACCTAATTTGATAGACCTGATGGGAGCCCATGAACCTGTGCTTCAAATAGACATTCACTGATTTTAATAAATTTACTTATTTAGCAAATGCTTTTCTTTAATGCTTTCCACTGGAATCAGGAGGATTCAGAGATTCAGAATATTAATTTTTAAAATGAAAGAGTAATTTTGGAAAATGGCCTTCACAAAATAATAAACTGGCCTGGATGGAATGCAATGTGTGATATATGCCTAAGGTCACTTCGTGATTAAAAAGATGGACAAACAGAGTTTGGATGTACAAACAGTTTTAATCTTCCACATAACTTTGGGTTGATGCAGAAATTAATTTTTTTCTATTATATCCTCATAAAAAATGGATTTCCTTACCAAGACGCAGACTGCAATATTTTTCACAAAAATGGAAAATTATTGTATTCTAGATATAAAAAGGGAACTACTACTGCTGAAGCAAATGTAAACCACTAGGAGTTCTAAATCATAAAAACTGTAATTTTTAAACTCAGGCAAAGACAGGGCTTCAGAACATAGGTTTAATGTGTGGTAGGGAGCTAAAGATTATTTGCATGAAGTTGGGAAATGAAATATAGTGTTCCACCATCCACAAAGTGGATCTCACCTTGTCTGGACAACCTTAAGATGAGATTAGAATCTATATTATCTATAGCTGAATTACTTCAAAAGTTATTGGTTAAATTTAATAGGGATCTCACAATTTCTGTGGGATCAGGATCCTGAAAATGATTTAGCAGAGTAATCCTGGTCCTGAATTTCTTATGCAATAACAATTTAGAGTACAGTCCTCTGAAGGTTTGACTTGATGGAAAAAATCCATGTGACTCACATATGTGCCTAGCAAGGGGTATTGATTATTGGCAGGGAACCTCAGTTCCTCAGCCTGTAAATGTCTCCATAGGCTTTTTAATATGCTTCTGCCTTCAAATATTTTACAATCAATCATTGGAAACTTCCTCATAGCTTCCCTCTCCACCCTGTCCACCCACCACAATAGACTTTCAGATGTTATTCAGCATGGGGGAGAGTTACACAAGGGTGTGACCTTAGGGACAGGCCACTATAGAATCTAAATGGTCATTTTACTGGCAGATGTAAGAAATACACTGAAATTATCTTTGTGGTGTGGAAATCTCAGCCACAGACTTCACTTATGGAGATATTACTTTAAAAGCATTAACTCTAATGTGTGGAGTAGATGAAATTTTAAAAGTATAACACTGGTCACAGTGGTGCACACCTCTTGTCCTAGCTCATGGTGGACTGAGGCAGGAAGATCACTTGAGCCTAGGAGTTCAAGACCAGACTGGGCAATACAGGATGATCTCATCTAAAAATAAACAAATAAGTAATTAAACTAACAAATAAATAATAAAGTAAAAAAATATCATTAGTAGAAGAAATTAACACAAAGCACGAGTCCTAATCAAATTATAACTTCATTTTCATTTCTACTAATTCTTTAAATTAATCCCATAGTAAATATGTTAATATTTCTGTGACTAAAAGTTTGGCCACTTTCAAAGATAGTTCTGATAAATTTTAAGTAACAAAGTTTTATATGAGCCTCAATAGCAATTTGGTCTTTTCCCTTTCTTACCTACAGGCCAGCGTCATTTAATTGTGTGTGGCATGACAGGTGGAATGGCTAAGGGAGGCAGATTTGTTCAGGAGGACATTCTTTCTCTGTTTTTCCTGTTTCTGAAGGAACTTGTTGTTATTCATTCACCCACAATTAGAACATAGTAATGATGAAAAGCACAAGGGGAGACATGATATTTCCTAAATCAGCATTTTTTTTGCAATATTGGGAAAGGTTAAAATCTGATTCTTTCTCTTATTAAAATTTTTATGATCTCTTTAAAGAAGCCTCATGTATGCCTCTTGGATAGAATTTAAATTGCTGAGGCCAGTTGCCTGTCACATGCGGTCTGTGTCTGGTAATGAGAAAAGCTCACACATTCTTTAAGTCCATTATTTTGTAATATGGATATAGACATATTCTTAATGTAAAAGAAATTATCTCTTTTTTATTGGCCCAGAGACATCCTGGATGGGACTTAGACTCCAGAAAAACACTTGGAAATTTTCTGGATAGGTTCTTGAAGTATCCCTCACTTGGCCTCAAGTAAGGAATAGAAAACCATCCCAAAATTTTTGGAAGATGATTTCCATTTAGATTCATGAATCTGAAAATCCTCTCCATTGTCTTTTCAGAATGTCTTTCCCCCTTTCAAATCCTAGGTTCTTTTTTTTTTAAAATGGTCTTAATTAGTTATAATATACATGAGCCAAGAGTTAATAAACTGTGCATCAAAGCTTAGCCATGTACTTAGTTCTATGCTAACAGGACTTTATCCTAACACATTTGGCTGGGCTAAAGCCATCCACTACCTTATCCTCATGATACAGGAAATACTTAAAATTCCCCAAAAGTCTTCCCATTTCTTCCAAAGTTAGAGTGATCTACCTTTCAAAGATAACTTTTATTTTTGTTCAAGATAGTAATTTATAGTTGCTGACATTTCTTCTTTTCTATTTCTTACTGTCACTTTTCCCTTACTTTTTTTTCCACTTTTATTAATTAGCTTTCTGTCACTATAATGAAACATTTATGATAAACAATTTCTGAGGAGAAAATTTTCTTTTGGGGGGGGTTATGGTTTCAGAGGTGCGTGGGCCTGTTGCTTTTGGGACTGTGGTGAGGAGCACATCATGATTGAGTGTGTGGAAGAGAAAATTGCTTAATAACAAGAGGCAAAGTGAACAGCAGGGGTCAGGTTCCCACTATCTACTTCAAGGACATACCCTCAAAGACCCTGCTTCCTTCTATTATGTTCTACCTCCTAAAAGTTCAACCACATCCCAAGAGTGCCACAGACAGAAGACTAAGGCTTTGATACATATAAAGAGCATTCAGAATTGAATTACAACATCAGCTGTTCCTTGAATCTCAACCAACCCATCTATCCTGCAGATTTTGGCCTTGTCAGCTTCAATAAGCACCTAAGCAAATTCATTCATCCACACCTCCCCCACCCCCACATGTCTTTTTTGGGAGAACTGTAACTAACATGCTAAATATACTAAAACAACAACTCAACTCTGTCCTCATCCATATTATTCATCAATTCTATTTGTCTAATCATGTTGCTATTACACAATGTAATAAACCAATTAGTTTCTCAACAACAGAAATTGATCTCCCATGGTTTTGAAGGCTGAGAGGAAAAGTTTAAGGGCTTGACATGTCCATTACTAGTGAGGGCAGCTTTATGGTACTGGGCTTCTTCTTGCTGTGTTCTCACATGCTTGAAGATGAGAAGAAGACTTCTCAATTTTCTTTCATAATGACATGTTATGAACTAATCACATGTAATACTTTCCCTTTTTATAGTACCATCTTGGGGGTTAGGATTTTCAGCATACAAATTTGAAGCAACACAAACATTTAGATTATAGTACTGATGTTTCCTAAATTATATTACTCTGGTACATATTCTGGTACATAGTAGATAAATAATGTATTATGTATGTAGTTTTGTATTTTAAGTTTTTATTTGTTTGTTTGTTTGTTTTTGATATCAGGTATTGAACTCAGTATATTGAGTATTAATCTATCAAGAACATTGAGAAAGAAAGAGATTACACCATATAATTATATAATTTCCAAATTCTTTTCAAAAACCAATATCTCATGAGTCCAAAAAATAATCAAAATTATACTGAATATTACCTAGGCTTACCACTGCTTTCAGTTAAACTCAAAACAAAATAGAAAGGAAACCAGCATCATGCCTCTTATTAATGGAATTTCATGAATACATTTCATCTCAATTTATATTTCATGGTATCCAGGTGCTAAGTGCAGTTTCAAGAATACTTTACCTTCCCATAAATTATACAGTAAATCATCACTTGGTAATGGGTACTTTATTTTTCATGCTGATTTCCTTAAGTGCTCCACTTTGAGATCCCTGTCATGGCCATATGCCTTTTTTTTTTTTCTTTCACATATTTGAATATAGAGCCACAGTGATAGTTTCAAGGTTTATTTTGCACCTTTTTTTTTCTATGAACCCTGGGTTACTCAAAATTGCTCTTTCAGATCAAGAACAGAGTAAAAAGAAATATTTCACAGAAAACCAACACATAGCAAACTCTTTTTTTTTCTTTTATCACTCCTGCTAAGATTCATTTGAAAAAGATTTTTCTGAAAAGATGAAAGTATGACAACTCTTGAATCAAAAAATGTCTTGAAAAGTAGAAACGTAGTTCAAGAAAATGTGTTTCAAATTCTAAGAACTTTGACACATTAAAATATGTGTCATTTTGTTTATTTTGCTTTGGTATTTTTACTGTCTCATTTTTATTTGAGATTAGATAGACTAATATGTATGGGATGGATGGTGAATTGGAATTTAAAAATTCATATCACTTAAGTGATATGAATTGCTACAGTCTGATATAATATTCATTTTCCTCATCTTCATAAGAAATCTTCATAAATATTGGTTTATTTCATTGTCACAACCAAACCCCTAGGCAGTCCTGGTCTGCTGTCTGGACAAATGTTTCTCCATGTTGATAATTCCTTGTACTGTTCTCTGGCCTATTCCCAGCTGTTCAATTTCCCTTGCTTCAGTTTTTTGGTTTTACTATTTCAGTCTCCTGAATATTCTTCAGAATGTATTTTTTAAACGAATGTAAGTTTCATCTTAAACTTGTGTTTGCCTAATTTTCAAATAATGTATTTAGTCATAATGTCCAATTAATATAGATTGTCCTGTCTTGAACTTTGAAAAGGCATGATGAAGGATTTGGGTTATATATATATATATATATATATATATATATATATATATATTTACTTTTTAAGTTTATTTCTATGTTGAGTGGAAAATAAAAATAATTATTTTGAGTGATTAATAAGAATGTAAAAGAAATGCTATTCCATGCCCTTGGAGCTCAATGATATAAAAAAAAATGGTTCTAAAAACAACCAGGGAAATATGAAAGAAAAGCAGGTGTCTTTTTTTGTGAAGTTCATACTTTCACAAAGAGTTTGACCAAACAGCAGAAGTTGAGTAAATATGTATAATTGTCAATCAATAAAAATGTGTATAATTGTCAATCAATAAAAAAATTTTTGCTTTATGGCACAGTGTTTTGGAATGAAGTGGAGAAGTGTTTCCAATTAAACTTTAATGCACATTATTGTTATCAAAATGGAAATTTAACAATGAATTAATCATGTTTAAACATGTAGTTTAATTGTTTTGTTTGTTTGTTTGTTTTCACCAAGGGCACTTTATCACTGAGCTATATTCTCAGTTCTTGAGAGAGAAAAAAAATCTCACTAAGTTGCTGAGGCTAGACTCAAACCTGACAACCTCCTACCTCAGTTTCCCAAGTTGATGGAATTACAAGAGTGCCCAGCAGTAAATATGTAGACAACTATTACATGTTTTACAAGTAAAATGATTTTGAATATTAGACAATTCAGAGTACAACAATGTATTTGGAAATAATTTTAGGAAAAAAGAATGGACTTTTTCTGGAGCATATTTGGTAAGCAATTTTTTAAACTTTCAATTTCTTCCAAGATTTTACAAAAATATTTCCAAACTATAACATGCAATGCATTATCTTAACCAGAATATTTGTGTAAACTATATCCTACTTACCTGAATTCTTTTATCATTTATTTTATAATTTTATTTATTTTATAATTATTTTATAATTTATTCTTTTGATAAATTATGAAGAACTGATGTTATCAAATAATCAATGTTTGAAACACTCTGCTATACTTGGATAGTTTTGATTATGAGTTGTAGCTTTCCTTATTCAGTGTTAGATAAGTAAGTGAAAATGTCTGAATGACAATTCATGCAATCAATACTTTTAAAGGTTCCAAATTTTGTAATCACCAAATCACCATGAAGCTTTTAAAAACTGAATATTCATGTGCACCATAATCAAAATTTATCACTACTAAGGTTGGCATGGGCTAGTTAATCTTTAAAACTTTTTCTGAAATCACTCAGCTTATTCTCTTATTCAGCAAAGTCACAAACAATTATTCTAATTACAACCACCTCTTTAAATATAGGCTTGGAGTTATGATAATTTTATATGCTATATATCACCACTAGCCTGAAAAGCGATTGAGTGAGATTTCAGATAATATATATTTCTCCCAAATGAATATATGCATTGGGACTTTATTTCCCCCAACTTCCCTGTTTTTCAGATGCATTAACCTGAGTTATATAGGGGAGAATAACAAAATATTATTTTCCCTTTCTATAATTACATTAAGCAACACCTTGAGACTTATCTGAAAGCTTGGAAGTGATGTACTACCCACCATGTATATCTCATGATGGTTCTCTACATTGTTCCACAGGTTCTACTGACATCATCACTCTGGCTTCTCTTTGCCAGTGGTTCCTGCTACTGCTCCTTTGATAAATATCATGAACCCTCATTTTCACTAGCATCACTTTAAGAAAGGATACAAACATCAAGTGAGAACATATACTATTAAGCTGTGATTCAGAATCAAACAGGATGGTTAAATGTTCAAGAGATATGGTACCAAGCTGGGGACATAGCTCAGTTGGTAGGGTGCTTGCCTCGCATGCACAAGGCCCTGGGTTCAAACCCCAGCACCACTGGAAAAACAACAACAACAAAATTAAAACACAGATGTGGTACCATGGTTCAACCCTGTGCTTTTCTATTTCAAGAGCATAACAATAATTTACTGAACAATTCAACAAGTCTCTAAGGTACTCTAAAATATAGGTAGCTCAAAATTTGGGTAAAATAAATTATTTGTGTGCATCAAAGTACTTATTGTTAATGAAAAGTGTTAACTTGGCTACAAAGTCATTTATAAAATTAACTTTAGTTCCTATTAAAATACTACAGGTTATTATTGAAAAGCTATTTTTGCCAATATGTTTACTATAAAATTATATTTTTAATTTACAATTGTTTTTCATGTATCTGAATATCATTACTAGAATANTATATATATATATATATATTTAACACACATACATATATGCACATATTTATTTAACACATAGTCAAATTATATAAACATAGGTATATATAAAATTTCAGGTATATATATGTATGTATATATGTATATGGTATATATATATGTATATGTATATATATGTACATATATATGTGTATATAATTTTAGGTATACATTGTGCTTTGAAGGAAATAATGGCCAATAATATTAATATTATTTTGGGGTATGGAAAGATGAGGTTCTCTTTTGACCTTAAAGGAAGTCAGATAGTAATATCAAATATAAATTACAGGAGGTCACTGTTTTTAACTAAATTTCTGCAATAAAACTCAATATAGCAGACTAAAATCTAAAATGGAATCATTCATGCTGAGAGTCTATATATTAAGCAGAAACAAAGTTGTTTTTTGACCTGAGAAATCAGGGAGAGATAACAGATTTCAGAAGGAGACCAGTTTCAATCAGTAGAGTGAAATTCTCTCTGCTTTATTCCTCCCAAAAATGCAACCTGAAATAATGTCATTGTAATCAGTCATTTTTCTATTGTTCTGTCTTGCTGTTCCATCCTACAAAGAAAATAACTTTGAAATGATCAACCATTTTCCTGTTCTCTGTTTCTGTGTTTTTCAGCCCTTCTTATCTATAAAACCAAATTCCCCTCAGTCCATTGAAACATTTACTCTATTTTTTTTTAGAATGATGTGTGGCAAAATCATTTAATTGTAAATAAAACCACTTAAAATCTTTGAACAAAATTTGTTGTAATTTCATCATTTGGCAGTATTAATATATGACTATTTGGAAGAGAAACATTCCAAAAAAATTAAGCAAACTAGGTAAAACCATAGAGGGGGAAAAAAAAGAAGAAAGAAAACAACTGATTATGGTGGCACATGCCCGTAATCCCAGTGGCTCAGGAGGCTGAGGCAGGAATATCAAGAAAGAAAAGCCAGTCTCAGCAATTTAGCAAGGCCCTGTCTCAAAATTTAAAAGAAAGAAAGAAAGAAAAAGAAAAAGAAAAATTGCTGGAAATTTTGCTTAGTGGTTAAGTGTCTCTGGGTTTGATTTCTGGTGCCAAGAGAAAAGAAAAAAAGAAGACGATAAAACAAAAGGAGGAAACAAAAATACTTATAAAAAATGAGTGAAGCTGAAATTAGTACTAAGGTTAAGGCATAATATTGTTATACTCTGAATTTAATCAATACAAGTTGTGAGTTATAAAGATTAGAAATTATAGGTTAATGAAATATTAATTAGTAAGCCTAACAGGATTATAAGTGTTATAAAATTAGTAATGTTGTTACTCCAGTCTGCTCTAGTTTTAAGATAGAAGAAGTAACAGCACAACAATATAATCACTGTAAGACATAGGATTTAAGTTGCCAACAAAAATATATAGATAATGTAAGGTGATAATTATAAACTCATGGGTCTAATAAGTTACAGATAGTTACAGATAAATATAAAGATGGATATAGGTTATTGGAACAGTGGTTAAGTATAAGAAATAACTATAGACCAACATAAGTAAGTATAGCCATATGGACTCCATCTTCATTGTTCCTGTGAGAAACTTGTTATAAGCTGTTCTCAAGATTGCCGCAGTCTGGCTGGGCACAAAATAACCGAGCCACCACAAAAGCCTTGTAGATTCAAACAGCAACTCTTTATTCCCGAACTCTCACTGACACTCCACACACATGTTCTGGGAAAATACACTCCCTCCACCGGGCTCTGCGTACAAATACTCTCAGAACCCCTTGAGAACTCAAGGGGAACTCCAAAGGAGCGGGCACCTGAGGCAGCAGGATACGCCCTAATCCCAGCAGGATCCACCCTAAACCTGGAGCCACCCTATTCCCAGCAGGATCCACCCTAAACCCAGAGCTACCCTAATCCCTGAGCAGGGTCACCTTTCAAACCAAAATGCCATGCATCATTCCTACTTGGCTATGGCTCTCAGCACAAGATGTTATTTAATTTTTTTTGTGTGTGTGAGACCCATAAAAATGAGGATGTAGATCTGTACAAATGAGGACATGGACCCCCATAAATGAGGATATTATTGGGTTACCCGCCCCAAGATGGCGCTGACTAGGCTTCTCTTCTGGTCTGTTTCCGCTCTATGCAGATTTAGGTGCCAAAAAGTCACCAATGGGTGACTGACAAAACCATTCTAATGGCTGTAATCCAATGAGAATTTGCCTCCTGTCCTAAGGGGTTCCGCCTACCCTGGATAAAAGGCTCTGCTATACTGGAATAAACGGACTTCTCTGATGGGTAACTCCTTGTCTGAGTTTCAGTTCTTTCTTGGTGCCGAAACCCTGGAGGGGACAACCTCTCCCTGAGGACCCCTCCCAATTCGAACCTACCAGAGTTTCTCATCCTCGTCCACCTTCTCGAGTGCTGGCTTCTTCCTGAACAACACTGGCCCATCTCTAGGTGAGTGCCCCCTAAGAAGTGACCACCTCGGTCTTGCTATTGCAGAAAACTTGACAGTGATAGTCCAGCAACTCTCCGATGCTTGGCTGTGGGAGGAGAATTCACCCCACCTAGGTCTTCATGACCACAGTGGTCTCCTAGGTCACTTCCCAAGATGGTCCCTGCCTTTCCCTGATAAAATCGGAGGGAAGAATAGAACCCTCCTTCCCTGTCTCTCTGTCTCTCTCCTCTCTTTCTTCTCCGACAAATGGCTAGCGCTAGGTGCTCCAAGACCTTCAGTATTTTCGCCCTACGGGAAGAGCCCTCGGGTGACAACACGACTGCTCCTCCTGTTTTGCACTCTACTGAGTCTGTCGAATGGAACTACCTCTTGGGGACGCCCAACTGGGTCCCATTCATAATTCTGGTCTGGAATTTCTTCTCCTTGACTTTCCACGTTCTCTTCTGTCCTCACCATGGGGGCCTCTTCTTCCCTTCTGAATGACTCCCCTCTAAAATGCCTTCTTTCCAATTTGACATTAAGCCTAAATTATTAATCAAATTTTGCACCCAAGACTGGCCATACTACCCTTTGGACAATCTCAGTAAATGGCCTGCTGAAGAGTCCTTAGATCCCCAAATTCTTCGTGACTTGTTTAACTACTGAGAGCACTCGAAAAAAGTGGAAGAAGATTCCTTATGTTGAAGCCTTTTTTCTTCTTCATACCCATCCCAAACTTTGCTCCACATGCAGTCCTCAACAAGTCCTCTTAGCCTGTAAGTCTGTCCCCTCACCTCCTGGTGATTCTTTTATATCTTCTTTTGACCCAGCTGATGAACCACCCCCTTATCGTCCTTCACCACCTTCTGCACCCCCTCCTTCTTCCCCTTTACCCCCAACCAACTCTTTCAGCCCCCCCCCCCTGCAACCCAATCTCGCATGCTTCATAATCCTTCCACTCAACCCCTTACTATGGCCCCTTTACGCGAAGTGGCTGGATCTGAAGGTATTGTGTGTGTCCATGTTCCCTTCTATATGTCCAATCTCACTCAGCTTGAAAAGAGGCTGGGATCTTACACCACTGACCCCACTACTTATATTAGAGAATTTCAATGGGTCCTACAAGCCTATAGTCTCACCCACCATGATATATATATATGATCCTGGCCAATACATTGTTCCCTGAGGAACGTAGGAGGGTATGGGATTTGGCTCTGGCCCATGTACATGAGACCCACCGAGTTAATCCTAATCACCCTACTGGTCCCCATGCTCTTCCAGACCAGGAACTGAACTGGGACTATAATACCGCGGCTGGACTCCAATTGAGGGACCAATTTGCCATAGGTAGGCCTTAAGAAAGCCTCCAGAAAAGCAGTCAACTTTCAAAAACTTCAAGAAGTTATTCAGAATTCCTGGAGTGCCTTACAAAAGCCCTCCAACAATATACAAATTTAGATCCTGAGTCTCCAGATGGGAGACATGACCTTATGACGTACTTCCTATCCCAAAGCAACCCGACATAAGAGCTAAATTGAAGAAATTGAAACAGGGTCCTGCAACTCCTCAGATTGAAATTCTGGCCATAGCCTTTAAAGTATATCATAACTGGGATGAGGAGGCTGAGTGCCACAAGCATCAGAGATCTGAAAAATTTGAACACCCAAAATTTCAAATGCTGGCCCAGGTCTTACAAAGGGCTCCACAAGCTCAATGACAACTGCCCTTCTGGGGTAAGAGTCCCCCGGGTGCCTGCTTTAAATGTGGTAAAGAGGATCATTGGGCAAAGGGCTGCCCAACCCCGAGGACTCCAACTATGTCTTGTCCGAAGTGCCAACAGATGGGCCACTGGGGTCGGATTGTCCCAATCCCCGAAGGGGTAATGCGGCCAAACACCCTGGCTCTGACCTCCAGGGTCTTGTGCTCGATGATTGACAAGGCCCTGGGTCCTCCTCCTCGATCGTTACCATCAGCAGGCAAGAACCTGGGGTACAAATTTGTGTAGACAAGAGCTCTATTAGTTTCCTCATAGATACAGGAGCCAACTTTTTGATCCTGAGGTTATATTGGGGTCCCACATTCCCTTCATCCTCTTCTATTGTCAGGGTAGGAGGGAAGATCATCGTTCCTCATAAACCCCCCCCCCTCACTTGTTCCATAGAAAAGTTCCCATTCACCCATTCTTTCTTGGTTATGCCTCAATGTCCTGTACCCCTTCTGGGAAGAGATATTCTTTCCACTCTCCGAGCTACACGCTCCATCCAATTGCCAGTCTCATCCACACCCTCCTTCCTTTTAGCACTTCTGCCTGAAGATTTTATGCTCCCCTTCTGCTCTCAATGTGACATCAATAGAAGCCCACTCTGACAATCAGTTTCCTACACCTTTACAACTGGTGGATCCCATAATATGGGACATTCAAATTCCATCGGGGTAAATTGCCTACCCATTGTGGTGCAACTTAAGGATCCCTCCTACTTCCCCAGCCAGCCCTAATATCCTTTATCTACAGCATCTCTCATTGGCTTAGAGCCAATCATAAAAGACTTATTAACAAAAGAATACATTAGGCCCACACATTCATCATTCAACACCCTCATACTGGTGGTAAAAAAGCCCAAAGGCACTCACAGCCTGGTTCAAGATCTTTGCCTCAGTAACTCCCGCTGTTAAACCCATCCACCCGCTGGTTCCCAACTCCTATATCCTTTTGCCATAAATTCCTGCCGTAACTACCCACTTTTCTGACATAGACTTAAAGGATGTCTTTTTCTCCATACCCCTAGCCAAGGAGTCCCAAGATATTTTTGCCTTCACATGGACTGACTCTAAAACCAGGCATTCACATCAATTCACATGGACTGTACTTCCCCAGGGGTTCAGGGATAGCCCTCATATTTTTGGCCAGATACTAGCTATCTTTCCTGTCCCACCTCTACTCTTCTCCAATATGTAGATGACCTACTCCTATGTAGCTCCTCTTTGGAGGCCTCAAACGCTGATACTTTTGGTCTCCTGAATCATTTGGCCAGTCGGGGATATCGTGCTTCTCCGCAGAAGGCCCAACTTTGCTCACCCGAGGTCACATACCTTATCACAAGGAAAAAAAGGCCATTACTACAGACGGGAAAAATCTTATTAATGCCCTCTCAACCCCTAAAACAAAAAAATGAGATCTTATCCTTTCTGGGTCTGACTGGATACTTCAGAGCCTGGATCCCCAACTACTCCCTACTGGCTAGACCCCTATATGACCTCACAAAGGGACCAATACATGAACTACTGCTTTCCATGGCCAAATGGCCCTTCCAGAAACTAAAACAGGCCCTTCTTTAAGCTCCAGCCCTGCATTTACCTGACTTAACCCATCCTTTCATCCTATACATACATGAAAGTGGTGGACAGAGTCTTGGTGTCTTTGGCCAAAAGTATGGGCTTCCTTTGCCCCCGTGGCTTACTTATCCAAGCAATTAGATCCTACTGTTAAAGGATGGGCTCCATGCCTGTGGGCTTTGGTGGCTGCCCATGATTTGCAGCAGGAAGCCCCAAAACTTACCTTTGGATCCCCTCTCACTATTCTCTGCCCCCATCATCTAAAGGATCTTTTGACCTACAAGGGACTCCAGTCGCTCCGGCCTTCTAGGGTGCTGTCTCTTCTTGTCTCCTTTCTTCAAAATTCTTCTTTATCATTCCAGGCCTGCCCTCCACTAATCTTTCTTTTCTCTGTCCCCACAAGACAAGGAGATTCTACGTGATATCTCCCTCAAATGTGTTATCTGTCAAAAAACCAATCCTAACACCCCTTTACAGGTAAAGTCCTTTCCTTCCCATCAGGCCAGGGGACATATTCCTGCAGCAGACTGGCAGCTGCATTTTACCAACATGCCCCCAGTCAGGAGGTTCAAATATCTGCTAGTAATGGTGGACACATTTTCTGGATGGGTAGAAGCCTTTCCCACCACAAATAAAAGGGCAACCACTGTGGCTGATGCTTTACTAACCTATATTATTCCCCAATTCGGGATGCCTACTTCCCTTCAGTCAGATAATGGCCCAAGTTCGTTTCACATATCACTCAGTCTGTTGCTCGAGGATTGTCCTTTCCTTGGCATTTCCACTGTCCATGCCATCCACAAGCTTCAGGAAGGGTAGAAAGAACCAATAGGACACTGAAAGAGGTACTCACAAAGTTATTCATGGAACTCCATATGGACTGGATGAAACTACTTCTTTAGCCCTTCTCCGTCTGCCAGCCCTGCCTAAGAAGCCTTCATCTTTCTCTCTCCCTTTGAAGTCCTGTATGGATGCCCACTCCTTCCTCCGGGACTTACCACATCATCTTGGCCCATCACCAATCACTACACCTTACCACTTCTTTCTCATCTCTGTACTGAGATCTGGAAACATCAGGACTGGCTTCTTCCAGATACAGAAGCCTCCCAGATCCCTCTCTCCATGTCACCTGGCCAATCTGTCCTCTTTAATCCGCCAGGAGACAAGGGTCCCCTACTACTGAAGTGGGAAAGTCCAACACAAGTTGTATTATGTACTCCAAATTCAACCAGGCTAGCACTCCTTAATAACCAATTAACTCCTTGGATTCATATTTTCAGGCTCAAGCCGACCTATGATTCATCTGCACGTGGAGCAGTCTAAGCTCCGTCTGTCTTGGGTTGTGCTTCTT
>NW_025999968.1:30084855-30134832 GCF_001458135.2 Marmota marmota marmota | reverse complement strand
ATATATATATATATATATATATATCCTAGAGATTAGTGCTTTATTTGATGTGTGAAGGGTAAAAATTTGCTCCCAAGATGTAGGCTATCTATTCACCTCACAGATTGTTTCTTTAGCTGAGAAGAAACTTTTTAGTTTGAATCCTTTTCATTTATTGATTCTTGATTTTAATTCTTGTGCTATAGGAGTCCTATTAAGGAAGCTGGGGCCTAATCCAACATGATGGAGATTAGGGCCTACATTTTTTTAGATTCAGAGTCTCTGGTTTTATTCCTAAGTCCTTGGTCCATTTTGAGTTGAGTTTTGTGCATGGTGAGAAATAGGAGTTTAATTTCATTTTGTTGCATATGGATTTCCAGTTTTCCCAGCACCATTTGTTGAAGAGGCTATCTTTCCTCCAATGCATATTTTTGGCACCTTTGTCTAATATAAGACAATTGTAATTTTGTGGGTTAGTCTCTAGTCCTCTATTCTGTACCATTGTTCTACCAGTCTGTTTTGGTGCCAATTCCATGCTGGTTTTATTACTATTGCTCTGTAGTATAGTTTAAGGTCTGGTAGAGTGATGCTACCTGCTTCACTCTTCCCGCTAAGGATTCTTTTACCTATTCTAGATCTCTTATTTTTTCAGATGAATTTTATGACTGCTTTTTCTGTTTTATGAGGAATGTCATGGGAACTTTGATCATAATTGCATTAAATCTGCTTAGTGCTTTTGGAAGTATGGTCATTTTGACAATGTTAATTCTGCCTATCCAAGAACAAGGTAGATCTTTCCATCTTTTAAGGTCTTATTTAATTTCTTCCTTTAGGGTTTTGTAGATTTCATTATATAGATCCTTTGCCTCTTTTATTAAACTGATTTCCAAGTATTTTATTTATTTATTTTTCTTTTGAGGCTATTGTAAATGTTGTAAATTTCCTCATTTCCATTTCTGAGGGTTTGTCACTGATATACAGAAATGCTTTTCATTTATGTGTGTTGATTTTATATCCTGCTATATTGCTGAACTCATTTACTCATTCTAGAAGTTTTCTGGTGGAAACTTTTTTGGTCTTCTATGTATAGAATCATATCATCAGCAAATAGTGCTAAGTTGAGTTCTTCTTTTTTGATGTGAATCCCTGAATTTCTTCTGTCTTTCTAATTGTTCTGGCCAGTGTTTCAATAATTATGTTAAATAGAAGTGGTGAAAGAGGGCATCCTTGTCTTGTTCCAGTTTTTAGAGGGAATGCCTTCAATTTTTCTCCATAATGAATGATATTGGCATGGGGCTTAGCATAGATAGCCTTTATGATATTGAGATATGTTCCTTTAATCCCAAGTTTTTTCTAGTGTTTGGAACATAAAGAGGTGCTGTATTTTGTCAAATGCTTTTTCTGCATCTATTAAGAAGGTCATATGCTTCTTATCTTTAAGTCTACTGATGTGATGAATTACATTTATTAATTTCCGTATGTTGAACTGACCTTGCATTCCTGGATGAATCCCACTTGATCATGGTGCACAATTTTTTTGATAAGTTTTTGTATTCGATTTGCCAGAATTTTATTGAGAATTTTTGCATCTCTAAGTTAATTAGAGATATTTGTCTTAAGTTTTCTTTTTTTGATGTATCTTTGCCTGGTTTTGGAATCAGAGTGATGTTGGCCTCATAGAATGAGTTGGAAGTGCCGCCTCTTTTTCTATTTCCTTAAATAAAATGGAGAGTATTGGTATTAGTTTTTCTTTAAAGGTTTGTAGAACTTGTCTGTGTATACATCAGGTCCTGGGCTTTTCTTAGTTGGTAGACTTCTGATGGTGTCTGCTATTTAGTCACTTGAAATTGATCTGTTTAAATTCTGTATATCATCCTGATTCAATTTGGGCAAATTACATGAATCTAGAAATTTGTCAATGCCTTAGATATTTTCTATTTTATTGGAGTACAGATTTTCAAAATAATTTCTAATTATCTTCTGTATCTTTGTAGTGTCTGTTGTGATATTTCCTTTTTCATCATGGATATCTTCTGTATTTCTGTAGTGTCTGTTGTGATATTTCCTTTTTCATCACGTATGTTAGTGATTTGAGTTTTCTCTCTCCTTCTCTTCATTAGCAAGACTAAGGGTCTGTCAATTTTATTTGTTTTTTTCAAAGAAACAACTTTTTGTTCTGTTAATTTTTTCCAATTGTTTATTTTGTTTCAATTTCATTGATTTCAGCCCTGATTTTAATTATTTCCTGTCTTCTGTTGCTTTTGGTATTGAGTGGTTCTTCGTTTTCTAGGGCTTTGAGATGTAGTGTTAATACAAGACTTTTTTTTTCTTTTAAGGAATGAACTTCATGCAAAGAACTTTCCTTTAGAACTGCTTTCATAGTGTCCCAAAGATTTCAATATGTTGTATATATGTTCTCATTCATCTCTAAAAAATCTTTAATCTCCTCCTTAATGTCTCTTGTAAGCCATTGTTCATTCAGTAGCATATTATTTAGTCATCAGATATTGCAGTGGCTTTTATTTCTTATTTTATTATGATTTCTAATTTCATTATATTATGATCTGATAGAATGCAGGATAGTATCTCTATTTTTTATATTTGCTAAGAGTTGCTTTGTGGCAAAGAATATAATCTATTTTAAAGAAGGATCTAAGTGTTATTGAGAAAAAAATTATATTCTCTTGTTGATGGTTGAAATATTCTCTCTATGTCAGTTAAGCCTAAGTCATTGATTGTACTATTGAGTTCTATAGTTTCTTTGTTCAGCGTTTGTTTGGAAGATCTATCTAGTGAGGAAAGAGGTGTTAAGTCACCCCAAATTATTGTGTTGTGTTCTCCTTGACTCTTGAACTTGAGAAGAGTTTGTTTGATGAACATAGCTGCATATAAATTTATAATTGTTAAGTCTTGTTGGAGTATGGTTCTCTTGAACAGTATGTATTGTCCTTATTTTACCTATTGATTGACTTTAGTTTGATGTCTTCTTTATTTGATATGAAGATGGTAACTCTTGCTTGTTTCCACAGTCCAAATCCTTCACCTCTTCACTTTCATTCACCTTCAGTGTGTCTTTTTCTGAGATGAGTCTCTTGGAGGCACCATATTGTTTTTTTGTTTTTTTTTTTTTAATCCAGCCTGCTAGTCTATGTCTTTTGATTGGTGAGTTTAGACTATTAACATTCAGGATTATTATTGAGACATGATTTACCCAGCCATTTTTGTTTATTTTTGGTATTTAACCAGTGATTTCATTTCTTCTCTGATTAGATTTCCCTTTAGTGTAATTTCTCCTTCTGCTGATTTTCATCATTGTTTTTTATTTCCTCTTCTTGGAATATTTGCTGAGGATGTTCTATAGTGCAGGAATTCTTTTAACTTTTGTTTATCATGGAAGGTTTTTATTTCATCATCAAATCTAAAGCTTAGTTTTGCTTGATATAAGATTCTTGGTTGGCATCCATTTTCTTCAGAGCTTGGTATATGTTGTTTCACAATCTCCTGGCTTTGAGGGTGGAAGAATCTGCTGAGATACAAATTGGTCTCACCCTATATGTGATCTGATTTCTCTCTTTTGTGGCTTTTAAAATTCTATCCTTATTCTGTATGCAAGGCATTTTTATCATAATGTGTCTTGGTGTAGATCTGTTGTAATTTTGTACACTTAGTGTTCTATAAGCCTCTTGTATTTGGTTTTCCAATTCATTCTTTATGCTTGGAAAATTTTCTGATATTATCTCATTGAAGAGATTGTGCATTCCTTTGGTTTGAAACTCTGTGCCTTCCTGTATCCCAATGACTCTTAGATTTGGTCTTTTGATGCTATCCCATAATTCTTGGATGTTCTGTTCATGATTTCTAACTTTCGTCATTGTGAGATCAACTTTATTTTCCAGATTTAATACTTTTTCTTCATTATCTGATGTTCTTTTTTCCAAGTGATCTAGTCTGTTGGTTATGCTTTCTCTTGAGTTATTTATTTATTAATTATTGTAGCCTCCATTTCAAGGATTCCTGACTTTTTTTTTTCCCCAGAGTCTCTATGTCTCTCTTGAAGTAATCTTTTGCTACTTGTATTTGCTCTCTTATCTCATTGTTGGAATGATCAATTTTTGTTTGTATTTGCTTATTTAGGTCATTCTTTAATTCACAGATCATTTTAATTATGAACCTTCTGAACTACTTTTCTGACATTTCATCAACGTTGCTGTCCATGGGTTCTGTTATTATAGTGTCCTGGTTTGTTTGGGACATTCTCCTCCCTTGTTTTTTCATGTTGTCTATTTGTCTTGCAGTGTGGATCTGAGATATTATAGTTTCTTCCATATATTCTTGTAGTACCTGTGCAGACTGTCTGTACCTTACTTTGATGTTGGGCTTCCAGACCCTGCTGGTGTCCCTGAATGGGTGCTACTGCATCCTGTGTCTGGGACCTGAATAAGTTGAAGTGCAAGGATCTGGGCTTTGTGCTTGACCTCCTGTGATTATATTCTGGTAGGAAGGGGTGATCCTGCTCCAAAGGCTAGGCTCTGGCAGTGTCTGCCCAGCATTTGGAGGGGTGAACTGGGCCTAGTGAAATCTTTGATCCCACATGAGTTGTTTTGAGCCATCAGGGCTGGATATTGGCTCTCAGGGTAGTGCACTGGTCAAAAGCAGTGATCCTGCACCACAGGCTAGGCTCTGGCAAGTGTCTGCCCCATAAGGAAAGGAATTATGAACCTTCTAGAACTCCTTCTTTGACATTTTATCAACTTCATTGTTCATGGGTTTTGTTATTGTAGTACCCTGGTTTGTTTGGGACATTTTCCTCCCTTGTTTTTTCATGTTGTCTATGTGTCCTCCTTCCTTGCAGTGTGGATCTGATATATTATAGTTTCTTTCCTATATTCTTGTAGTACCCATGCAGATTGTCTCTATCTCACCTTGATGTTAGGCTTCCAGACACTGCTGGTGTCCCTCACTGTATGCTACTGCAACTAAAGTTGGTGGCAGCAATAGCTGAGGTAACTCAAAATAATAGTTGTTATAGCCCAAGATGGAAGCAGTGTCTTGGAGCCAAAATGATAGGCCTTACATTGTCTTTGGGATGCCTGCTTTGAGATACAGCTGCTTCTAGGCCCTGTCTATTGCCGACAAGGTAGGGGCTAACATGTGGGGAAGGCTATGGTGATGACTTCAGTGTCCCAAGATGGAAGTGGCTTAGGCTTGGGCTCCCATGTGTGTGGGGGCAGCAAACTAGGACCTATCCTGGACCTGTGTCCTGCGCAAGTTGGTGAGGGCAGATCTGGTCCGGGCCTGACCTCCTGTGGTAGTCTGATGGTCAAAAGGGGCAGCCCTGTGCTGGAGGCTGGGCTCTGGCTGGCTTCTTCTGGTGGCAAGACAGACCTGGGCTTACTGTGAGCCTGGGTCCCATGCAGGCCAGTATAGGCAGATCTAGAAAATAACATTTTATGTAGTTTTTTTATTAAAGTGTTAGAATTGAAAAACAGATGTATGTTTATGAACTTAAAAAAAAAGTTTCTGATGGGCACTTTCTTTTTAGGCAATAAATGGTCATGGAATTGCATGTGATTTAGCAACCTTTTCTGCTTAACACCTCCAATTCATTGTTTTCCATGACCATCTACACAATGTCTCTACTTTTTTTCCATTTCTACTAGGACCTCCCCCTGCACTAATTCTGTAGGAAACCTTGGTCTACTTTGTGAAATGCTGGAGACATTTAAATAAATCATTATGTCAAGAAAAATGTTAAACTGCCATCTAATGTAATGCCTTCTCTGTTCTTATGTCATATCCCAGAATACAAGTAAGCAACTAAAAATGTTCCAATCTAAAGAGATGCTTTCTTTCTCACTAAAAGCACTACTCTTTGAATGAGACTGGTTTCTTTGTTTCTGTACTAAGTAGCTCAGAAGTATTATTGGACCTTTTTAATTTTTATTTATTTATATATTTTGATGGAGGAGAGATTCAAGCCCTGGTAGGAGTTATTGTGCAATATAAAACACTCAATCTTTCTTATAAATAAATAAGTACAATGCAAGGTGTGCAAGCTACATATCTTCAGGCATGTGGGACTTCCTTTCTTGATGATGTAAAGGTTCCAAGTGCCTATTTTCTAGAGCTAGTAGTTGGTAAGTTTTAGCTAGTGTTTAATCCCATCTGCTTTCATAATGGTATTAAGAAAATATCTTTTTAAAAAATGTCTCATAATTTTCCCATTATCTTTGTAGTAATAATAAATTTCAAGTATCTTTATGTGGTATGTGGTCCATCTTTTGACAACCAGTTCTTTTGTTATCTCTGACTCCAACTCCCATGTTTTAACTATGTTGTATTTCCTCCAGTTCTTAGAAAAGAAGACATGCTTTCTACACTTTGAATTTTTATTATGTATGCAGAAGCACTGTGTCATTAACAATTACTAATTCCTCATGGTGTCACACTAAAAACTTCTTTAATGCTTAAGTCTATAAAACAGTGATTTAGGCCAGTCTCAATAGTATGTACTTACCAAACTAAAATGGCCTTGTCTTTGAATTCCCACTGGTAGACTGAAAAAATAAACCCTAAAGACATCAGGTTCTACTTATTTGGAAATAGTGCTTTTTAAGATTTGATTAAGCCAGGTGTGGTGGCACATGCCTGTAGTTCAAGAGGCTGAGGAGGAAGGATCTCGAGTTTAAAGCCAGCATCAGCAATTTAGCAAAGCCCTAAGCAACTCAGTGAGACCCTGTCTCTAAATGAAATACAAAAAACGGCTGGGGATGTGAGTCAATGGTTAAGTGCCCTGGGTTTAAAAAAAAAGATGTGATTTAACTAAGAATTTTGAGATGGAGATTACCATCATTGTACCCAAAACCCTAAAAATACGGTCTCATGTATCCTTCCAAAGGAGAAGTCAGATCTATGGACCAAAGGACAAAGAGCTTAGGGATTGCAATCTCTGGTCTCCAGGTGTTACTCCTAGGCCTAGAAATTTGACTGAATTTACTCTGTTGGATCTTGAAATTACTTGGTATTGGTGATCTTCTCCTTACTTACACTTTTCCCCGTTTATAATAGGAATGTTTATAATTTATTCTACACTTGTCCTGATACTTGTCCTGATATTATTTAAGCAGATAACCAGTCATCTAGTTCCACAATTTCACATATAGAAGAGAGGTTTTTTCCCCAGATGAATCATATGCAGTAGAAAACACATTTTATTTGAATTATTTAGATCGTAAAATTTGAAACTTTAGATTATGATACATTGATGAAGTTTTTGAAGTTGAATTGATACTGAATTTCCTTCTTTCTTTCTTTCCTTCCTTCCTTCCTTATTTCCTCCCTTCCTTCCTTTTCTTTCTTTCTTTCACCAGGGATTTAACCCAGAGGTGCTTAACTACTGACTAAATCCCCAGCCTCTTTTTAAACTTTATTTAGAAACAAGGTCTCATTGAGTTGCTTAGTGCTTCCCTAAACTAATGAGGCTGGCCTTCAACAGTCTTCATGCCTCAGCCTTCCAAAGTTGCAGGGATTAGAGGCATGCACTATCTGATTGGCAATACTGAATATTTTAAAAATATTTGTGAAATTGAGATATAGTGAAAGTATTTTATATGTGTTATAGATATAAATCTTTTGTATCAGAAGGAAAATTTTTGTAAGCTAAAAGTTTGCATTACAAACATATAAGAATTTTTCTCAAAAGCTTGAAAATGTTGCCCTTTTTGGAAAACAGATCTTTGCAGATGATTAAGCTATAGATGTTAAAATGGGGAAATTATCTGTACTGGACCTAAATGCAATCACAGTGTCTTAAGACATTAGAAGAGGGATACTGTACAGGGACACACATGGAAAAGAAGACAACATGAGCAAGAAGGTATGAATTCCAGTGATGAGATCAAAAAACAGGCCAGAAGGGGTGAAAAATAGAGGGTTTAGTCCAAGACCCTTTGGAGGGAGTTCTGCAAAAGTGTTGAGTTTTGTTCTACTGGTGTGTATTTTAAACTTATGTCTACCTGAACTGTGAGAGAATATATTTCATCTTTTTAAAATCACCTAGTTTGTGGTAACCTATTACACCATTCAGAAGAAAGTAACACACTGGAAAGGGTCATCTCTTATGCATGTTTTTCTCATCCTACAATATTCTATCACACTGTGTTTATTTTCATGACAGTTTCAGAGGCAAAATTGAAATAAAAAATGATCACAGCCTTTTAAAATATCTGCTTTCATCTAGTTTACTAATAGATCACTGAGACAAGTAAATCACATGGCCCAGAGTCAAGAGTAGAAGGGAAATGAAAATTCACAATAGTATAGAATATGGTTATGAGGTGAAATGCAGAATCAGGATATTTTTGCAATCTACCATCTTTGGATAGGTTTATTTTCATTTAATTTTTCACCTTTGACTCTACTTCTGCCTGAATCCCACTCATTTTCAGATTTTCACATTTTTTTATGTGTTCAGTGTTATGTTACAATTTTATGTCCATTATAAATATATGACAAGATTTTATCTTTATGAATACAGCATTTACCACAAATTTTTAAAATTTCATACATCTTCAATAGAGTACAGTCTCAGTTGGGATAAGCATGTAGTCTTTGTCATCTTTACAATTCTGGCTACAATTTCAGAAATTTGGATGCAGTGCAAACACAAAATATGCTAATTATGTCAACATAAATATTATACTCTGCTACATCAGACATACTAGACTGCCCTAAAATTATATCTTTACTTAAATATATTTTAATCAAATGTGATACAACTTGTTTTTCTCAACATCTGTATGTTCATATACTTTTATATTCATGTCATATATTTGGAATAAGATTAAAAATTTGATTAATTATTTTAAAATCCTTAAAACTTTTCAGAAGGGCAGCACCAATCACCATGCGATTATAATAAAATTTTTTGTACAGAGATTATAATTTTTTTTCAACTCATATTTTCTTTCAATCTTCTACTTTATTTTTTCAAAATTCTTTTAGAAACAGATTGAAAGTGCTACAAAGGTATTTGTGCTACAAACATGCATTTAAATATTTACCTATTGCTGACAGAATGGATTTAAATATCTGATGTCCTAGTTTGTGAATTGTTGATAACTTTTAATGTAGTTTAATTTTAAAAAATTTAATATCTCTGAATTTCTCATGAACAATAGCAGATATTTTTTCTTTATTCTTTGTATTTATGCAAAGGAATAGTTATATCCTCAGATGACCTTGACTTGATCCAAAAACATGGAAGATGAAAAAATTGAATGACAAAGAATTTAATAAAAGTTTCAAGCACATACACATGCTCTAACACACATAGACCCATCCTCCTATTTTGCATTATTTTATTGATATTATCATATATCTTTTTCTGTTGATATTCATGTTTTTAATTTTAACACTACTGAAATGTAATCAATTTTACCAATATCACTTACTCAACCTTTAGTGTTTATTTATAATTTAATAACATGTAAGAAGAATAAAAAGAGAAATAGTGGATAATACTGGTTAGAAAAATATTTTAGACAAAATCTTCTGTTAGGTTCCCCATACAGCTGTGCCAGCAACACCTTCATCCAAAACCTCCTGTCCAGTTCTGGGCCTTTGCAGATCAAAGTCTGCCAACTCTGGAAGACTGTGCCAAATGGTGGAGAAGTTGCCCAATACGGATTCAGATCTCTCTGTAATTGTTTAAAACTCAAAATTCAGTATGCTTTTATTGGTGGGGGAAGACACACATTCCTTTTTTCTTTTTTTAATAATATTGCTTTTAAATAGCTATTACACGCGCGTGCGCGCGCGCACACACACACACACATATGTATTATGTAATTATGTATCATGTTTGCTAGTTTGCAGCTTCCAGATCATAAAAAAAATTCATTTCATCATCTCCAAAAAATTTTATATTGTCCATTTGAACATAATTACTTATCAAGCTTCTTCTGGCAAAAGTTTATAGGACATAGTAGCTAAGTTTGCACATAGGAAAGCAATACAAATGTTGGATGTATGAAACAATTATTAGCTGAGTGGTAATCAGTGAATTTAACCAAGCTGGTAAACCTAGTTGTCTAGATAGAGTTTCCATGGAAGTAGCAGTAGTGTCAGACTAAGTAAGCTTGATACAGCACAAAACATGCTTTAATATATTTTTATCTCAGAAATAAGTTTAATAAGATCACATTAAAATTCAGATAATCTACCATAAATCAATATTCTAGATGCCTTGGAAAATGTGTCCCAAACTATAACTAAATTTTGTGGTCGTTGCCTTCACATCATACTAATTTTCTTGAAAGAATAGGTAACTATACAAACTAAATAATCATTTTTCACAAAAGGTGTATTATAAATAACTTGATCTTATCACCCTAAAAATTGAAAACATTGGAGCTGGGTTGTGGTTCAGTGGTAGAGCGTTTGCCTTGCACACGTGAGGCACTGGGTTCAATCTTCACCACCACATTAAAAAAAATAAAGTAAAATAAAAATAAATAAATAAAACAAAATAAAGGTGTTGTGTCCATCCACAACTAAAAAAAAAGTATTGAAAACATTAGTTGAAATGATAATTCAAAAGTTTCAAAAATACAGTCATGAAGTAAACAGAAAATTGAAATAGTAGCTGAATTCTCTAACAATCATGACATTTTTTCAGAATTTAAAGATACTAATTATTTTGCTACTCACAGTGTGATTTGTTTGCTTCTTATGCATTATTATGTTAAAAGAAAACAACATATTAGAGAAGACACTGCATCTTTTCCTGCTAATCAGTGGAGACTTCAGTGATGAATTGTGAAGTATCTTTTTACTAAAAATGTTGCAGTCTTCTCAGGCATCAGATTATTTTTAAAAATATATCTGTACATAAAAAAATTTACACAATAATAATTAACTCATATGAATAATGTAAAGATAGTGTTAGCATAATTTGAGGTTCAAAGTAAATGTTGAGTAAATTATTGTTATTTTTTAATTATCAAACTGTACTAAAGATGAATACTTTCTTTCACTTATCAAATCAGTTACAACAGTATATTTTTGATAGCTAACATAGATAGCTAGTTTATAATCTCATTCAGGTTACTTTAGCCACTTCAAAATTCACACAAAGTGTGAACTTGAGAGGTTTTCTGTATGTTAAATAAAAATCTATAATATAGATTTATAATATATATTATATATAATGCACATTTGTATACATGTCACATGCATAATATTTGATGTGTAGTTTACACATATGCATAATTTTGGATTACTCTACTTTCATCTCCCATAAACACATGTCTCCTATGGTTTTATATTTTCTAGGGTTAAATTTGTCAGTGACATAATGGTTTCTCAGGAGTCAAATTCCATCATTAAGTGGACATAATGAAAGATAATTTTTGAGTCAATATTTTTAATAACTAAATCAAGGTTTTATAGTACCCCCTTTGAGACATTTAGTTGATGAATATTAACATTGAGGATGATTGACACTAATAGGAGGACACAAAATTGGAAATTTTTCTTACTTAATATTAACAAAAGAAAAGAAAAATTATGTCTTCATAGAGATATTAAATTTATGACAAAATATGTATATACAGCATGAACACATGCTTATAACAATTTCTTTGCAAAGAAATATCAATTTATACTTTCTGGCATCTTCTGATACATATAAACTTATTTAAAGAAAAAGTAAAATTGTAAAGATCTTATTGCAACTCCCTTTAAAGTATCAAGGCTAATTTTAAAATATTTATATTCAAATCTATGCTTAGACTATCAATGAGATACAATAAAAGATCAGAACTACAAATTAAATATATCATGATTTTAAGTTTTCCATTATACCAATGTTTCAAAATGGGGTGTCCTTCTGCTGTGAGATGTAAAATGCATTGGTGTAACTCTAATGATTCTTATTGCCTACTACATTGCACATCTTCCTCAGATGCCTGTGAAATTAACAGTAGATTTTACTAATACTAAATAAGAAGTACATCAAAAATTTCACTAAGTTTAGGGCTGGCCAGGGGCTAATAAAGTTATAATTTTGTAACCTAGTAACATACTCCAAATTAATGCTTAAGGGAAATTCTTATAAAATATAAGGAAATAATAAGCAGAATAAGAGAAGCAAGCAAAGAATCACTCTAAAATAATTTTATAATCTTGTATCTCCAGAGACTCTTAACATCCCCAGTAGACCTAATGGAGATATTCTTCCTACCCTTTAGTTCTCCTTCAGCATGAAATGTCGAGTGTATTTACCATGTGGGACGGCACTGATCTATGTATATCATAAATCAAAAGATGAGGAAGACAAAAAGGGAAAATTGCTAGTCCTCTCATTTTTGGATAGAATTTTAAAGTGTTTAATTGCAGCTGGTAAAAACAAACAAAAAAAAACTCAAGTGAACTTCTGAGAAGGAAAGTTAACTGTCATGAATTTTTGATATATGATTGATATAGGACAGGGAGGCAGAAACAAAACTACAGGGATTCTCTATTCAGCAGACCATGATTCGCTGTCATCTGTACAAATCAAAGTATTTAGGGGCATTGAATTATTTAGCAGTTCTTCAAATGAATTAATACAAATTAAAGAAAATAGAAACAAAGGCTTAACTACTAGGTAATCCATAGTAATGCTGACAAGAAAATTCTTCATTTGTGTGTTAGATAGTCAAAGGGACAGTTTCATTATAACTATAAAGATGTTCACAGTAGATCATATAACTATTACCACTAAAACCACAACAAATTAGACAATGTATAAGAAATTATACACTAATTGCATACAAATTTATTTTGCAACTATAGCTGCTTCAAAATCATCTTAAATGTAGTAACATCCTTATGTTTATAGAATAAATGACAAGGGTGACCTTGGTACTTTAATGAGAATTAAACAATTTCTCTTCTCAATACCATTATGTAATACAGGCATACAAACATGTTCAAATAGAGTTTCAGATATTGAAAAAAAAACCAAAATTCAAATAAACTAGTACCATTATTTAATACATTTGACAATGGTCAAATGTGAAGTTCTTTTATAGCTCCCAGATGTTTTAGGGTAATTACATAGTCATTTATTTTTACCAGTCATCTCCAGCTACTCCAAAGGCTGAGGCTGGGGGATCACAAATTCAAAGCCAGCTTCAGCAACTTAGTAAGGCCTTAAAGCAACTTAGCTATACCCTCTCTCAAAACAAAAAATAAAAAGTGTGTGAGATGTAGCTCAGTAGTTAAGTGACACTGGGTTAAATCTCTGTGTTTTTTTTTTTAAAGATAGCCATCCTTCTATGTTGAATCATAACATTTCATTGATATTAACTAATCCAGCAGACATTATCTAATTAGATTACAAAAGGGTCCACTATACAGTTAAATAATATTACTGTCGATATTTTATCAGTATGAAATGTTACTGCTGTTTAATACTGGTGCACAAATATTTAACAGACAGTTTATTTAATAATTGCTGTTTGTCAATTATCTTCTGTTTCTTTATGGTAGAAAACAATATTGTTGCTCTCTTTCATTTTATGTATGCAGGATGATAATACTTACCTGCTGTTTTGAAGTTGAATATAGTTATGTGATTTAGTTTTGCCAATATAAAATGACAAAATGAGACTCAATTCCTGGTAGAAATTCATATAAATTATGTGAAGTTTCTTCATTCTTGCCTTCCTTGTCATGCTGATTGTGAAAACAATGTTCTGTATGGAGATTCCGATATGATTATTGAGATGCCACATAGAGATGAGTTGCTTTGGAAAGACATTCTAACTTACAGCTGATGTGATGAGTAAGAAGGAATCATTATTAAACTATAGAATTTGTGAAGGCAAGGGAGTTTTCAGCATAATGAAACCTGGCTTATGCACAGCTTTTCTATAATTCCCACAACTAGATGATACCACTTCCCAGTCCTGACTTGACAGGTCTAAAATTACCCTACTATGGTATTGAGAAGAGGTACAAAGGCAACTGTCTTAAAAGCTTTCTAAAATATCCAGTCATGCTTAAGTATTCTGTTGAAGAGACAAGGCCAACAAAAGTAGAAATTAATTAGATCAATAAAATGTACATGTTGCTTTGATGGAGATATGTGTAAAAAGTGAAGTCTGGCAGAAACAAATCAGACCTCTGCCTGAGGGCGTTAAGAATATATTTGCAAAGGAAGAGTATATTTTGTCATCAAACAAAAGTCTAAGCATGTTGTAAACAATGGACATTGCATATGCAAGAGCTTGATGATGCATGAGCACAGGCCAAGTCTGTGGCTAAATATTGCAGACCATAACATAAGGGAGGTTTTATGCTAGACAAATTTGGAAAAAGGGCAGGGCTCTGCATGTTTAGAAATGAAAAATATGGAAAGAAGTTGAAGTTAAAAAAACTCAATTTATATTATAGGACAAAAAATTGATTTTAAAGTTTAGCATTGATTGGAATAAAATGAAAGAGAGGAGAATATCACAAAATCAATAAAAGAAAGCAGTTATAAAAATGAAAAGCAATGGAGATGTAGAAAAAAAGAATAAAAAACAATGTTTGAAGTGAAAAAAATAAACCATAATGACTAGATTTGGTGAATGATGGTTGTGGAGGGATCTGAAGAGTCTCCCAGGCTTCCAGTTTTTGAAAAACACACCACTGAGTGAACTGGGAGATTTTAGAAGAAAAACTGATTTAAAGAGTGACAGACATGTGATGAGTTCAGTTTGGCATCATTTGCTGCGTTTGTTGAAGGGATCTAGCAAGAATTTTAAGTTCAGTTTCAGATCTGTGAATCATAGATCTAAAAATTGCTTAAGAAAACTAGATACATGAAGTTGAAAAACTGAGGATTACATAGAGAATGATAAATACCTATCTGACAACACATTTGCTCTTCTCTGAGCTTGAATTCATGAATCTTCTCTCACCATCATGGCTCTGTGAAGAATGCTGTTTTAGTCAGATTTTTTTTTACTGCTGTGACTGAAGAACAACTTGACCAGAACAATTGTAGAAGAGGAGAAGTAAGTTTGGGGGCTCATAGTTTCAGAGGTCTCATTCCATAGACAGCAGACTCCATTCCTTGTGGCTCAATGTGAGGTAAACATCCATGGCAGAAGAGTGTGGCTGAAAGAAGCAGTTTACAAGGTAATCAGGAGGCAGAGAGAGACTCTACTCACCACATACAAAATATGTACCCTGTAGCCACGTCCCGGTGAACCAGTTCTTTCAGCTACACCCCACCTGACTCCAGTTCCCACAGCATTAATCCCATCATGGATTAAATCACTGATTGGGTTAAGACTTTTACAACGCAGTCATTTCTCCTCTGTATTGTATTGTCTCACACGTGAGCTTTTTTGGGGTCACCTCACATCCAAACCATAACAAATGCCTATCATTATTCATTACAGTGTGAGTTTTATGAAGTCAAGGACTTCTAAAGAGAACTAACAATGTTTATGTGTAGAAATCTCAATAAATTACTGCCCAGGGATTAACTGGTTTTGGAGTTATCTAAATGTATATGGAGTAGAAGAATATAGGATCAGGGATTAGTAGCATGAAAAATTTAATTTGTAGAGTCATTGGATACCCTTGATTCCCAGAGATAGAATCTATAAAATGACACTTAGTCCTATAATAAGGATGATGTAGGAATGAAGTAGTATATTCAGATATGTCAAAATGAAATGGCTAACTTGATCTGAATTGTTCTGATATGCTCTTCTGCAATCATTTTTATAAAGACATCTCAAATGTACCTTCTGAGTATCCTGTATTAGAATTTCTGACCCTGAAACAACCTGGTTTAGAAACACATTTGCTAAATCACAATCCGAAAAATTATTTGTTTTGTTCCATTTGCAGTGATATAATCAAGAAGAAGAACTTATTATGAGTTCAATGCCCATGGACAAGTTTCAGAGCCTTCACAGAATTTGTGACATCACTGTCAGCAGAGTACCTTGAAATAAAGTCACATATATCAACTGAGACATAAGCTTACTCACATTGTTGAATAATAAATGAACATATCATAGTTCTGATTGACAAAGAGCTCTCTGTCTTTCTTCTCATGCTATGATGAATATTCTTGTCCTTAAGTTTCACAGTTTAGGTTTCTCCATTGAAACACCATTCATATGTTACATCACAATGCCAAATATCTGACTTAGTGATGTTAGCTGCCAATGTGGAAACATTAATCAGTCTTTCAGATTTTTTCTGTTGCCTTCTGTGAATCTCAGCAAGTAGATATGTGGGTATTAGTCATTATTTTAATCTTTCACTTAAGATTATAATTCCATGTCTTGTCTTTTTACCTGAGAATCATTTTTAGTTTCAAATCTCTATTTTGATTCATGCTTTGACATTTGTCCTACCTCTAAAGTCTTAACCCTGCTTTCCAGTCGATCCTTGAATATGTCTGCATTCTTATTTTAGTCAATCTACCAAGAGCTATAAAACATTTAAGCTATAAATTCAATCATATCTGGTACCTGATTTGCTAATGTTTATTAACTCAAGACTAATGTTTATTAATTCAAGATGTTTGTCTAAAGTGAATAAAGAAACATTTTGTGGAAAATCAAGTATTTGTAGAAAACTAGGCAAATGTTTGGGTTTATATATTTTTCTTTAAGAATGTGTTTACTGAGAGGTGTATTTGCCATTGTAGAGAATAATAATACCACAGATCCAGAGATGGTAAATTTGTGAGAGTTTATTTTGAAAATCAATCTGTACATAGTGATTATAAGATAATTAAAAATAACTTTTGTGATCTAAAAATATAAAAACTAAAAATATGACTGGTATAGTTTAATATGATATGGGAAAACATTTATTTATAAACATTCTGAATAACAATATGCCTTCTCTTTCCCTAATAACAAATTGGCCCCTCCAATTTGGTGTTAAGCACTTCTACTTTAGCCTTCATTATGTTTATGTTCAGCTAGTTGCTCATTTGCTTGATTTTCTATGCAATTATAGTCCAATGGAATAGAGTATGGTTTAGGTTGAATCTCATTTAATCACTCTTTAGAAATTATAAAAATTTTATTTTCTGTATGTGTTTTTCCTCAAGCTTATTTGGTTGTTAGTTTTCATGATGAATTTATTCTCCTGAAATCTATGTCTACATTTTATAGTTATTTCAGATAATCATTCATATAACAATGATTATATATGAAGAAATACAAAAGTATTATCTCTATTGCCACCAATAATAACCATTTACACTGAAATGCTAACTTTTTCTCCTGTTACAAAATTTAAATTGAAGGAAAAAAATACTTCCAATTTTATGGATATCCAGATCAGGGCAAACTATATCTAAATACACAATTTTTCAATAGCTGCATTTAAAAAGGAATAGGTGTAAACACAATTTTAAACACAATTCATAGTGAAAAGTAAGAACCACAAATAAAAAGCCATATCAAAAAAGTAGGAATAAAACATTATATTATTTTTGTTTCTAAGATAAAAGCAGAGCTATAGGCACTGAAATAAATATATTGCTTTGTATTTATTAAAAATCTTTACTGTTTTTCTAAATTGTTTACTAAATTTATATTTGTGATAGTAGAACAGAAGTACTTCTTGGTCTTTCCTGACATTTTTGGAAAAAAAAAGATCTTAAGATTAAAATACATGGTAAAATTAAATACTTTTAACAAAAGTAAGAGAGAAAATGAAGATTAAGTTAATTTAAATAAATCTAAAGGAAAAGTAATTTATAATTTAACAAAATTAATCTACCAGTAGATTACCACATTATTATGAAAATATCTTTTACTAATTTGTTTAGCACTAGCTGAAATTTTAAGTGTTTGCTTCCATTTTTATGTATTTCTACCCTTTGCTTAATTTTTATAATTCACTTCACCTCACACAATAGAAATTAATGTCTTTTTAAAATCTGTTCTTTTTAGATATATATAACAATAATTATGTCTTGACATATTATATATACATGAAGCATAATTTATTCTAATTAGGATACAATTCTTGTGGTTGTATATGATACGGGGCTCTTGCTTATTCTTACGTTATTACAAATCTAGTATGAATTGTACCCTGTTTATAAATATGCTTATAAAATATACATGGATATTTTTTTTGTATGTTACCTCATCATAGAGACATATCTAGAAATTAGCAATATTCCAATGTGAAAGTCTCTAGAACACATGTAGAGTCTTTAGGAAAGCACAGGAATCTTTAGATATGAAAAAAATATTGCTGAATGCCAATAGTGTAATTTCTTCACAAGTGTTTTCCCTGTATAATATCCCCTCCCTGCCCCCATAGAGTTGAATTTTACAAAGTTGATAATAATGTCAAACCAATAACAAAATAATAGAAAACTTGAAATAATTTTATAATGATGACTAGGTGTATTAGTAAAACTTCTTAGTGCATTTGATTCAAGAACTTTAGGAAAAAAGTGAATTGTAAAATGTCTTGAAGTGGATTCAGTTCTGTCACAAAAGATCTCAATGAACTTGGTAAAATCACTCAATCTCATAGACTTTTCATTTTTGATGAAAAGTCAAATAATTTCTTAGATAATTTTCATCTTGGTATGGGTCATATTATATCCCCTCTCTGAATTTATATGTTAAGGCCCTATCCCCCAGTACCTCAGAGTGTGACTGCATTTGGAGATAGGATCTGAAATGGGAAATTAAATTAATATGGGGGAATTTAAAGTGGATCATATTCCAATGTGATTGGTGTGCTTATAGGATATGATCAAGATGGAGAAAGAAAGAGACAGAGAGAAAAATCAAGACAGAGACCAGACACAGGTATTTATGCTCAGAGAGATGACTGAATGAACATATAGTAAGGAAGTGGCCATGTGAAAACTAAGGTCAGAGGATTCAGAAGAAAGCAAGTCTTTTTCTTTTAATAACTTGTTCTTGTGTTTCTAGACTTCAGAACAGTGAGAAAACAAATTTCTGTTGTTAAAGCCAACAAATCTCTGGTAATTTGTTATGCAAATCCTGGAAAGCTAACATACATCTTGTTTTAATCAACTTTTTCATTTTCATAACAAAAACACCTAAAAAGAAGAATTAGAGGAGCAAAAGTTTATTTTTGTCTCACAGTCCCAGAAGTTTCAGTCCAAAGATGGTCAAAGCTTTGCCTTTGGGCCCAAGGTGAGCCCAAACATCATGTCAGAAATGTGTGTAGAAAAAAAGTTCCTCAGAATATGGCCACAATGAAGCAGAGACCAGGAACAAAATATAAATCCCAAAGGCATACTCTCAGTGATCTACTTCTCCCAGGGAAACCCTATCTGCCCAGAGTTACCAATCAGTGAATCCATATCAGTTGTTTTAAATACTGATTATGTTAAGGCTCTCATAACCCAAACATTTTACCTCTAAACTTTCTTGCATTATCTCACACATGAACTTTTGGGAGACTCCTCATATCTAAATTACAAAATTCTACACCCAGTTCCCAAAAGTGCATGCCCATTTTACAATGCAAAACAGATATAGTCCATTTTCAAGAGTCCCTATATTCTTAATAGTTCAAACATCACCCAAAAGACTAAGTCCAATATCTCATATAAGACTCAAGGCATTCTCTCTTGGATATTTTCGCCAAAAAAGTCCAGAAGAAAGTTACATATACCCAATATATGATGGTACAGAGTAAAGATTTCTATTCCAAAAGAAAGAAATAGGGGCATAAAGAAGAGCGTGACCAAAGCAAAACTGAAATTTAGCTGGGCCAATTCCTATGCCTCAACATGCAGCATCTGGAGCACATGGTATCAGGGTGTTCTCTCCAGAGGGCTTGTACAGATCTGCCCCTGGGGACTTACTGTTTGTAGTCCACATGGCCTCTATCTTGATTTCTTTCTTGTCCATTCTTGCAATTTTCCTAAGCAGACATCTCAGGTATTAGCATCCTAGCATCTCTTAATCTTGGTTGTCTTTATTTCAACTCTGATGTCCTTCTCACACATTGAGGTATTACCCTCTCAGGGACACCACTCAGGGACCCAACCATGCTAAACTTTGCCTGGCCTACCAGGTCTTCATTTGAAATGTTGCTAGAATCCTCTGTCTTGCTAGCATCAACCCCCCCCACCCACACCCACACACACACTGCAAACAGGGTGCCCCACTAGTATCTTCTCAAAAGAATTTCTACTTTTACACTCTTTAGTCTTTGATGGGTGTGGTTTTGTCAATTCTTGAAATACCTTCAACCTATCTTTCCTATATTTCTTAAAGTACTTAACATTTCTTTAGGAACTTTATGGCTTTAACAATCCCCACTTCTATAGACTCAATTTAAATCACAATTTTCTAGCCATACTGCATGTTTGTTTGTTTGTTTGTTTGTTTTTCTAATATTTCACCTTCACTTTCTGTTCCTCATATAATAGTAAACTTGGCTAAAAGCTACCAACACTATTTATACTACTGCCTCAATGCTATGTTGCCTTGAAATATTCTCCACCAGATTAATTAGTCCATCGTCTTTAAATTCAGTCTCAGAGAAAGTTTGGGGGAAATGTAGACAAATTCTTTTCCACAACATAACATGAAGGGCCCACATAACATGAATGGCTCAAGTTTCAACAGAGTCCTCTTCCTCTGAAACCTCATGTTTTACTGTCCATAGTCTTATTGGCATTCTGGTTTTCTGAATTCCCACCAGAATTGCTTATTAAGCTCTGCTTACTGCATTCTAAAACTTTTTCAGCTTAAATCTCCAAATTTTTCAAAATCCCTTCCTCTACAAACCAGCTCCAAAGATTTCTGGACCACATGGTCAGGTTAATCATGGCAATAAACCCAGTTCTATGTAAAAATTTATTTTAGTTTATTTTCATACAGGTGACCAAAATCCCTGACAAGAATGAATAGAAAAGGAAAAGCTTATTTTGGCTCATGGTCTCAGAAGTCTCAGTTCATAGATGGCTTAATCCATAGCTCTGCCCTAGAAAAAGCAGAAGCTTCTTTCAGAAGAGTATGGAGGAGGAAAGCAGCTCAGAGCATGGCCCCTGAGCAGTAAAGCTCTGCTCATCAAGGACAAAATATAAACCCTAAAGACATGCCCTAGTGACCTACTTTTTTCAACCAAACCCCACCTACAGTTACCAACTACTTAATTCTTATTAGTGGATTAATGCACTGACTAGTTTAAGACTCTCAAAATCTAATCATTTCACCTATTAACTTTCTTGCATTGTCTCACATAAGAGCTTTTGGAGTACACCTCATACCTAAAGGATAACACCTCCATTGGTCCTTTGAAATATGTTATCAAACAGCCTTTGAACTTGAAATATGTTATCAAACAGCCTTTGAACTATTTCTGTTAATTATGTTTAGTAAAAGCAACTGACATGGTGAAGATTCTTTCTTTGTAGTGTAAATGTAAATTACAGAGAAACTAATGTTATTTAGTTCTGTTGACATTAAAAATAACATGGCAAGAATATGTCTTACAATCATGGTATTCCACTGCTGCAGTCCGGCTGCAGCAAAATAACCGGGGGGTGACGAACAACTTGTGTAGATTGATACAGCAGGAGTAGGAGCCATTTATTGTAGGACAACAGAGGTATTTATACATTTTACACAGCTTATCTAATTAACATAAACTAGATACAGCAGTCAACCAATAAGGAATCTCCACACTTAATGGCTCGCTGGAGTTACTTCACAAACCACTCCCTCTGTCATTTTGCCAGGCACCATCCAGACTTGTTTACAGACTCTAACATTCCACACCTATAGGAAATAGAGAAATTCAAATCTAAAAGCTATCTTTCTGTAGATAAATGCATATTTATGGAAATCATCAAAAACTATAATCTTAATTCAGTTTTAATGTGTATTGCACTACAGGAACTTTTGACAAGTTAGTACAGAACTTAGAGGGGGCTAAGATATGTGCATTCTATTATGACTCTTTCATCATCAACAATGAGCTCTCCTATGTGGTATGATTGCTAAAAATATTATCTCTGGCATATTTATATTAAAAATGTAGGATATCTTTATAAATGGATATCATTCGTTTATTACTAAACATTTCAGAAAATGGATAATTGCAGAATATAACTTAAAACATATTGATTATATCACTCAGACTAACTCAGAAAGCAGAAACTATAACTCGTTCTTAGTTGAATGAATTTTATTATAAAGAATGCTTAAATTCCCTAAGTTTTATGTATTAGAAGACTAACAGTAACATGGAAACTGGAGTACTGGAGTAACATAAATATGACTCCAGAAAGCAACTACCATTCTAGACCTGGAAGAATGAAGATAAAAGTTCAGAATTATCAGAACCTAAATATTTAGAAGAACAGCATAATGAAACTGTCGCACAGATTTCTGACAATGAATTGTTGATATCTGTGGGGTGGGGATGGAATCTGGTGAAGACAGATCTAGAAGTAACAGTGCAAAATGAGTTTGCAACTAAAATAATAGCTTTAAAACTGATATAAATAAACCAATTTTAACAGATGTTTGAATGTTGTGCTATTTCTTTTAGATTATTAATTTTATTTCTTTTTTATGTATATTTTTAAATTTTATTTTTATGTAATTAAGATTACAAAATATATAGTTTTTGTGACTGATTTAAATCTCTGGCAGAAAGTTTTCAAGGTACATACATGTTGTAGAATATATGAGTGCTTTATCCTTGTATGTAACTAAATAATATTTCACAGCATAAATTTGAATTTTAATTAGCTATTTGTCACTTGTTGGACATTTAGAAATTTTTCATCTTTTCAATATCACAAATAATGTTGTTATAAACATTTGTGCATAAGTATTGTTGCAGACATACATTTTTTTCTTCATTATTACTTAAGAGTTAAATTATTGGCTCGCATAGATACTTTATGTTTAAACTTTTGTGAAATACCCAGACAGTTTTTCAAAATAACTGTTTCATTTTACATTTCCACTAGCATCATATAAAGGTTCTGATTTCTCTGTATTTTTAATAACATCAATTGTTATCTGAATTTTTGGTCCTAGCTGTCCTAATTGTTATAAAATGGTATCATGCTATTGACTCATATTTCCCTGATGATTATTGGTAATAAATATGCCTTCATTTGTACTGGCTACTTGCTTATCTACACTAGAGATATATCTATATATATCCCTTGCCTTTTCCAAATTGACATACAATATATATATTTTATGCTGTACAATATAGCATTTTGATACAGATATACAAGTGTCTGTAATACAGAATATAAAATATATATCCATGTATAATATATAATACATAATATCCATATATGTATATGTATACACACATATACATGTATATATGCAATGCCTGACTCAAGCACATTGACATACACATTACCTCACATAATTATTTCTTGAAGTGAGAATAATTACAATTAATTTTTTACCAAATTTCTAATAAACAAAGCATTTTTATTAGCTATAATCACTATATAATATAATGTAATCACTACATTAAAAATATATCTCTTGAATTTATTCCTCTCAAGTTTTGTATCCTTTGGCCAACATATTTATATTCCTGTACCCTCTATAAGCCCCTGGTAGCCACCATTCTACTCATATTTATATGAGTATCACTTTTTTTTACTTTTTTTCTATTGTGCATACATATTTTTTCTTACTCTATTTAATTTAACTTAATGTTCTCTATGTTCATCTACATTGTTAGAAACCTAGATCAATGGGGCAAAATGGTATGATCAGGAATAAATCTATGCATTTAGGGCAAAATCATATTATTAAAAGATTCCAGGATCATATAATGGGAAGGGACAATTCCTTTAATAAATAGTATTAGGAAAAATGGATAATTACTATGGATAAAATAAAGTCAGACTCTTTTCTCATACTTTACAAAAAATGAGCTCAATATAAATTAAAGACTTAAATTTAAGACATTAAACTATAAAGCAGTGAAAAACTCCATGATTTAAGTTTTGCAATATATTTTTGGATGTTATCTCAAAATCACAGACAACAAACAAAATTAACAAATAGGATTGCACCAAAATAAGCATTTTTTTTTTTTTTTTGCATAGCAAAGAGAATAATCAATGGAGTAAGGAGACAACCTATAGAATGGGAGAATATCTTCTTTGGAAGCTGTATATCTGATAAGACACTAATATGCAACGTGAATAAGAAAACTTAACAATTCAATAGCAAAAGAAAAAGAAAACAAAAACAAACAAACAAACAAAAAACAACAACCTAACTAAAACGGGCAAAGGATCTGTATAGATATCTCTCAAAAAAAGATATACAAATGCCCAATGGGTTTAGGAAAAAAATGGAGATCATTACTAATCATAAAGGAAATGTAATTTATATCTATTTTATATCTATAAGATGACTGCAAGTTGAACCTGTTAGAAAGCCTATTATCCAAAATAAGAAAGACGAAGTATTAGTAAGGATGTGCATGAAAAGAAACTCTTGTGCATTGTTATTAGACATGTAAATATAGTGGTTGAAGAAAACAGTAAGAGAGTTCTTCAAAAGCTTAAAAATAGAACTGCCACAACACCAAGATTCCTGCCTCTGCACATATGCATAAAGGAAAAAACAACTTTAAGTTGATGAAATATTTGTACTCCCTTGTTCAAAGCAGCATGATTTTCTATACCCAAGGAATGAAACCAAATTAAACACCCATCAACACATAAATGGATAAGAAATTATGGCACATTTACACCATGGAATATTATTTACCTTAAAAAGAAAAGAAATTCTACCTATTTTCAACTGAATTCTCTATTATTGAGATATAAGGTTTTGTGTTATTTTTTAAAATATTATGTGGATAGTTTATACAAGTCTTTTATGAGACATGATGTGTAGATATAGTCTTCAGTCCTATAACTTGTCTTTTGACTTTCACTAGAGTGTCTTCTGAAGCATAAAAATTTAATTTTCATGAAATCCAATTTATTTATTTTCTCCTTTGTGGCTAATTCTTCTGGTGTCACATCTACAAATTCACTACCCATTGAAGAACTTGAAGATTTACTTCTGTTTGCTTAATAATGAAGTTTTTGCAAATATATTTAAATTGTGATATTAAGGATTATCACAATTATATGTTATTATTATAATGATATTACAATTATGCACATTATAGTATTATTATATATTATTATAATATTATTAAAAGTTTTTCTCAATCTGGTGAGTCATCTCTTCTCCATTAAATACTCTCCTCCAAAAATTAGGGTTCATTTGTAACCTGTGATTGTGTCCTCATTTGGAGGTAGAGTCTTTTCAGATGTAAACAATTAACATCAGCATTGAGTGGCCCTAATTCTTAAAAGGAAATTCTGCACAAAGATTCATACAGAGAGTAAATGTCCATGGGAAGATGAAATAACAAATTGGAATAATACTGCCCCAGATCAAATAATACCAAATTTTTTCAGCTTTGAAGCGAGATGTTGGTTTCTCCTCTCTTGCTATGAAATTATAGATGACAACTTCCAATTAAATGTTGCTTTATTCACATCAAAAATATGTTGTTTAGTGTATCCACACTCAATGTTTATCATAAAATAGATCTTCTGGATAATTTGCTGCAGTTACTATATCAGCATTTGTTACTTCACATGGCATTTTGATGATGTAGGGATAATTTTGTTCTTTAAATTTCCAGAACCAAAGTCGGCTTGCTTCAAACATTTTTTCTGCAGTTTTTTCATCTCTCTCATCTGTCACAGAATTGAAGAGTTAGTGCCTTGCTCTGGATAAAGCTTTGGATTAAGGGAATGCTGTGATTCATCTATTCACAATAGTAAAGCTTCTCTGTAAGCAATAAACATGCTTCATTTTCTTAACATGTCTATGCTTACTAAAGTAACTTTTAGTTGTCTTTAAGAACTTTACCTTTACATGCACAGAGTTTGTATCCAAGGATGTTTAACCAGTCAGCCATACCCCTAGATATTTTTAATTTGTATTGAGACAAGGTCTCCCTAAGTTTCTTAGGACCTTGAAATTACAGCACTCCTGCCTCAGCCTCTTAAAGTCTCTAAGATTACAGTTGTGCACCACCACGCCTGGCTCATGGCCTTTGAATTCCTTCCTCCCAAGTCTAAGCATTTCTAGCTTTTTTAACTTAAACTAAGATAATTGCAATTCTTCCTTCCTCTTACTTGAACACTTGCAATGTATTATGACATGATTAAAAAAGAAAAGGGCAATGAACCATAATTACTTGGGGGGTGTGAAATCCAGCTTTCTGAAATTCAGAGACATTAGGTATATTATCCCACCCCCTTCCCCCCTGCCAGCATGATTAGATAAGGAAAATTATCGAACAATTTAGGTTGTTCAAGGTGATCTCAGAACCAAATTCCAACTTGAGGATGAAAATGGAATCAAGCACTTAAGAACTATTAGCATGTCACCATCAAAAACACACAATCACAGGATTCTTCTGTTAGGATGAGTTGAAACCAGAACAAGGTATTGCCTAAGGGTTTCAAGAAAATGTCTATGAAATGAGGTACACTGTGAAAGCACTGTATAATCTAGCACCATGCTGTTTTTCTTTTAACTTTTCATCTTAGCTCTGAGAAATAAAAGATTCAACATGAAATGAGATTTCTAATAAACTTTGCCTTCTGGATATACCTATCTATAAATACTGGGTTCCAGGAGCTGAAAACATTTACAAAATGGTTAAACTCTTCTTAAACTTAATTTAGAATGGTAATGGCCATATGTAGAAGGGCCTGATAAACTCTTAGAAGTATATTTAAAAAAAAACAAAAACTAGGGATCCCCAATTAAACCTACAAAGTGATGCCTATTGATGTGCAGAAAACTGTAATAATATATAGTTTTAATTTTTTTGCTTCTTATAAAGGTCGATTAACAAAATTTTTACAAATGGCAAATAAAAAGTTTATTTTCATGATTATAAAAGTCAGATTCAAAGAATCAAGAGTCCAGTGATTTCTCTGTGTTCAGTACCTGGGTTCATGCCAACAAAATCATTTATTCATGGAGTCTGACCCACTCTGTTTCAGTATCCATTCTTTCCCTCACTCATTTTATTCCCCAAACCCCCTCCACTCCACTGATTCTCCCCTTCTTACCCATTTATCTATCCTTGATTGTTGCTTCCACACACAAAGGAGGAACTCAATGTGGTCTATTTATATATGCACATAACATGCTTTTTTAACATGAAGGCATTCCACAATTCCTTCCCTTTCTTGTCTTTCTTTCCTCTCCCTCTTAGGGAAGATCAGTAGATTTTCCTTAAATCTTTATGATATCTCACCCATCCCCCCGCCTTGCCTTCTTCTTTCCCTGTTTTGCTCTAGCTTCCACATATGAGAGAAATCACTGAACTCTTGATTCTTTGAATCTGACTTATTTCACTTAGCATGATTTTCTCCATTTCCATACATTTACCAGCAAATGCCATAATTTCATTCTTCTCTATGGCTGAGTAAAACTCCATTATGTGTGAGTCAGTGTGTGTGTGTGTGTGTGTGTGTGTGTGTGTATACACAAGATCCCCTTCCACCCATACTATACCATATATATGGTATAGTATATATGGTGTGGGTGGAAGGGGATATATATATATATATATATATATATATATATATATATCACAAGTTATTTATCCATTCATCCACTGATGAGCATCTTTACTGATCCCACAATTTGGTTGTTGTCAGTTATGCTGCTATAAACATTCAAGTGTTTATATTCCTATAGTATGCTTATTTTATTTATTTATTTATTTTTTTAAAGAGAGAGTGAGAGACAGAGAGAGAGAGAGAATTTTTTAACATTTATTTTTTGGGTTTTTGGCGGGCACAACATCTTTGTTTGTATGTGGTGCTGAGGATCGAACCCGGGTCGCACGCATGCCAGTCGAGCGCGCTACCACTTGAGCCACATCCCCAGCCCAGTACGTTTATTTTAGATCTTTTGAAAATCTACCAAGGATTGGTATAGCTGGGTCAAGTGGTGGTTTCATTCATAGTTTTTTTAAGAATCTCAATACTGTTTTCCAGAATGATTATACTAATTTGCTGTCCCAGAAACAATGTATGAGTGTTTCTTTTTGTCCACATCAGAGACAGCATTAATCATCAAGAATAGCATTGGAATTTAAAAAAATAGGTGGAATAATCTATATTAGATGAGATATGCTTACCATGACCTTGAAATCTGCTAGAAAAAGACATCTCAATTTAAGTACATCATAATGCATTCTTCTAGAAAGCATCTATTTGGACTTATTTTTGTTATAAAAGAAAATAAGAAATTCTCCCAGATAATAAGAGTGCCACAAGAAACTCCCTCTATAGGATTTTTATCACAGTTAGATGCAGAGAATTTCTTTTACTTTATATTAAAACACATTAAAAATAGGTGTTAAATTTTAAATGATTGCTGAAAACTAGGGTCCTGAAAATTTGATATTGCTACAATCTTATATCCTAAAATTGATTGATTTTATTATTTATGAGTGAAAACATTTTGATATTGTTTGAAGGACTTATCATTTCATATTGAGTTTTAATGTCTTACATTACAAAAAGAAATGAGTGAACCCTGTTACTGAAATTGATGAATGACTGAGAAAATGTGACACCATCAGTACACACTATAGAAAACAGAAGCCTCACTAATTAAAAATATGCTATTTAAAGGAGAATGTTCTTTATTAATTTTTACATTCAGTTTTCAAAAACTCAGAACTCTTTATACTTCTATTAAGAGACACAGTTTGGTTTAATGTTTAGGAAAACAAGGATATCTGGGTTTGAATCCTGACCCTATTACCTGGTATTATGGTATTATCACAGTACTCATAATTTTAAAGATTAACACTATTATAAATAAAACAAATAGCTAATGGATATTAATTGCTTACTATACACTACTCATAGTTCTAAGTAGTTTGCACAGTATTTTAAATAATTTTAACTTCTCAGAAACACTGCAATTGTAGTACAGAGGATTTCTAATATATGTCACACCCAATTTTCTCTTTATTAATACTTTTTCATTAGCATTGTACATTTGTCACAATTAACCAACCCAGTAATGATAAATTATAATTAACTGACCTTCATTCTGTATTCATTTTTCTTTATTTTTCTACTTAAATGTCTATGTTAGTTTTTATTTTGTTTGTTTGTTTGTTTTGTTTTTTTTGCTGTGACCAAAAATACTGGATAGGAACAACTTAGAGAAAAAAAAATATTTTAGTTCACAATTTTAGAAGTTTAATCCATGGTTATTTTAAATCATGTACTGGGCCCAAAGTAAGGAACAACATCATGGCAGAAATTTGAGGCGGAGAAAAACCGCTTAGTTCATGGTGGCTGGGTATTAGAGAGAGGAAAGGGGAAAAGAAGAAAGATGAACTCTTCCAGGGCACACCCTCAGTGACTCTCCTCTTCCAGCCATACCTCAACTGCCTCCTGTTAGCACCCAGTTAGTTTATTCAAACGTGTATGGAGAAATTTGATTACAGTTCTTGATATAACATAATCATTTCACCTCTGAACATTCCTTTATTAACACAGAAGCTTTGGGGGGAACAGCTTGTACCCAAACCATAATTCATCATTTTCTCTTTTAGGGTCCCAGTCAGGACACCACATAATATTTTCTTACTATGTCCCCTTAGCTGTGAGAGTTTCTCAGAAACATTCTTTTTGATGTCCTTGACAGTTTTGAGAGCTACCAGCTAGTCTTTTATCTGCACTCCTAACTTGAGATATGTCTAGTATTGTTCTCATGATTACACTAGATTTATGAATTTAGAGAAGGAATGCCACAGAGGTAAAGGATATTTTTATAATATCATGGCAAAAGTATTTACAATATATATGGCTTATCTCTGTTCATGTTAACCTTGATCATATGGCTTTAGGAATGTTTATCACAATATAAAGTTACTACTGTCACTATATACAGGGAATCCTAAAGAAGTAGAGAATTATGCTCCATCTCCTGAAAGAATCACCACATCAGTTACTTGCAATTCTCTATGGGGCATGTCTCTATTCTCTCATTTAGTCAATCATTCATTTTATCAGTATGAGTTTATAGGTTTTTTTATGCTTTGAATACAATTAAAAATGATTATACTCAATTTATTTTTTTGTTTTTTTGTTCCAGCCATGACAGTGAAAACCTTTTTCTTTTGGCTCTGTGTCCTTTTGTCTCTTTTATATAAAGATCTTTTGTCTTTCTTTCATCTTTGCAGTTTTCTTACTTTCTGAACTACACAATGCTAGAGGATCATCATATATATTCCTTGTTTCAGTAGAATCAGTCCTTACTCTAATAAGCACTATTTGAAACAATATTAGATGTTTGGCCTCACCTGGCGCCCTGAGGAATGGAGACAGCTATCTATAGACTGAGGCCTCTGAACCCACAAGCCCACAAATAAACATTTTTTACTCTAAAATTATTCTTGCCAGGTCTTTTAATTACACCAGTGCAAACACTAATTAAAAGAGTATCTTAGATAGTTGTAAATACCAATATATCAGTATATATTTAAATTCTATATGTAGCACAAATATATTATCAATTGATTATAATGTATTATGCATTATATGTGACATAAATTATAAATTATGCATTGCATACAATAGAAATTGTACATATATATTATAAATTATGTAATATGAATATATATAAAATTTTTCATTTATATAATTTATCAATGTCTATTAATTTCTTTTCAATGTGTGTGTTTCTCTCTTATTTTTTTAATTTTAATTTAATGTATATAACAGCAGAATGCATTACGATTTATATACACATATAGATCACAATTTTTCATATCTCTGGTTGTATACAAAATAGAGTCAAACCACTCATGTCTTCATACATGTGCTTAGGGTGATGATGTCCACTTATTTCTACTGTCAAAGAATTTTAGGTGCAAAGAAGTTTAGGTGCCGGGTCCAGTGGCGCATGCCTGTAATCCCAGAAGCTTGGAAGGCTGAGACAGGAGAATCTCAAATTCAAAGCCAGCCTCAGCTACTGCAATGTGCTAAGCAACTCAGCAAGACCCTGTCCCTAATTGAAATACGAAATAGAGCTGGGGATGTGGATCAGTGGTCGAGTGCCTGAGTTCAATCCCTGGTAAAAAAAAATATAAATAAATAAATAAATAAATAATTTAGGTTATAAAAAGATCCAATAAACTCATGATATTGTCTAAATGTTTGTTTTCCCTAGAAAATCTTATATTGAAATCTAATCTTCACACAGTATTACTGAGGGTAAGAGCTGGGGTTAGTGAATGAGTCATTGATGCTCTCTCTTTATGAATGGGTTTATGTCCTAAGGGAAGAAGTTCATACCTGTAATTAGGTGAAGACATATCCAAAAGGTCCAGGCCATCACCAGGAATCTGCTGATACCTTGATCATGGGCTTCCCTGTCTCCAGAATTTTGAGAAAAACGTTTCTGTTTTGTTTTTGTTTTTGTTTATAAGTACTAGGGATTGAACCCATAGGGTTGCTTTACCACTGAGCTATATCTGGAACTCTTTTGGATTATTTTGAGACAGGGTATTTGTAAGTTTATGAGGCCGCCCTTAAACTTTTGAATTGCAGGCATATGCCACTGTACCCAGCCTTTCTGTAGTTTACATATTACTCTGTGCATGGTACTTTTTATAGTTCTTTGAAAAAATAAAACAACATATGTATTTAAACAATTTCACTTAAATGAAAGTACACTTTGTCTACTTTAAATAAATTAGCACTAAATTAGCAAATATATAAAATGAATTGATAGTTTTTACTAGATAAAATGAGAATCTCAGTTACTTTTTGAGGAAAAAGTTTTTATTTTAATCTATCTCTCATTTTTAAAATTCTTACTAAGGATTTAACTCAGAGCCTTGCATATACTAGACAAATGCTCTACCACTGAGCTGCATCCCAATCCCCATATCAATTTTTAAATTTGTTTATATGTCATTGATTATACAGAATTGTACAAAGACAATAACTACAAAGTAAAACAGTGCAAAGAAATATTCATATATATAATCAAAAGAGAACAAGAGATATGAAAATATAATATTATGTCATTCCAAGTTTATCACTATTGATAATGCTCAGAATAATTGGCTGTCACATATGAACATGATATATGAAAAATAAAGAATTATTTATCTCTTTTGGTCCCCTTTAATTAAAAAATTTGTCTGGACTATTTTCAAGATTAGGAAAGGAAGTGGGACAAGTTTCCTTCAAACTTTTCCTACACACAAAATTTCCACAAACATATTTGATTTTTCTTGTTATGAACTATATAGCACCTTTATCAAAAGAAAAAAATAGGCAAAATTTTAGTCAAAGTTTTTTTCAGTTGTATAAAGTTATTCCCCTCTCAATGCCAACATACTAAAATTTAAACACATTTTATTTAATTCTATATGCATTTTTCTACCACATTTAATATTTTGAAAACTGGCCATTGCATATTTATTATAAAATTGAACAAATCCAACTATAATTATCTCAGAATATTCAAAATTATCTGCTATACCACATACTTATAAAGATGAAAATATAATACATTTTGTGATGTGATTTTTGTATTTAAATTTTTATTTATTATTTCAAACTATTAAGTCTTAATACTCTGAGATATTAAAGCTCTGGTTCCAAACCATATAAACAAATTCTCTATTTAATCAAATTTAGATACTGGCATAAATAGTGACAGTTAAATAATATAGTTTAGGAATTTAGTAATGTAAAGTAAAATAATGTTTTTCATAATTTTCAAAAATTAATTAATTGAATCATTAATTAATTACATTAATTATAATTAAAAATAATAATATATAAATATATTATATAATATATAATTATAATGACAATTAACTATTAATAATTATTAATACAGTTTGCTGCATTTGTTACAATTGCTAAAATTTAACTATATAACAATGACTTCTACTATTCTAGATAGTAGTAAATATGCATCTTTTTTTCTCTTTTTTCATGAAATGAGATTTACCTTTCCTACATAAATTTTAATTTTATAAATTATATTGGAGTCAAAATTAATTCTACCCTGAAAAAATTTTATGAATATTAAAGTGCATCTTCCAAAAATTTTGTTTTATAATTTACTTAATAAATTATAAATTCAATTATATATGATGAGAAAAATAATTTTCCAGATTCTTTGATGTTAGTATTACTGACTTCTGTTCCCTGATAAATTTCAACACTAGGATTATGTTTCAAGAGTGAGATAATATATATTTTCATGTAGAATTAAAACCATCATGAATGTTGATATTAATTTATAAAAAATAGTTGTTATAAAGTAATGAGATATTATTATGGTTCCATCAATCTCATACTAATCTAATAAATGTTTTCTGAGCTATATAAGATCAGCAAGTAGAATTCATATTCTATTTTCACACCTACAAACACACACACACACACACACACACACACACACTTCTCACTATCAATTTGTCATTACATTGAAATCAATTACTTTTGTCCAAAAGCAAACTCAGGCTTTTCCTCTTATCCATCTCTAATTCTCTGAGTGTTCACTTTTTGATTAAAATCAAAACTGGATTAAAAACACAGGTATCACAAGAAGCAGGCTCTTAAGCTATTCCCTGCTGTTCTCATATCTTTGCATTCTTTTCTAACTCTTCCTAGACTTATTATAATGTGGTTTTTTTTTCTCATTGCCATGTTTTGTATTAACTTATATGTAGGCCTGATGAACTGGCAATTTTAGACTAGGGCAAGATTCATTTGAGGAGAAAAAATACAGACTCTGGAATATCTTAATTCTTCTCTCTTTTCTTTATCTAAATTAAATTAGTATCCACCACACTTGTTTGTTAACATTGTCATTTTAGAATGATTATTATGTAGCACATTTGTAATGTTTTCAATAGTGAAAACTTCAAACAAATATTGAATTTTAGAGTAACATTTAGTTTATCTTGAATATTTAATTTTATTCATTATTGTAATGTTGACTTTTTGCATACAGATAACTCAATAAATACAGAAATATATGATCATACGTTACTGAGTGACAGAGTAAGAATAAGGTCAGGAATACATTTGTTGGCCACTAGTTAATAAGCTGATAAGAGTCACATTAGTAGTGAATATGGCATTGATACTATCCTATGAAGCATAATTATACTTAAAACAGGAAATATAAGTGGGAACTCCTCAGAGTGATAAGTGACTTGGAAATCAATAGAAGATTTATGTAATGTGATCTTTTTTGTTGATCAATGTAGCAGGGAGGGAAAAAGTCAGTTGGCAGAGACATAAAATGATTCACAAAATAAATTGCACATAAACTGAACCATTAAAATGAAAAGGAGTTAGCTAGGCAAAATGGTGGAGAAGAGTTTTCCAATGATAAGAAAAATACTAAATTCAAGCTTTCAGAGGTTAGAGAAAGATTATCACCAGAGGAAAACAGTCACATTATAGAGTTCTATAAAAGAGGGTGAACAAGTAAGAGGGATCAAAGCTAAATGACTTGGGAATTCATATGAATACAATTTGAATTATTTCACTCTCAGGTCACTCTTCTATATACCTATTTTTTTTTTTGTATTTTTTATTTGTTTTGGAAAGAGCAGAGAATGATGCTATTGGTAAGGACAATTCAAACTTTAATATCTTAAAGAGTTAAGGAAAAAATTACACAGTTGCCATGTGGGTTGTTTTCAGACAAGCAAACAAACAAAACACTGGTAGTTGTTAATGATTACCAAGTTAAATGTTTATTGTATATTGTTAAGAATTTTTTTAAAAATATACTAATATTTATTTATTTATTATTTGTGTAGGTTATTGGTATTGAACCCAGGAGGGCTTTACTACTGAGCAACATCCCCAGCACCTACTTTGTATTTTAGAGACAGGGTCTCACTGAGTTTTTTAGCACCTTTCTTTTGCTGAGTTTGGCTTTGAACTCATGATTCTACTGCCTCAGATTCCTGAGCCAATGGAATTACAAGCATGAATCACCACACCTGGGCCCAGATCTTTTTATTTTTGATTTTGAGACAAGGTCTTGCCAAAGTGCTCAAGGCCTCACTAAATTGCTGAGGCTGGTCTCAAACTTGCAATCCTGACCCAGTCTCCTGAGTGTCTGGGATTACTGGCATGAGCCCTACTTGGCTGTAAAAACTGATTTTTTAAAAAAGAAAATGAAATAAATAGTTTCTAACAACAGATGTACTAGACTGTATACAAGTCAACTGAAAACCAAGTAAATCTCTGGAACTATTGTCAAGAAAGAGAAAAGTGTGACAAGGCCACAGTCATTGGATGATATCTATCATGCCTCCATGCCACCACTTTTAACACATTAAGCAGTAAGATATTCACAGAGATGGTGCAGTAAAATAGTATTCTGTCTGCATAGACTCAAGAATCAACTTCCTTGAATTGAATACCGAGTTTATAAATGACCACCTAAGAGACCTAAATTTATTTATTTATTTATCTATTTAAATAATCAGTGCTCTCATCTACAGAATGGGGGGTAATAGTGACATGTATTTCATCATAGGGCGATTGTGAGAATTAAATTAGCATCTAGAAATCTTACACCATATGTGAAGTACAAAGAGTACAAATTCTGCTTGTCCCTTTTCTTCTCTATTCTGGGGATCAAGCCCAGGGCCCCCTACATGCTAGGAAAATAGGCTGCTACTGATCTACATCTCTAGCCCCCAGATTGTTCTTAAAATTTGCCTGTCAATTTTATTTCTAGACCAAGGAGTAGAATGGGAATATTAGATAGATTCACTTTGAAATTATTCATCATGTGTCACACTTAACTAATGAATTTATGTTTAAATCTTTGGGTTACCTGTATATTAAACTATAGGATATAGGCAATTAATTATATTAAAAATGTCACATGTTTTCTATTACCCAAACAGAAACACTTTCTTGGAAATGGGTGATAACTAATACTTATGTTTGAGGAATAAATTACTTAGGACTATCCTTCATAAAGAGGAAACTCATGTCCCATACAATTGTGATGTTAAAATTTTGCTCTCAGAGTAAAAAATGGGTGACATCATTGTTGGAAACATTTATATTTAGTTTTCAAAAATGTCAATATGAAGATAATTAGAAATTATTTTGAAAATCTGTACTTCAATAAAATAGAAAATATCAAAAGGACTTAACAAATTTCTAAAGGCATATGATATGCCTAAACTAAATCAGGAATGATATATACAATTCAGAAGCCTACCAATCTGGAAAAGCCAAGGACCCCATGGATGCACAACTGAGTTACAAGACCTTTAAAGAAGAACTAACACCAATACTTCTCAAACTATTTCATGATATAGAAAAAGAGGGAACACTTCCAAAGACATGCTATGAGGGCAATATCACCCTGATTCCAAAATCAGACAAAGACACACCAAAGAAAGAAAACTGAAGACCAATCTTTCTAATGAATATAGATGCAAAAATTCTTAATAAAATTCTGGCAAATTGAATATAAAAACATATCAAAAAGATCGTGCACCATGATCGAGTGGGGTTCATCTCCGGAATACAAGGTTTGTTCATACAGAACTCAATAAATGTAATTAATCACATCAATAGACTCAAAGATAAAAATCAGATGATCATCTCAATAGTTGCTGAGAAAGCATTTGATAAAATACAGCATTCCTTCATGTTCAAAATACTAGAAAAACTAGGGATAACAGGAACATATCTTAATATTATAAAGGCTATCTCCACTAAGCCTGAGGCCAATATCATTCTAAATGGCAAAAAATTGAAAGCATTCCCTCTAAAAACTGGAAAAAGACAGGGATGCCCTCTGTCACCACTTTTATTTAACATAGTTCTTGAAACTCTAGCCAGACCAATCAGACAGATGAAAGAAATTAAAGAGATATGGATAGGAAAAGAAGAACTCAAATTATCACTATTTGCATATGATATGATTCTATACCTAGAAAACCCAAAACATTTCACCAGAAATCTTGTAGTACTAATAAATGAATTCAGCAAAGTAGCAGGATATAAAATCAACACCCATAAATCAAAGGCATTACTGTACATTAGTGACAAATCCTCTGCAAGAGAAACTAGAAAAACCACCCAATTTACTGAGAATATAATGCTCAGTGAAGGAAGAAAATCCTCCCAAAAAACAAAGCCTCAAAAAAATAATAAACTTGGGGAAAAAAACTTAATGAAAGAGATGAAAGACCTCCACAATGAAAACTACAACATGCTAAAGAAAGAACTTAAAAAGATGTTAGAAGTTGGAAAGATCTACTTTGTTCTTGGATAGGCAGAATTAATATTGTCAAAATGACCATATTATCAAAAGTACTATACAGATTCAATGCAATCCCAATCAAAATTCCAATGACATTCTAATAGAAAAAGAAAAAGCAATCATGAAATTCATCTGGAAAAAATAGGAGACCCAAAATAGTCAAAGGAATCCTCAGCAAGAAGACTTAAGCTGGTGGCATTACTATTTCAAACCTTAAACTATACCACAGAGCAATAGTAACAAAAACACTATGGTATTGGCACCAAAATAGACCTGTAGAACAAGGGTGCAGAATAGAGGACACAGAGTCTAACCCACATAACTACAGTTATCTTATTTTTGACAAAGGCACCAAAAACGTATATTGGTGAAAAGATAGCCTCTTCAACAAATGTTGATGGGAAAACTGGAAATCCACATGTAACGCAATGAAATTAAGCCCCTATTGCTCATCTGGCACAAAACTCAAGTCAAAGTGGATCAAAGACCCAGAAATTAAACCAGAGACCTTGAGCCTAATGGAAGAAAAAGTAGGCCCAAATCTCCATGGTGTTGAATTAGGACCCAAATTTCTTAGTCAGATTTCTATAGCACAAAAATTAAATCCAAGAATCAATAAATGGGATATATTGAAACTAAAAAATATTAAACTAAAAAATAAAAACTAAAAACAAAAAGGTAAATAGTCTACAGAATGGGAGCAAATCTTAATCACAAGCACATCAGATACAGTACTAATCTCTAGTATATAAAGAACTGAAAAACGTTAACACCAAAAAAAAAAACAAACAAATAACCCAATCAATAAATGGGCCAAGGAACTGAAACACATACTTCTCAGAAGAGGATATATAATCAACCAACAAACATATGAAAAAATGTTCAACATCTCTAGCAATTAGAGAAATGCAAATCAAAACTACTCTAGTATTTTATCTCACTCCAGTCAGAATGGCAGCTATCAAGAATACAAACAACAAAAAGTGTTGGTGAGAATGTGGGGGAAAAGGCACACTCATATATTGCAAATTGGTGCAGCCAAGCTGGAAAGCAGCATGGAGATTCCTAGGAAAACTTGGAATGGAATCACCCTTTGACCCAGCTATCTCACTCCTCAGTTTATACCAAAAGGACTTAAAAACGGCATATGACAGGGACCCAGATATATCAATGTTTATAGCAGCACCATTCACAATAGCTAAATTATGGAATCAACCCAGATGCCCTTCAGTAGATGAATGGATAGGGAAACTTTGTTATATATACACAATGGAACATTACTCAGCATTAAAAGAGAGTTAAATCATGGCATTTTCTGGTACATAGATGGTTGGAGAATATAATGCTCAGTGAAGGAAGAAAATCCCCAAAAAACAAAGACTGATTTTTTTTTTTTTGATATGAGGATGCTGACTCATAATGGTGATGGGATGGAGTGGAGCATGGGAGGAATGAAGGAACTTTAGATAGGGCAAAGGGGAGGTAGGAGAACGAAGGGGCTATGGAGATAGAGTTAGACATCATTACCCCAAGTACATGTATGAAGACATAAATGGTATAAAAATACTTTGTGTACAATCAGTAACATTAAAAAATTGTGCTCTAAACGTGTAACATGAAATGAATTTCATTCTGTCATCATGTATAACAAATTAGAATAAATAAATAATTTTTAAAAAATTAAAATTAAGTCATATAATAAAAAATAAAATATCAATATGATTGATGACAAATATGTAGTCCCTTAATTCTTTATTCATAGTATATATTTTACTCCCATAATAATTCCATAAAGCAGATAATACTTATTATTGCTTTCTAGATAAGAAAACTGACACATTATAGGTATTGTTTGAATATAAATAATCTCTTCCAAAATTCCATTTGTTAAAGCTTAATCAACAGGGTGATGCTATTATGAGGTGGTAATATGGGTTAAATGTGTCCCCTCAAAATTCATATGTTGAAATTATAAATCCTATGATCACAGAGCATGTGAGCCAATTTATACATGATATCAGATGTAATTAATTTTTGAAGACAAGGTCATTGGAGAACGCCCAATCCCATAAGTGGTGATCACATGAAAAGGGGTAATTTAGACAAAAAGACAGACACAAAGACAGATAATGAGGACAACATGGTTTTTCAACTCCAAACAAATGATTTCCAAAATCCAGCAGAAGTGAGGTGAGATGCATAAAATAGGTTATTTCTCACAGTCTTCAGGTAGAACCAAAACTGCTGACACCTGGAGTTCAGCCTTTTAGCCTCCAAAATGAAGAAAAGGAGGCTATAATTATAAGAAGAACTTGAATGTACAACTAAGGGTGAAATAAAGACTAGTTTGAGGGAGTAGTTCCTGCCACATTGTAGATAGATTTTTGGTTTTTGTTTTTAATAAAGAAGAGTAGCAATAAAAAGAGACCTAATGCCAATAACACCTCTAGCTCGCTGAGCTCCAGTAGAAGGAAAAGTGGGCCAAGTAAGGTCTTTCTACCCTGACTCCTATGAAACAGAATGCCTGCAAATTGACTGGTGGTAAAGCACCCAGGAAACAACTGTTTACAAAAGCCAATTGCAAAAGTGCACCCTTTACAGGAGGGGTGAAGAAACTTCATCATTATAGTCCTGGTACTGTGGTACTTCGTGAAATTAGATGTTATCTAAGTCCACTGAGCTTCTGATTTGCAAAATCTCCTTCCAGCACCTGATGCAAAAAAAAAAAAAAAAAAAAAAGAAAAAAAATTACTCAGGACTTCAAAACAGATGAGCAGTTTCAGAGCACAGCTATGGATGCTTTACAGGAGGTATGTGAGATCTATCTGGTTGGCCTTTTTGAAGACATCAGCCTGTGTGTTATCCATGCAAAACGTGTAGCAAATATGTCAAAAGACCCCTAACTAGCATGCTGTATCCATGGAGAAGAATTCACTATAATGGGAAATATTTCAATCTCAAAAATTTTTTTTCTTTCTTCTTCTTGTTATTGGTAGTTCTAAAAATTAGATATCCCCCCCAATGAGGTCAAAAGGTACCTTGATATATGATTGTGAATGGAAAAATAGGGGGAAGAAATTGGGTATTGACCATTGTTTTCATTTTCATTCATGTGTGAATTTTTAATATAAATATGGAGATGAAAAACATTAATGAAAGTCAAAATATTTCAGTGAACAAGTTTCAGAGGTTCGACTTTTTAGCAATTATAAATAAAACTGTTAATTTTTTCTGGACAAAAAAAAATGTTCAGAGAATGTTTTCATGCTTGGACCTCAAGATGAGGTTTCAGTCAGTCTTCAATATTGTTGTAATCAATTCTCTAATATTTAGCAGTTATTCATCTCACTCCATTATCATCACACATTTTAAATCAGTACATTTCTTCCAATAATGTCCATTGCGCATCTATGTGTTTTCCAATATCCATTATTTTACCCATTCCATATCAGATAACATTATATTCATGAGTCTCTCTGAAAATACGCCACCATCAGCCTTCATTAGATACTGTTTTTTTTTATGGTTTTTCATGGGTATGTTAAATATAATCTCATTGAGAATAAATTTTTTCATTGTGTGGTTTCCAGTACCTCAAATGAGAAATTTATAATTTATGTATTTAAAAAATGACTGAACAGTGAAATAGTATGAAAATTAAATTGAATATTAAATTAATTAAAATTAATTACTATGTAGATTTATATTTTTTAGAAACTCAGTATGAAATTGTTTAAAGATAAAGTTAGTTATTGGCAAGCAGGTGTATAAAATTTTCTCGGAGGAATCATATTGCGAATACAAGTCATCTAACAAATTTGGCGCGATAATTAATACTGTTCATGGTTACAAAGAAAAGTGCTCTACTAAAATGTGACTTAAAATTAGAAATGAAATAAATTGCAATTAATAAGGCTATGTAATTTTTTAAGCAAACAATACAGCTATTAAAAATGTTTTAATGAAAAGTATTGATATATGCTCATTGTTCCAAAATAGTCTCAAAATGTTGATTAAACTTGTGTATCTGTGTGTATATGCATGTGTGTGTGTGTGTGTGTGTGTGTGTGTTTACGAACAGAGTTTCTGAATAATTAGAGATGGCACAGAAGAAGGAAACAGAGAAGAGACAAGCAGAAAGTGAAGTCAGGAAAATATGAAATCTAAAAGGACTTAATGAGCTATTTCAGTTTAGATATGAAAGACCGGCACCATCACCCAAAGAATGCAGGTGTTTTTCAGAAACTAAGTATGATCCCTACCATTGATTACATAGAAGTAGAAACTCAGTCTTTACCTCCAAGAAAAAGCTATCTGTTAACAACTTGTGTTGATTTGAAGATGTATTTTCTTACAGTGCCTCCCGAAAACAATACAGTTCAACAAGCATCTTGATTTTAGTCTTGGGGATTTCTAAACTGGGCTCCAGCCAAGCCCACTGAATATCTGAACCACAGAAAATTTAATATCTGAAGTGGTAGCAACTTTAATTCACTAAGTGTATAGTATTTTTCCATGACAGAAATTGAAGTTAATAAAACACCTTTTAGATTTAGATTCAACGTTATTATAGAGTTTAAAAATATAGTTATAACATTATTAAACTCTGACTGCTTATCATTAATTTTAAACGTCATAGATTTCAGACACATATGACCATCTTTGATCATTAGCTCTGAATATGGCACAGATTTTTTTTAATGGTGGCAAGTATGAATCTCAACAGAAGTATTGCAAAACATGCTTCACTAATACTTTCCAAGATTACTTTTCCTTCATTTTGACTTCTGTCTTCTTCATTTATTTTCCTGAGTACAATCCTCTTTGTATTGATCTTCACATCCTGGTTTTTCATTTGCTGCTTTGGTATTTTACATGTTTAAAATTTTATGTACAACTGTTTGTGTTTTTGATGGGAAAATAGTATAAAATATAAAAATAAATAATACATACAGTGAGTCTTTTTAAAAGTGTTTTATTCGATGGCTAGAACAGAAAATGTTCAATAAATGTTGTCTTCTGCTGTTTCAGCACACTTTGAAATCAAACTGGAAGAACTATATACTTTAGACTAAGCTGAATATAAAACAAAATAGAATTACTTAAGGCACAACTGTTAGAAGAGCTTTGCTGTTCAGTATAATAAGAGAGTAAATACATAGTCAATGCTTTGTTTTTAATGAATACATGGTCCAAAATAAATCAGAGACTTATCAGTGGTGTATGCTCAGGTCACAACTGTCAATGAGTTCTCTTAACACTTGACATTTGTCACAACTGATAAACAATCATTGTGGAAAATTTATTCTAAATTAAATTTAATAATATAAATCTTGGAACATGGTACATGATTGAAGAATATTTGTAAAATGAAATATTAATATTTTATGATAGTTTTATAAAGAAAAAGAAAAAGAAAAATCTCATAAAAGATATTTTATTGAATAATTCTGTTTCTGTCTAAAAATGCTAAATTTTTAACATAGAAGTTTACTGTGCTGGAAGAAAATAAAAGTGTTGTAATATGTGTTTTAAATTTCCTTGAGTTCAATATTCTTGGCATATGTTAAAACTATACCAAGTATTTTGAATGATTTTTGTAAGAGGTTGTTCCCGAGACATAACAGTATTGATTGCCGTGTTAAATGGATTGTGAAACAACGATATATTTGACTTGTCATCAAACCTCTTTGGAAGTTTGCATCTTCTATATTACTGAATAATTTCAGATACGTTTGTCACTGAGAAAAGCAATCACTCTCTCATTATTCCTTAATAATTTTTAGCTAATAAATTATATTTGGATACTTAATTTCTCTTAAGCCTCCATTTCTTGTATCTGATTTCAAGCTTTTCCATTCAATTCCTTACCTTCTCTAATATATGATGAAATACAGAGTTTTAAGTGGTATATCATATTGAGATATCATCAAGATACATGATGAAATAAGATTTACAATAAAGGATTTGTATTAGTCCTAGGGACCATGAAAAGTGTCCATGAAAGAACAACATTTGGTTACAAAGTTATAAAAATGGGTAAAATTTAGTAATTAAGTTCAGAGAACCTAATTCAAGATGTGAGACATGTGAGATCTCAAGGAAAGATGAGCATGATTTGTTTGAGTACTGGCAGGTGAGAAGAGAAGCTGGTACCAAGGAGTTCTTAATAACTTCCAATGAAAGCATCATGCATACTTTCTGAAACTTTCTAATGATTTTGTGGCAAAAAAAATAAATGAAAACTATCTAAGTATTTGAAGCAGTAGGAGTGACATAATGAAGCACTTAATGATGAAATATTGCCTACTGGGCACACCATTGGCCCCAAAAGTAAGAACTTATTTCTTCATTTCTCATTAGGACCTACTCTTTATATTCCAGATTGCAGTGCATAAAATATGTCTTGTTTATTCTCTCCTTTCTCTTTTCCTTGTTGCTAGTATGAGAACAGAGATTATCATCCATGCATTTCTCCTTGAAGCACATTAACCAAAATGATTCTTCCATGTATTCAAGCATTTGTCCAACAACTGTTTGTACACCACTGACTACAACCTGGGGGTTGTTGTAGATATAGAAATACTTTGGTGAACAAAGCAAAATAAAAATTATGTTGTAATAATTTGATTATTTTTCTATATCACATAACAAATCATCACAAAATTAAGTTTAAAACAGCATGCATGTATTATGTTATAATTTCCTTGGATTTGGCTTAGCTGTGTCCTGTGCAGAAGGTCATACATAGCTGCAACTTAGTTGTTGTCAAAAATCAGCTTAATTTGTGGAAGGTTGACTAGGAAAGCATCTACTTTCCATTCTTGTGCCTATTGTCAGCATACGATTATTGTAACAGTAACAATCATAGCAGCTAGCTTTTGCTAATAAGGGGAAAGAAAAAAATTGGAAAGAGTCTGACATCAAGGAGTATTGTATAAGGTAACTTCTTTATAAAAGTGACCTTCCATCAACTTTGTCATATTATTGGTCACAATGTTAGAGTCCTATAACAAGGGGAAGACCGCAGGGCAATGTCAAGGTGATTCTACAAGAACAACCACATCAAAAGATCATGATCATGGGGAGCCATCTGCATCACCCTGGCTCTCAGTTTCAGTTTTGGATGTTCTTTCTTCCCACCAAGCAATGTCTGTGTCTGGATTTACCACCCTAGTTACACACTGGATATGTAAATGTAGTTTCATTGCCACTAATTATTTTCTAGTTTTCATTCTTTCAAATGCTTATACTACGAAATAAATTCATAATTCAGAGTGATATAATCAGAGAATTGCATCTTAATGTATTGATAAGTGGGGGGAAATACAGAATCCCCCATTGAGGTTTCAGATCAAATTTCTTTCTGAAAATCAAATAATAGTGTAATTCTTTTACTAATAAAACAATACAACAGAACACTTACTGCAGAAACAAATAATTGTATCTTGTTTTGTTTTTCACCAAAGTATTTCCAAATCTACAACAAGGCCTAGGTCATAGTCAGTGGCCTGCAAACAATTGTTGGACAAATGGTTGAATACATGCATGCATAAATAATGAAAGAATAAACAGATTTGGGTTAATGTGCTTTCAAGTGAGAAAGCATGATATCAATGCCTATGCTGCTCAAAAGATGACATGTCAGGTTCCTAGGCTAAAGTTCATGCCATTTGAAGTGTAGCACCCTAGAAAGATAATCAGTGTTTTCTCTGGAGCATATGTTTCAAGTAGAAATCGTTAATTACATTTTATTCTCAGAAACAAATGTATTATGTCTATTTTGTTATTTCCAAACATGAATTTAAAGTAATTAGAAATTATTTCTTAGCATAAAGTTGTACATATATTAACTAATTAATTTGAGAATAGTTCACAAGAGCAATGATATCAAGATTTTTCTAATTTGCCAAGCATTTTGCATACTTTTGCTTTCCTGTAGTGTCACAAATTATTTTGAGCACCATTTTATGAATCTAGCTCCTATAGTCATTCACACTGCATTTATTTGTTAAAAGTTGATTTAATAACTATACTCAAAAATAAAACTGCAAACCACAAAAATATCATGTTTGGGTACAGTGAATAACATTCATTTCTTCTACTGTAATATAAAACTATTGCAATGGTTTGTAAGTTGACCCAGTGATTTCATTTCTTGGATGTTCTCCTATCAGTTAAAAAAGGGATACATATTAAAGCTATTTCACTTTTATCTTTTATATATTAGGAGAAAAATCAATTAACATAGAAGAATGATAATGGGCTGATCTTGCTTCCCTAACCATAATTCACATTTGCCTTTACGTTTGTGAACTAGCCTTTCCAAATTGGCACCTAGTACTTCTGCTGATATAGGTAGTTTGCCTGTTGGAGTGATACAGGCTTTTGGCACTTAACGATCAGAGACTCTGTGTGATAGATTGAGCTCTTTAAAAAAGAAGTTAAAATGTTTGGGACCCATGATTTACTTTAAAAATCATTACTCATGCCAGATGTAGTGACGTATGCCTGTAATCCTGGCAACTCTGGAGGCTGGGGAAGAGAATGGCAAGTTTGAAGCCAGGCCCAGCAAATTATGAAACCCTATCTTGAAGTAAAAACTAAAAAGTGTTGGGTACATAGCTTGGCAGTAAAGAGCCCCTAGTTTCAATCCCCAGTACTACAATAAATAAATAGGATCATTATTTATGAAAGCAAGAAAAGACAGTAGGATTATACAGAAGGAAAACACAATTGAGACTGATAATATTGTGGCTAAATCATTAGTGAGTTTTGGAGGTAATCCTACCTACCCAGATTTTTCCCTCATCAGGACAAAATGCCCTGGCCTCTGCCTTAAATTCATCTAGTCAGCAGAAGAAGACTTCCCAGGAAATAGTTATTTGGGGTAGAAGTGACTATATAGCTGAGGCCAACATTAAAACTGATTAGACATAGAGACTATCTTCTGACTATCCTGACTGAAGCCAGATAGGTCACTACCTCCTTCCTTAAAGAAGCTACATGTCTGTGCCTACACAAGTGATTGCAGACAATCATTTACAAGTGTAGCTTGCAAAGAGAAGTTGCAGTAGATCACCTGAATGTTACACATATTCTTTTCTTCCTCAATTATGTTGTAGTAACCCTACATCCTCATGATGGCCAGGGTCAGGAAACCATGAAAATGTTAACACCGCTATCAGGGACAACAATAGGTGCAAGTGGAAGGAGTCAAGTCTCAATTAAGAAACAACAGGACAGACACCACTGTTGTAATGATGCAGGGAAAGAGGAAATGACTCAAATGTCCCAAACACCTCACTCATGTACAGTAAAGACATTTTTTATCTGATGAAACTTCTTCTGGATTTTTCTTGAGGGTCAGGAGAGGGTTTGTTGTTGTTGTTGTTGTTTGTTTGTTTTATTTTTAACACATTGTAATTGAATGTCCTTAGATTTAGAATGAGAGCCAGATATTACCATTCTGAGTGGTAATCACAAAATCAAATTAAAACCCAGGAAACGATGTATTAAAGATATAACATTATAGGAAATACATGTGGGAATAAATACTAACTCTATTAGAACAAGCAAGGAGAGTGTATGAAGTAGACTGAGTGTTAATCTTGTTTACATCCTTCTTGCAACTATCTGAGTGTGTTTCTAATTATTTGCTTGTTGGTTGACTGAAACTTGGACTCCATAGTGGCCTACTGAGGTTGAAATCCCAGAAATGTATTTGTGCTGGCTCTGCTGCATAATTTTTAAGACCAAGTATAAAAATGAAAATGTGAGTTTCTCATATTCAAAAAGTAGGAAAGCTGAACTGTGAAAACTAGGAAAATAGAAAGCTTTTCACTTTCTCTTGTGGCCTCTCTTGACCCTAGTGATTTTTTTGTTTGTTTGTTTTTGTTGTTATTTAAAATTTTAAATGATTAGCATGAATTTTAGAGTTCATTTTTATATTTTGAAATGCCAGTTTTAGATGCAAATATAAGAACATTTAACTCAGGCTGAATTGTTAAAATCTGTATAGCTCATCATACATATGCATTTAATTTTACCAGAACAGTGGAAATGCTGCACCAGGCTAAGTCAAATGATTTTATTTTACTTCTTAATACTCATTCTACCAACACTATCCACTTTCAGAATGCTAATGATGAAGAGAAGTTTCTCAAGCAAGCAAGGGAAGGAATGGGTTCATTGGTCATTTGTGTTTCTTAAAAAAATCATCACCTTTTTTCTGCTTTTGAATTACACTTTCTTTTTTTTTTTAACATAAACCCTGAACTCTCAGAGGGTTTACAATTCTTTTTTTGTTTAATAATACAGGTAAAAATTTACTTTGCACCTGTCTTGAGTCTTTTGAATAACCAGAAATTATGGATCCTGTGGAATTCATGCTCATAGGACACTGAAAATATGCAGAGAGGTAGGCAGGGAGTGAAGAATACAGATATTGTACATATTTTCTGTGCTTATGTACATATTTATTTGTCCCAATTGGGCAGTAGAATATTTGGCGATAAATCTAGATTGTCAACTTGATTGAATAGAGAGAGAGGCTCAGTATTAAGAGAATTAAATATGTGAATGAGTGTGTTTCCAGAGGTTCTGGCATGTGAAACAATAAACTAAAGGGGAGACCTGCCCTGAATGTGGGTGGCGCTGTCCAACAGGCTGTGGCCACATGGATCAAAGGTGGAAAATTGAGCAAGCTGCTGTGAAGCAACGTCAATTCTTTTTGAGTGGGTGCCTTTGTTGCCACTGCTGTCATCCAAGGACTTTGTACTCCGGCAACCTCACTTTTACAGTGTGGATTCTCACAGCTATTTTGTAGGGAGCTTTTAGACCTTTATTCTCTGACTGGGGCTACATTATTAGCCCTCTTGTTCTGAAGTTCAGCTTATGGAACTAAGTGGTTACTGATTTCTTTCGTTTTCCGTAGTGCAGATGACCACGGTGGAACTATCCAGCTTCTGATCATGTAAGTCAATCTAATAAGTCCCATTTCATAATCATAGACATACACAACCTATTGATTTTGTTCCTCTAGAGAACCCTAATAAGATTCTGGTATCAGGAGTGGTTCCAGAGAAAAACAGAATAACAAGAATGAATTTCCTGAGTTGGCCTTGTGATTCCTAGAGTTAACATTTTGAACTGGTTAGTCACAAAGTGGCATACCTCTCTCCCTTTAGAGAGTACTGATAATCCATGGTGTGGCCTGTATAAAAAAGATATGTAAACTGAATACATTTAGTATTTCTGGTTTTCCACTTATGAGAGGCAAATTCAGTGACTAGATTTTAGGAAAACTAAGGATTGTAATAATGTTTGCTGGTTGTTCCTGGTTTCACTGAACACAACTACAAAGGAGAAAGATGAGCTTAGAGATTAAGTTTCTCAGCTCCAGATGTGCATAATCAATCTAAAGCCTTCTCAGTGTACAGTGAAAGAGAATTTTCTCTTATAGTCATAGGGCTGAGAGGACTAAACACCAAACACAGGCCCTCATCCTTCAAGTGGCTGAAATGCAATGCAAGTTTAACTCTCAGCCTTGAAGTGTGTCTTCAGCTTAGAAAGAAAAGGGATCCTGTAAATTTGAATGGAGATTATGTCAAAAGAACCCTGAACAGACTGAGGACATTGAACTCCTATACTCTGATGGGTTTATTTTTGCCAAAGGAAGTGGAATCCCCACTTCCACTTTCTGTGGTGTTGACCTCTCTACCTCTTCTGAGGCAACAAATTCTGCATTGCCTATGGAAACAGTAATGAACTCCATGATGCAGTTGCCCAGCTTAACAATGCTGATAATTCCTCAGCATCCACCCTTACCATCCATTTTTGCCTCTAGACCTATAGCTAGGTGCAAGTTTAAGGAGGCCCCAAGATTAAAGAACAGTAAGACCCATGCAGAGATGCATGCTTCTAGAGTTTTCTAATTCATACAAGCAGAGTTCTAGGGAACATGAATGGAAATGTATTTTAAGGATGTGGAAAAATGGTAGAAGGAACATAACATTAGGTAGATTGAATCTATTAACATGGGCCCATTATTCAGAGATTTCAGATTTAATGTAGCAGTTCACAGTATTAAAAAAATACAAAGAGTTTTTTTTTTTTAATTTTTGGTTGTTTGGCTGAAATATGGATCAAGTGATCCATATTTGTGAATGAACTGGAAATATGTGAGATCCATTGGTTTACTATTGATAATAGGACTCAAAGATTCTGAAGTGCTGAAGTGTAGTTACCATTTACAACTTTCTTCTTCATACTGAAAGGGTCCAGAAGTGGTGTCATTCATCAAAAATTTAAGAAACAGATTTACTATGAGTGCACCAGTACTCTGGAAGAGCTCTTTTATGGTTCATCTCTTACCATGGGAACCACAGAAACTCAATGGGGAAACTTAAAATGTAATGATTATAATAGGATCCTGACGTGGCAGGAGCCACAAGATGGCACTCAATTACCAAAGGCAGGGTGATCATGAAGCCAGAATTAGATAGGCAGTCAGTGTAGGCAGGTAAATCCAGTCAGGTCCAGTCAAGGAGGCCAATTTTGAGTGAGTCTGGGAAGTTGG
>NW_025999968.1:30074089-30084830 GCF_001458135.2 Marmota marmota marmota | reverse complement strand
CCCCCCCCCCCCCACCCCCAGGGATCTTATCAAGAACCTGTCCTTGCTCCAACCTGTTGCCAAGGTAACCTGTCCCAGGAATTTCCCCTTCCTGCTGGGACCTATAAGGTTGTTAATGTGTCTTTGGCTATTCCATCTGCCCTTCCCCCTTCAGCCCACCTGTTTCCCACCATTTGGCCATGCCACCAAGCATTCCAGGGGCCTAATCACATAAGCAGGAAGGAGAAAAGCAGGAAGGAGGAAAAGCAGGAGAACAAAGGAAGCCTAGGACATATAAAAAGGGCAGAACACCTCCTTTCTGGGGATTCCAGGATACCAGCTCTGGCCCCCTTCTCCCTTCAAGGAGAAGCTTAGGTTGCCCCCTTTTTAAATAAACCCTGCTTTGTGTGCTTGCCTCAGCGTGCTTCTCTAATGTTCAAACTTCAACATGCTGGGAAGCAGGACTTGTCACTGATAACCAGTGGTATCAGTCATACCAATAATAATGCGCAGCAAAGGAGAAGCAATGAATAGAATGGTCTGACTCATGTAGATCTGTGATCAATTATGGTGTTCCCAGAAACAAAACAGACAGAAAACCCACCAAATTCTTAATTGACTTATGTAAGCAGAAAAATTCCAGGACAAAGGTACAAAAGTCTATCTCAAATCTGAGGCAATTTCCAGACTTGAGCCAGTATACAGATCCAGAATTCCTTTAAGGAAGGATGGGCCAAATCCACCCAAGGAAGGACACTAGCATAGAATCAAAAAGTTTTGCTGTTAATTTTTCTTCCATTTTCTGCCAAAGTTACCTGTGAATTTTTACCAGGGTAACCAAATATTATTATTTTAATAATTTTAGGTACTATTAGACACTGGCTCTGAACTGACCTTGATTCTGGGAGATCCAAGACATCATTGTGGCCTTCCCATAAAAATACAGGCTTAGGGAAGTCAGGTGATCACTGGAGTTTTTAGTCTTATAACATAACCCCAATATTGGTTTCCTGGTATGTGAAGTGAAGACTATTATATTGAAAAAGTCAATGAAAGCTACTAGAGCTTCCTCTAGCTGAGAAAATAAAAAATCAAAACAATATCACGTACCTGAAGGGACTGAAGAAATTAATGCTACCATCTAGAACTTGAATGATGCAAGTGTGATGATTCCCATCACATCTCCATTTAACTATCCTGTTTGGCCTCCACAGAAGAGGTAGAAGGTAGATCCACAGAAGGTAGATAGATCTTCCAGAATGAAAGTTAATTACCATAAGCCAATCAGGTATTGACTCCAATTGTAGAACCCTGAGTAATACAAACATTGTTATGTGTGAGACAATTTCCAGTGCATGTCACTGTTCAACATCATAGATTGTATGTTCATGAAGCTGATCCAATCTTAGTGCAATGTAGAAGAGATTTAAATATGGGAAATAGAAATACATTCATTATTTTATTATATATGATATAAAATATTACATATAAGCTAAAATAAAATTGTATAGAAGATGATTTATGAGAATTTGGAGAAATACAGTATAAGGATTACATAAGCATTTGTGAAAAATCACTATAGTGTATCTCTTCCATATATTAGTTTTGGAATCAGAGTTGCTGCCACGCAAACAAGCAGTCATGAAAGAAGCTACTTAAAAGTATTTAACAAGAAGAACAAGAAAGATAAATTCACTATAATAGATGATGGGTAAAATGGTATTTGGAAATGTCTGATCTGTTGGCTAATTGATCAAATATTTCCTAGAAATGAATTATATATTCACTTTACCTATATAACCCAAAATAAACATTGACTGTCAAAAACATTGATGGGGAAATCACAGAAATATTTCCCAAATACATACAGCAAAGTCTTTCATTTGATGTCAAATTCATTCTCTGTATTGAGCTTTAGTAGAGGAAAAAAACAAACACAAAAAAATAAGTACCACCTGTACATAGGGTTTGGTATAATGATAGTTCTCGAAAATTGGACCCAATACAGAAAAATACAGGAGTATATTAAAGGATCCCACTGAGAAGAAGGTTTTTGATGATCAAATGCACAATTGGACTTTCCATGTGGGTTATTAGTTACCTCTTCCCTTGGTGCATTAGTTTGCTTGTTAGGATTGCCAAATAGCTATTTCATACTTCTGAAGGCTAGAAGTGCAAGGTAAGGTATTGGCAGATGTTTTTTTTTTTTTTGGTGTGTGTGTGTGTGTGGTTGTTTTTGTTTTATTATGTTGCCCTTTCCTTGGCATTTATAAGCTTATTCCTCTGTGCTTGTCTATGACATAATCTCCTGTTCTTTATAAGCACATTGATCATGGGAGATTAAGGTAAATCCACCCAATCTAATTTTACTATAATTTTCTCTGTGTAGGCTCTGCCTCCAAATAAAGTCACATTCTGAGATATGTGTGTTTAAGACTCCAGCATACAAATTGCAGGGAGCACAATTCAGTCCATAATATTCACTCATTGATTTAGGGACAGATATGTCATGGTGGGTAGTAGTGTAGGATAAGCAGGATATCAAGAACATGGTTCCCTTTGCTAAACCTGATATGGTCACAACCAAAACCAAGTGTTTGTCTCACTAGCACAGGAATGATGATGATGATAATGATGATAATGATGATGATGATTAGAAATAATAAAGCCAGGAGCTCCAGGATTACATCTAGTGGAATAATGATTTCACTCGACCTTCCCAAAACAACAACTTTCCTTTCAGAGTTATTAAACAGTCTATTCAATACTCAGTTACTTTGCTTACTGGAGCATGACATTGAGATTTAGGTTATCCACAATGGAATAATACTCACCCATAAAGAAGAATGAAATTATGACATTTGCCATCAAATGGTTGGAACTGGAGACTATCATGATAAGTGAAATAATCCAGTCCCCCCAAACAAAGGCTGAATGTTCTCTCTGATATATGCATGCTAACCCACAACAAGGGAGAGTTGGGAGGGGAATAATAGAAGTTCATTGGATTATGCAAAGGGTAATGAAGGGCAGGGCAGGGGATGGGAATGGGAAAGACACCAGAATGAATCAGACATAAATTTACAATGCTCATTCATGAATACACAACCAGTGAATTTCCACATCATATACAGCCACAAGAACGGAATCCTAATTAGAATAAGTTATACTTCATGTATATATAATATGTCAAACTGTACTATACTGTCATGTAGATCTAAAAAGAGCAATTAAAAAGAAAAAGATTTAGGTTATCAGTCCTCTGTGCTCTTTGCCACTGGATGATACGTGATATAATTTTTCCCACAGCCTGTATTCCCACAACCAGAATACATGAGTGTGAGTCCAAACCCAAGGAGTCAAAGTGGGGCTAGTATTTATCAATATTATATCCTCAAAACTATTTGTAAAATGCTTATTCTCTGACACCAAAATATGGACTCTGCTGACTTAAGAGATTCTTCTGGTTTAAGAAGTCTGACCTCAAGTATGACAGCTGCTGGTTTAAGAGGTCTTATTGGCACCCCAGTGAGTGCCAATATCACTAGAGGATATAGGAAAGTTTCTGCTAAACTGAAGTTAAGATTCCCATTTGTCCCTTTGGTTTCTAATGATGCAAAAAGGAGGTGAGGGTAGTTTTCTAGCATATTATTTAAGAAGGAATCCAAAGATTTAATAATCTGCCAATGAAAGTGCAATTTTACACCTTGTGTCTTTTATATATTTCCTAACTAGACACACACAGTTTCTTTCTTTGTTTCCTTTTTTTCTGCTTTTTCCTTTCTTTTTACTTTCATTCTTTCTTTCTCATTTATTTGTCTGCTTATTTGTTTGTTTGTTTATTTATTTTTGGTACCAGGAATTGAACCCAGGTGCACTTAAATACTGAGTCACCTCCCCAGCCCCTGTTTTATAATTTTATTTAGAGACAGGGTCTTGTTAAGTTGCTTATTGCCTCAGTAAGTTGATGAAGCTGGCTTTTTAACTTGTGAACCTCCTGCCTCAGCCTCCCAAGCTACTAGGATTACAGGTGTGTACCCACTATACCCGGAACAGTCAGCTATATCTCAAGAGAGGTAAATGGCTAAAATAGGTTTTACTTAACTGATTATCTCTGCAAACGTAGATAAACATCACATACTTCAAACATCCTGAAAGATCTAAACCTGTACTTTTTAGTCAGAAATACATGGAAAGCACATAACAATGTTTTTTGTTTTTTATCAAAAGTGCTAATATTAAAGATATTTTAAATTAGCAATATTTTTATTTTCATAAAGATTTTTAGTGGTAATTTAAAAAAATGTCTCTTATCAATTAAACTGTGACATAAAATTACTAGTCAGTTGACAGATCTAAATAAAGCCTTTTATTTTCCATAATTCATAGAAACTATGGACATGAAAAACTTACATTATTAAATTTCAAAATATTTTGTAATTTATTTGATTTTCAAGTCTTTAATATTAACAAAATTAATATAAGACATAAATGCTTATGCTTATAATAGTCAAAAATTGTATACATTTATTTTTGATAGGTAATGAACCTGAGAATTTACGTCAAATGATCATATATGTGATTCTTTCATTGATGATAATGAGAAGGATATTGTGAATTCACAACTGTTTTTAAGCCACTTGAAAAATACACTTCAAAGTATCTGATCTGCTACCTATTTGAATAATTTATGGAGTTAGTTATCTTCTCTTCAAAGTTTAAAGTAAATACTGATATGTTTAGCATGTTTTTTTCAAATAACTAACAGACATATTTTAATTATTATTTTTCTTCTTTTCAATATAGAGTAACTTAAACAAGCATATCAGCCATGCTCTATAACCAAAATCAGTATGTATGTTACTATCTAATCCTCAAAACTACAGTAGAACACAAATTAAAGTAAACCATATTGTGTATATTTTAAAACGTTGTACCAAAACACATTTTTCTTGTGATAAACATTGAAAAAATTGAATTATTCTTGAAGATTTTATTAGGTTAAGAATATTTACTTTTTTTCAAAATATCTTATTAGGTTCAATAATACAGATATGAATCTTTAATTTTGATAAAATTGAAGTCTACCAAAATAGATATGAATACTGTAGGAAAAAATGAACATATTCATCAATCTTTCATTTTTTCCTAGGTTCATTTTTCCCTTTCCTCCAAAGAGCATAACATTACATCGTTTAAAGTCCTTACAATGTACTGAACTTCCATTTTTAACTCGTTGCCAATTATCAGCCCCACAGAAGCTCTGAGAATGTGGCCAGGGCATAGATTGATAGTATTGCCAATCTCTTCCCCATTTTATCCAGTGCTCAATCTGGATTCCAAGACCAGAAACAGACTTGCATTGAACTTCTCATAAATTGCATATGAAGGCACTAATATTATATACCATTCCTGCTTCTTGACATTATACCAACTTTGAAAGCTTTCATCCAGGGCATTTTATCATCATACTTGCTCTCTCCATCTTAGGTCTGCTGTGGAAGGGCTTCAGTGATAGCTTTCTAATTGGTTTCAGCTTCTTAAATTTGGTTGGCTTCACATCCTCCCCATCTGCTTCTCCTTTTTTTTTTCTTTCATTCTTCATGTTCAGTTCTTGACCATTTAATATACATAATGTAGGTTTTCAATTTTTAAATTGCCAGCAGCTACTTATAACTTCATCATTAAAATACAAACAAAAACCCTGTTTAACCAGTAGACATGCATGTATTTCACATTATAAATACAGTAATAACTTTATATTTAAAATTACAAGACTATCTTACATTGAATCTTAAATCAGGGAATTAATGTACAAAGTTTATCTGAACTTCGTGCTTTATAATCATACCTGTCTAACAAAATGAAGTTTTAACCATTTTTACATGACTATTACTTTGAACTCACAAATTCTTTTTAACATGGAGCAACATCTTTAATTTTCACAAATAAATGTAAACTTTCACAATTAATACTTCTTATTCAAAATAATTCCTTCATAGTTATAAAGTAGAAAAAGAGACATTGCTACAATTGTTAGCAAATTCATGTGAACTTAAAGTTTAGAAAAGATAGTTTCGTTAATTGCCTCAAATGTTCAAATAAAAACTCCCACTTTCTCAATAATACTTCTAAAAAACTCCTGGTATCTTTTAAGTTCTACTTGAACAACAACAACAACAAAACATGTCTAAGAATACCATTTTCCCAATCATGTAGGAGGCAGAATAGCTGCTGCTTTGTGAACCCCATTATTGGTTAATATTCTGCATTGAAATGTGTGTGATCATATTACTCAGAAAGATGAACTAGAAGTGTTACTCTCCATCATATCCTTATCTAGAAGTTAAATTTTTAAATCCACAAATGAAGGACTTTGTTTTATCTGGCAAAATTTCCACAATTCCTAACGTATTTATTGCTTATGTTTTTAATATGCTAGTCCAACTTAGATATATTTTTGTCTCATTGCACCTTAATATTTTATGACCATTCTAAAAAATACAACTACATGTTTCATTTATTTCACTCAGTTTACAAAGTGCCAGTCCAAATGTTTTGTTTTAATTAAGAATTTGCTTTATAAGCAAAACTAAATGCATAACCATATGCAATTTTGGAGATTTGAAGATGAATCAGGTAAAAATACCTTTAGAAACATAATTTGCAGCCAATTTAACATAGTATTGCACTGTATTTGTTAATATATCTTGTCTCTTGCATTCTAGGGCCTCTTCTTTCTGCAACACAGACATCATTCTGTGATGTACCATTTTTTTCACACCAAAATTTTTTTCAACAATTTCTATGTTTATTTTTTTTATAGAATTGCACACCAATTTCTCATTTTTTTCTACATTGATAATATTGTCTAGAATACTTCTCTGATCTTTTTGGCTACATATGGTTATATGGTCTCTTTTCACTGCTCTCCTGTTTTTTTTTTTTTTTTTTTTTTTTTCTTTAAGCAACTAACATGGAAAACATCTGAAGTCCTAAAGTATAAATTCTGGGCTTAGGTAATACAGAATGTCCTCTTTACTCTTCATATTCATTTATTTACTCATTAATAGTTTTTTTTTAAATTCATTCATTCATTCATTCACAAATCCAAGTGGATTGAGCTATAAGAACACAGTTTAAAAAAACAAATTAAAGTGCATCACTTATTTTTCCTGAAATTGCATCTCTTGTATAATGTCTCTAAAATTCTAAACAGGTTTTAGCATTCTAAGATTTGACTTAGAATCACATATTCATATATTTCAGAACTCTTCCCATTTTGGCAACTATGTTTTTGATGAATCTTCTGGATTTCTCTTATTTGAATACTTAGATAAACTATTTTTTATTTTTTCATTTCAGTTGCTTCATTATCCAATTCAACTTAACCTCAAACTTGATTAGTAGAATTTTCTTTTTCAAATATTATTTACACTCCTGCTCTTGTTTGGGGACCTAAATTGATTCCACTCTGCTTCCTAAATACAAATTCCCCTTCTTTTAGACTCAAGATAACTCATAGTGTTCTTCCTTATTCCCACATAGTACATGTCACCTATAATAGAATTTTTCTTACATGACTCTCCACTTGGTAAATCAAATGATGTACACTATACCAATGCATAACTAACTTACCCTTTTTCTCTTCTGACTTTCAATCTTAATAAAAATCTGAAAATATAATATAAAAATTAACAGTATTTTTCCATTTAGCCTTTCTGGTGTTGATTCTGTGGAGTTGAGGATCAAACCCAGAACCTCACACACACTAGCCAAGCACTGCAGCAAAGAGCTACATTTAGTCAAGTATGCTTTTTTGTTTGTTTGTTTGTTTTCTGTTTTTTTTTTTTTTTTTCTCTTCACTTTTCCTTTCCCAGTGAGTCAGGCATCCATTATTCCTTTGAAGAAAGGCAAGTTTATCAGATTAGAAATGCAAAAATCTTAGAAAGCCAATATTCTTTTATTATTATTATTGGTTATTTTAATTATGATTTATTCTTCAAAAATTTCTTTGAAAGCAAAGACATAGAAAATGACCATAAGAGTGGATATGTGTGGAGGAAGAAGGTCAATGACATACTGCATGCAGATTTTCTAAGCCAGAGAAAGAGGGAGAGATGAAAGGCATGGACACGTATGCCAGCTTTAGCAAGTTGCTTGTGAGTGGGAAACTCCAGCATAATGCTCATGCTCTAAAGTCTGTAGGCATCTCTTCTCCACTCAGGAACAGCTAGTTCCTTAGCAGATACTATACTTTATACAATATCCAGAATAAAGGGCAAGTTCTAGTCTGGGCCTCATTACATGAATAATTCTGAGAAAATTGCTTTACTTTTCTACATCTTTGTTTTCTCAACCATAAAGGGTGATAATGACTATAAGAATATCTACATTTAGAGTTATTGTGAGAATGAGTGCAATAATATATTTAAAGATCTCCAAGAAAACCTCTATAAATGGATTTCAATAAGTTTAGATGATCTAATTATGCTTTAGCATCTTTAGAGAAACATTCTTTAGCAAGATTTATTATTTTTGCATGATTTCTGATTCCTAGGTTTTCTGAAAGACCAACAAAGAGGATTTATTTTTAATAGGGTCTGGGTATTTGTTAGTCCTTATTTACTATTTCACTCTTATAAGTTACACTATTTAGCCAAGAATACATTTTTCTTTCAAGTGTAATCTGAAAATAACTTGATGTGGCCCCGTGCACATTTTTTTATTATTATTCCATACAATGAAAACAATCGTAGATACCTGGCCAATATTCTCACATACACAACCTAGAACTTCCAGGGTTTTAAAGAGAATGATATATAATTTTTGGCTGCAGGGGAATGGAAACCAATAATTCTCCCTTTTCTTCCTCAAGTATGAATCTCTCAACAAAATATCCCGGAAGGATTCCCAGAAATTATTGTAAGATTCAGCAATAAATGAGAGTTGTGTACCCTGTTGTTGAACTTCCCATCTTCCCTGTTTTCCTAACCTCCCACCCGGCATGCTGTTCCTCCCTCTGTTTCACTTACTGGTGCCCACATAAAGTTTGTACATGCAAGCCTACCTTAGGTTTAAAGAGCATCTGAGGTAAGACAAGCTGGTAATTTTCTGCCTATGTAATTAAAATCATTTATCATGTAGATTCTAACATTAATTTGTTCTTTATACTAGTTCAAAATCATTTAAAATGCTGCTGCATTTTAGCTATTCCAGTTATCAATGTTCCATAGGCAAAATTTTAAATTATTATTGGGGATTTTATCATCAAAGATCACTAGTATTATTTTTAAAAGCTACATAAATATATGAAATGTGGTGGTGTTGTATTTATTTTTCCAAAACATTCTTAGAAACAAGAAACCTCCTCAAAATGGGTGTAATCTAATAAATTAATCAAGACCAGGCCACAGCTGCATGACCTCAACAATACCTCCAGATGCGCCTCTGTTGCCTGCCAGTAGGCAATCTAAACAGGGAGCCAGCCGAGGTGACACCAAGGAGTTAGCAACAGGCCCTGATGCTGTGAATAGAACATACATTCAGACTTTGGCATCTGGTTCCCACTTTTGCCAAATGCGCCTTGTTTGCATTCACAGCTGTTAGATGTGTTTGTTGAAAAGGGATAGATCAGGGGGAAGAAAGAGATTGGCGAGGGATATGCCAGCTTCTGTGGGAGCCAGTGTCAAGCCAACATGCAATTTACTCACAGATAATTATCTGCCTTAGAAAATCCGTTGTCATTTATTAGAATAACTGTGGTGTATGGTATGCATGAACTTCATGCTATAGCAGTCATCTTTACACTTTATTGTAAATTACAGATTTATAATTGTGCCAATCTAATTAACACCTAAAGAGCAAATGCCTCTTCATTTCCTTCAAATAGTAAAATCTGAGAGTTTAGAATGAACTAATAAAGGCAGGATCTCATACATTTTTCTAATTATACATATAAATTTTGGCTTTTCCTAACATATTCATTAATAAAATACCTATATGTTGATACATGAAATTATTGACCATTGAGATGTGGCTCAATAATTTGTGTAATACTTAAGCCTTTGACAATGATCATAGTTGTACTTACTCCAAGATATATTTCCTTGGCTGATATATATTTTAAAGTAAAATATGAATACATTTATTTCTTGTAATAATGGGCCTTATAAACATATACTGAATTCAGTTTTTTTCATATTAAGATATCAGAAAATACCTGAAATTGTCATAAAATGTGGAGTATACATAATTGACAATGTACTGCATCAAATACTATTGCTATTGATCCTTTTTTTGTTAGTTTTGAATAAAATCACTGATACTCCATATCAAAGAACAACATATGGGAGGAGGGATGGGTGGATAAAAGTTGCTCCATGTGCACTAAAATTGTTATACAGGAGTAAGAAGATCTGGAGCACCTTGCACAGAGGAGTGACATTAGAAAATTAAGACAGAGGAAAGGATTTCCAATGTTCTTATCAAAGATAAATGGTAAATGTTTGAGGACATATGTTTAACATAATTTAAACATCAGACAATGCATATCTGCATCACATTATCACATTGACAAAATTATAACATTATACCCTACTAATGTGTACAAATGTTATGTTTTTTAATTTCTTTATTTAATTTGTCAATGGACCTTTATTTATTTATATGTGGTGCTGAGAATCAAATCCAGTGTCTCACACATTCTAGGCAAGCACTCTACCACTGAGCAACAACCCCAGTCCCCAAATGTTACATATAT
>NW_025999968.1:30048082-30074064 GCF_001458135.2 Marmota marmota marmota | reverse complement strand
TTCATTTTAAAGAATAGTACTATATTGAATAAGTTTTATTCACAGAAAAATAAGCTTTAATCTACAACAAATGCCAGATTATACAGCAAAAAGCAATTTTCTTACTTTTCCATACTGATGGAAAGATTCCTACTAAGTGAAAAAAAAAAAGCCATAAAATTATATTCACAAATATAGTACTCTGTCTCAAAACATTTCACATGATTATTCACAATACTAATACAATAAGAATCAGTCATTCTTGAGGTTAAGTATAACACTAATTTAAAAATGCAGAATCTAACAGAAATTACATCAAAGCCTTTGTTACATTAAATCAAAAATGCAAATTTGTTACTAAGTACAGACAAAATGGCAAAATATATTTGTATAGTAATTTTAAATGTTACATTAATGATACATAATAAACGTAATAAATTCCAAAAATCTGTATGCTTCAAAATACAATCTTACCACTCAAACATTAATGTAGTATTGTCTAATTTGAAGACATATATATTTAAGATTGTCCTATGTATCAGTTATAAAGTTGTCAATTAATATTTAGTGAAAGTTAGGGCATAGCAGAAAGAATAGTTTGAAAAATAAACATTTGAGACCTCCCATCCCAGGACAAATAGCTTTGGTGAATTTTGTCACCTTCAAACTATGTCCCAGTCAGGGCTCTGCCACTGATTAGTTATGTAGCTTTGAACAAATTACCTCTCCTCTGAGTCTCAGTTGCTTCACCTGTGAAATGAGGGGGACCTCTCTAAAATCATTTCCAACCCTGACATTATGACTGCCTTTCCTGCTAGATTTGTTTTATTTTTCCCCTCCCTTTGTTTAGGGACTGAGATTGGGTGGGGTGAGTGTAGTGAGTGTATCTAATATTATTTGGCCATGTGTATTTTGATATTTTGTTGTTTTCATTGTTATTTAAATTTTAGTAGTTTTTGTTTTTTTCTGTTTCCATTTTAGTGGATAAAATGTGTGTTTTGAACCCTCTGAAAGGAAACTATACCACCCCAGCATTAGTTGTATACATTGTTCCCTTTAGACCCAAATTATGGTTTTATTTCTGATTACTTACATGCCAAATGAGAAAGGAGTGGAATGAGGGTGGAATAAATTGGATAAGTTGTGTCCTTGCCATTAGAATGGGAAGGGATTGTTTGATAGATATAGCTCTTTTTAGTCAAATTGGCTTTTTTTAAAGGTAGCCATTTCTTCATCTATAAAAAGAGAATAATACCTATCATCTAAGGTCATGAGAGTTCAAGGAGACCATATCTGTAAAAGCATCTGCTACATTAATTCCTATCCTAACACCCTTTTACCCCTCTGCAGGTTTGTCCTGAACAAGATATTTGAACTAAAACTTAGAAAAAAATCTTACATGGTAACTCAGTAACTGTTACTTGTCATTTTTTTTTATTTCTCATTGTGTAGATGTAAACTGAAATAATAGGTCAAACCCTTTAAATATCTAAAGTATTTTGAAAAAAATATATTAAATTCAGTTGAGCTTTCCTAGTAGAAACAATTGACTTGGGCTGGGGATGTGGCTCAAGTGGTAGCGAGCTCCCTTGACATGCGCGGGGTGCTGGGTTTGATCCTCAGCACCACATAAAAATAGAGATGTTGTGTCCACCGAAAACTAAATAATGAATACTAAAAAAAAAAAATTGACTTATTTTCACCCTAATAATCCATTTCAATTTGAACCTTATACACTGAACACAATGTGGATTTCTTTCTTGGTATAATAAAGCCAAATTTTATATTTTTATGTGGCACTTAAGTTAAATTTTAACTAAAAGATGAGCAATACAAAATGAATCGTAGTTGTATAGTGTGTATAGTGTCTATCATGTGATAGGAATTCTAGAGTTTATTTTCTAGGAAGTGAACTTAAAATTATCAATTTTCCCACTTCTTACTCTGAAATCTTACATGATTTCATACTGCATACACTCTAAGCTTGAAGGTTTTATAATGTATACAAGACCTCTTGTTGGAGGGTCCTGATGAACTCAGAATGGAGTAATAAATTTATGCAAAACATCATTTAATTAAAAAAATGCTTTGGTCATTGAGGATTGGGACTTAATGAAGACTTTTCTAGTTTAAAATGAAATCTGAAAGATTCAAACCATTATTATTTCCTACTTGGAAATAGGCCTAGAAATTCTAAATATTCTCAGAATCACCATTTTTCTTCTGAAACTTTATGACCCTCTCCTTCCAAAAGTTGTTTCAAAGGAGAGATGGGAAAAGAGATTCACTTTGCTCATGATAAAGGGAGAGTATCCCGCTGCTTTTATGATAAAAGGAATAAAAAATATATCTCTTGTCACAACTTTCCTCTTCCTTTGTGATTAAAGAATCTTTTACCATCATAGGGAAGTCTCCCCTACTCTTGTGACAACAAAACTAATGACAAGGACCCTGATAATAAAAAGAATACATCTCTTCTTCTGTGTTCTTTTTTAGAAACAACACATAAGTGAGAAGTCCACACTGGTCATCCTATTTCAGAATATTCTGAAAGAATGTTCATTTCTTCAGCTAAAGCTTCTTTGGGTAACTGGGTTGGTATTGCCCATCTTGTCTAAAAAAAAAAAAATAGCCAAGTCTGGAACTCATGTTTATACCAGCAATTATTGAGATCAATGTACTGCTAGGACCAGCAGTATATTAAGCTTGTTGCCTCCCTACCTCATATACTGCTTTTTTTTTTTTTTAGTGTGTTTTTGTGTGTATGTGTGTTCATGTGCCTGTGTGTGTGTGCCCGCGCGCATTTGTGTGTGTGTATTTGCCCAGGCACAGACTGTTGCTTGTGGAGTGTCTTTATTATTCTTAATGATTTTATATGTGTTCTTTAAAATTGATTTACATAATAGTATGGAGGTAACTAATAATATTCAGAATAACAGAAATATGGAAAGTAAACAAACATGTAAAGACCAGTAAGGCCAAAGTAATATAAATTAAACTAAAAGTAACACTTACACTATTGACTTGAATATTTTTATTTGTTGTTAAAAAAAAAAATACCAAGCTCCATCAGTTTAAACAATGCAAGGTTGTAATGGCTATGCCACTGAAGTCATAAGTTAGATTTGGCCTACGAACTCTCATTCCCACCTTGAGAGTCTGCCTCTTTCACATTTGGTTGGTCTCTCCTGAGTTCTTTCATGATGGCAATATGCCAGCAGTAACAAGTCATATGCTTTTTTTCTTAAGAGAAAAATAAATGCTTGTTTTGCATAGTGAGAACAAGGTCCTGAAATTTCCTTGTATTCAATAAACCAAACCAGACATCTCTGCCTATGTAATGTCAGGAGATGAATGGATTGACTAAATCCTTTATCTTGGATTATTGCTCATTATAGAACTAACCATCATTGTAGTAAAGATGTGATTACAAGGCTGCTTAACTAAAGAGACAAACAGAACAACTATACACAATGGGAAAGTTTAACTTTTTTTTTTTTTTTGAAATTTTATTGATATCAAGAAGGGAGATAGGCTGGATGTGGTGGTGCATGCCTGTGATCCCAGTGGCTCGGGAGGCTGAGACAGGAGGATCCCAGGTTCAAAGCCAGCCTCAGCAAAGGTAAGGCACTAAGCAACTCAGTGAGACCCTGTCTTTAAATAAAATACAAAATAGGGTTGGGGATGTTGTTCAGTGTTTAAGTGCCCCTGAGTTCAATCCCTGGTATCAAAAAAGAAGAAGAAGAAAAAATAAGAAGATATCATTAGGTGAATAATTAGCTCTTTTGCCCAGAATTTCCAAAAATCAAAGCAAAATAGGCTTGAGTTTTCATATTTAAAACTTTTCTGAGTCTATAAAACAGTTATTGTTATTTTTAAATCAAGTAAATTATAATGTATTCTACTTGCATATTTTTGAATTTGTGGGATTTTATTATGATTTGTGTTTTATAATTATTTACTCAAAACAATAAAATAGTTACTTAATTTTGGGCTACAAATATTAGTAAATTTCTTAATAACACTAAACTCATTCCTCTCCTTCTAGGAGAAAATCAGAAAAAAATATATACAAGTACACATATATATATACAATTACTACACATATATGTGCACAAATACAATATATATGTACACTATGTATATGTGTTTGCACCTAATACACATGTGTATAATACCTGCACACATTCATTCATATTTGCAAGTGACCTGGAAATACTATTAACCTGTTAATTTTTCACTTATTTTCAGTAAGTGCTAATCTTTATTCTGCAAAGAAAAAATGTATGTTGAAAGAATATTGCATTTTGGAAACAGTATTGTAACTGAGACCTCTACCACTGTTTATTATTCAGGGCTGGTGGCCTGAACTGTAAATCTGGGCATATAATATTAAGGACAGGGTTGGAGCTGTCTGATTTGAAGCATATAAAGTCTTAACTGCCATAGATAATGTCAACCCAAATTATTATTTCCATTTCAACACAGATTATAGGACAAGAAGACATAAATGGAAATTAAAAAATAAATTCAGCACATATTTCAGAAAGTACCTTTTCATGTGGAGAATAATAAATGCTTAGAAGAGCCTGCAGGCAAAGTTGTTGAGGCAAAAAGCAGGAATGTCATTCAAGAAACAATTAGATGCCATCCTTGGGGAAATGGAGTACTAAAAAGAATATGTCTTGATGGACCAAATGACCTTTATTCTCTCTCCAAAAATCTCTCATGTTCTTATAATTCTAATCGAGAAATATTTCAGCAATTTGGCCTCCAGCAATGTCAATTCTTACCTGAATTATTCACCTCACCAGTTCTCTGCTGAGGAAGAACCTTTCTCATAGCGCTACAAAGATTGCATGTTGACCAGATGTGATTCCCAGTGCTGTGGTTCATAGGCATTTTATTCACAGAATGCCTTAGGTCTCATACTGTGAAATGCTTTGATTATAGAATAAGCATCTTTAAAGCCTAATGATTGAAATGTGACCCAAAATGGAGAAGAGTTTAAATAAATTTGTAAATTACAGAGGGCATGAAGATATTTAAAACATTTTCTTGGTAATAGTTATTCAGCTTTTCTAATGAGTTGTATTTAACTTATTCTAGTGGAATGCAGCCTACATCATTTATTTATTAATTATTGTCATATATGTTAATGAAAAACTGTAGTTATGGATTTCATTTTGATAAAGCATATTATGAAAATCAAAATAAGAAAATAGGAAACTAAAAAGAGGTTAGTCACTTCATAGTTTATCTATAAACACCTTCAATATTTTAGAAGGTAGAAATTGATACTGAAGAAATGTAACGTACAAACAAATGGGGAAAATCAGATATCTACCTTTTCTTATTTCTGATAGATTTAACAACACAGAATGCTTGAACTAAAGGATATTGTGACAACTACAATGCTCATATTATGTTCTTAAAGTTATATTCAGTAAAAGGCAAATAAAATGTCTCCATTTGTCATCTAAATGGACTCTTAGAGTTCCCTCTCAGTATCACAAATTGGAATTTGGTGGTAAACTGACTGTTGAGCACACATTTTTCTAAAGCTGTTGGAAGATCACTACATTGGAGAATTCAAAGCAAAACAAACAACAAACTTCGTCCATATAATAGAGATTATACTAGGTTTTCAAGAATTCTAAAACTTTTAAGAATTCTCAAATTCTTGATGTTTGAAAGAATCAATTTCTAAAATTCTAGAATTCTTTTAAGGATTCTAAAACTTAGAGATTAAAATAAAACCCCCAAGACATTCTTCTTCTCTGTCATGGCATTCACTTTGATAAGGGAAAATTTTAGGCTAAATAATTGATTCTAGAAATAAAAATACTTGACATTCTTGAAAACAGAATTGTGTGTTCCATTTCTTTTTTTATTAGTTGTTCAAAACATTACAAAGCTCTTGACATATCATATTTCATACATTTGATTCAAACGGATTATGAACTCCCATTTTTACCCCGTATAAACAAGAGAGAGAAATGAATTACAGTAGATGGGGTAGAGAGAGAAGATGGGAGTGGAGGGGAAGGGAGGGGAGGGGGGATAGTAGAAGATAGGAAAGGCAGCAGAATACAACATACACTAGTATGGCAGTATATAAAAATGTGGATGTGTAACCGATGTGATTCGCAATATGTGTTCCATTTCTATTAAAGGAGGTCTAGGTAAATATGACTAACACACTCCAACTGAGAAGAATTAGAAAAAACCAACAAGCCACAAATACCTTTTGATAGCATTAGAGAAATTATGAGACATTGAAAAATGACAGTCATACTTGATGGAAAAGAAAAGAGAGAACAGAGCCTAGCATTTGAGGTAGGTCAGTTATCTTTCATAATGCTTCTACTATTCTTTATAAAGTGGTCCATGAACCATCTGATAAACTCTGGATTGCCTGTACCAGTTAGTGAAATAGTAGAGAGACAATTTGCCAAAAAAATCTAAATGGGTTGGAAGCATGTGAAAAGATGTTTTACATTTTTAGTCTTTAGACAAACAGAAATTGAAATCATAATGAGAAACAGTCATCACTACTGACAGGAATATAAATTAGTGATACAGACTTACAGAGTTAAACTCTTTTCCTGAATGTTGTGGAATTGAACTTATGCAAACTTTTGAGTCAAGAACTCAAATGCTTGCTACATGCCTATCAGAAATGAGTCCACATTTGCTTTAAGAGACATATACAACGATATTAATAACATCTTTATTTATAGCAGTGTAAATCTAGATCCTAAAATTTTCATTAACAGTAGAATGCATAAACAAATATTATATCCATATAACAACCACCTTACAGCAATATAAGATAACAAATTAATGGACCTGGATAACATAGATGAGTCTCAGAGGACATTACATTGGAGAAATATCAGATTTAAAAATACTGTAAATTTTAGTTATTTAAAGTTAGGAATCTTATTAAACTATGATGTTAGATGACAGTATAGTGAGGAGGTGAGGAGGGAGGGAGCAGTGACTGGGATTGGTCATATTTAAAACCTCAAGGTTATAGATTCTTCCTATAATCTGTATAACTATTTCCCTGATTGACAGTCCAAATGAGGAGACACTTTTTAATATGATAAAGTTGAATTTCTCCATATTGTCATTTACAAATGATACAGCTGATGCCATAATAAGAAATATTTCTCTTATTTCTATAAGACTGGCTTTATGTAGGAGACTAGCATAACCAATCAGCCTGGCCAGAGATTTAAGTTGCTTCTCAAAACTTTCTGTTGTTCTGCACCACTGTATTCCTAATTCTAAAAGTAGTAAATCAGGATGTGCCAAATCCTGTCAATGTCATCAGAAGCCTGTCCCTGCAGATGCAGCTGTGACATTGTAGGGTTAAATTTATGTTTTAGTTCTTTCTATCCTAGAGTGAGCATGAGAATAGAAGTTTATCTCACACTCTGTCTACACTGAACAGGGTAGAACACCTGTAGCAAAAGCCTACACACACACTTTCTCTCTTTTTTTTTATTTATATATGACAGAGGAATGCATTACAATTCATATTATGCATATAGAGCACAATTTTTCATATCTCTGGTTGTATACAAAGTATATTCACACCAATTTGTGTCTTCATACATGTACTTTGGATAATGATGTCCGTCACATTCCACCATCATTTCTAACCCCAGGTTCCTTCCCTTCCCCTCCCACCCCTCTGCCTTATCTAGAGTTCCACTAATCCGCCCATGCTTCCCCTCCCTACCCTACTATGAGTCAGCCTCCTTATATCAGAAAAAACATTCTGCATAGCTTTTTTGGGGATCAGCTAACTTCACTCAGCGTTATCTTCTCCAACTCCATTCATTTACCTGCAAATAAGGCCTACACTCTCATTAAGATTACACTCACTAAGCTGGCTGCAGTGGCACATTGCACTGTATCCCAGGGGCTCAGGAGGCTGTGGAAGAAGGACCGCAAGTTCAAAACCAGCCTTAGCAAAAACAAGGTAAGCAACTTAGTGAGACCCTGTCTCTAAATGAAATATAAACTAAGATTGGGGATGCGGCTCAGTGATCAAGTTTCCCTGAGTTCAATCCCTCCAACTCTCCTAGCCTCCCTGCCCACCCCCAAAATTACACTCACTGATCCTGAAGATAAAGCTAATGAATTAGGATATTGAATATATACATTTTTGTTTTCCACGATTTAGGGAGATTCAGGAATGTAGAGCCTATCAATTCCTAGACAAAGGCGGTTAAAAAGGTCATTTCTTAGGTAGATTTAGAAGATTTGGTGCTTGATGTATGAGCAAATACCTTTCAGAAAGAATTTACAGATCTGGTTTTATTGCTAAAGCAAGTCAGAGGAAAAGGCTCAGGAAATACCCAAATTTCTATATAGTTTCCTGGTGCTCTATTGTATGTCTTCTGTATGAACTTTCAGAAGCAGCCTAGATAGAAGATCTAAGCAGCTCGAAAAAGTATTTAAACACATTGTATGGAGAAACTAGATGTGAATACTATCCTAGGTTGGGTAGCTCCTGAAAGCATGCATATGAGTGTGTAAAACCACCTCTATCTTCTATAATCTTTGAAAGCTAGCAAAAGCCAAGTCCCTTTCATTCTCAGAACTTTAGAATTCAGTTTCTTGGATGGAAGATGAAAAATGTGGAATGCCTAATATGTGGACAATTTCCTTCCAGGAAGTATTGGCAGACCAGGATGTATCACCACAGTGAGCCAAAGGAAATAACTTAGGCAGTACTTAGGTTCTCATTCAGTTCTCAAGAGGTTGACTGTTTGTTAGATCCATAACTCTGTAGTATAGGTGAATTAGAAGCCACTATTAGATAGCAACTGGAAGAATGTATAGCAAAGCACTATTTCAGGAGAACCCAGGAATTGTGCACTTCAGTGACTTACGTGTGCATAAATAGTACCTTTTTGTTACTTATCTGTCACTAAAACTCACAGGTAGGTGTAGCCCCTGGAAGTGCTCGCATACGTGTTTAAAATCAAATTTTATATTGTAATCATGGAAGAGTTCATGTCTACATGATAGTAAATTTAGAATGCAGTCCCTCTGGTGGGAGTTATAAAATTTGAGGTATTTATTGGGTGGACAAACTTTTTTTCAGGAGAAATTGGTAAACCCAGATTTAATGCTGGAGTGAGCTATAGGAGAAGTCTGGTGAAATGACAAGCTATCAGTCAGGTTCCAGAGACTAGTTTGTCAGACCAGTTAAGTGTCTGATGCTGGTTGGTTAGAGACTTGAGTGTCAGCAGCATACAGAAGAATATGCTGGCATATCACTTCAAGGTGATACTAAGATTCATATGTTTTGGTTCCTTCTCTGCCCTGATCACAGAGAAGGAAATCTCTATAAGTGCTCATGCTCTTACATGAAGCTGATAATTTGTTCTGTGGTCCACAGACACTTACATATGCCTAGTCACCACTGTTCCTAAAGCTATGTGAATTAAAAGCTCTAGGAAACATTAGAGATAAGACCCTATACATCTGGCCCTAATTTTTCTCTTCTTAGGCAGAAAGAGGTTGTTAGAAAATTTCTGTTTGTATGGCCTAGAGAAAGGGTGCCATTTGTAACCAAGTATGCATCAGCTTTTTCTACCCATTTGATCCACATTTTGTCAGTCATCTATTGTGCAGGTGATATAGTCTGGATGTCCTCCCAAATTCCTGTATTGAAACTTAATTGCCAAGTTATGGACCTTTAGAATGTGATAAAGTCATGAGGGTGCAGCTTTATAAAGGCTGAAGCTTATAAAGGGGCTGAAGGGAAGTAGTGATCACCTCTTTTGTACTTTTGACCTTTCTTCCATGTGAGGACACTGTGGTCATCTCTTCCAGAGGGTGCAAGAATAAAATGCCATATTGGAAGCAGAGAGCTGCCCTCACCAGACTCCTTGGTGACACCTCTATCTTGGACTTTCCAGACTGAATTACTGTTGATCATTTATAAATTGCTGAGGGTATGATAGTTTGTTAGAGTAGCACACAAATAGACTGACAGTAAGAGACACTCAGAAAATTTCTAATTTTCTGAGAAAATTGACTCTATAGATACTTATTCAGAGCATTTGTGGGTAGGGAGAAAGTCAGGAGACTCCTATCTTACCTTGCTTCTGATTTCACTCCTTCAGTATTTCTTCTTTTCTGACATAGGTATTGAACACTTCCTATTTTTCTCTAAGCTCTGATGACTTTAGATAAATTTTATTTGTGTTCTAAGTTCAAAATACTTGTTCAATTTTTCTCATGTCTCCATTGTCACATGTGCTACTTACATGTGTGGTTTAATTTCCAAAAATTCAGTAATTTTCCTGTTTTATTATTATTATTATTCCTATTTTATTGTATTATAGTAAAAAACTACTTTGAGCCAAGTCTTGGTGACTCACACCTGTAATCCCAGCAGTTGAGGCATGAGAATTGAGAGGGCAAAGCTAGCCTCAGCAAAGGCGAGGCCCTAAGCAACTCAGTGAGACACTGTCTCTAAATAAAATACAAAATAGGGCTGAGGATGTGGCTCAGTGTTCAAGTGCCCTTGTAACCCCAGGTATCTGTCCCCTCTCAAAAAAAAACAAAAAAAAAACATACTTTGCATGTTTACCACTCTTTTACATTTGACAAAGTATGTTTTATGGTTTCATGTGAGGGTATGAGAATATGCATTCTACTTTTGTTACATGTAGTGTTTTCTAAGTGTCAATCAGATCTAGTGTATTTCTAGTCAACTGTATCTTATTAAACTCTGTCCACTTGATCTAACACTTACAGATAAAAGTGTAGTAAAGTTTCAAAATACAGTAATGATGTATCTGTTTTTATTTTCACTTACATATGTATTTCCCACACAAATTTTGATGTCCAATTATTAGTTGCACATATTCTTAAAATTGGTCTGTCATCTTGGAATAGTTTAATTTCCATGTTCTGAAGCCTGCATTGTTTAAAATCCATGTAGTTACTTTAAATTTATTATGATTAGCATTAGTTTGGTTCACTTTCTGTGTTTCTATCTTAAATCTATTAGAATTTTAGATGTTAAAGTATTACAGTCAACAGTTGTGTCTTTTTAAATATTCACTCTGAAAGTATTTGTATAGTTGATGTATTTAGACCACTGTAATTGAAAATGATTGCTGATATAATTAGATTTTTATTTTACTTTCTTTTGGTGGGGGTACCGGAAATTGAACTAAGGGGCACTTAGCTACTGAGCCATATTCCTAGACCTTTTTGTATATTTTTTATTTAGAGATAGGGTCTCACTGAGTTGATTAGCACCTCACTGTTGGTGAAGCTAGCTCAGAACTCGTGATCCTCCTGCCTCAGCCTTCCAAGATGCTGGGATTACAGGTGTGCACCAAGGCACCTGGCAAAAATCTTTATTTTCTATGTTATTGTTTCTTTTTTCTTTTCTGTGGTTTTAAGTTCTTCTTTCACTTTCTGGTGAAAGTTTCATTATGATTTCACCTCATCTCCTCTCAGTAATCAATTTATTTATCTAAACAAGTTTTTAGTGTATTTCCTAAAGTGTAAAATATACATTTTTAATTAATCTAAGCCCATCTCTTAAAATATACAATTCTTTTCACCTTTTGTGCAGGAAAATGAAATCATAGGATTAAAATTCCTTTTCACCCTGTCACTAGTGATATTGCTCGCTTGTTGCTCTTGTCCATGTAGTATATTCTCTCAAAACATTTATTCCATTATTGTGACTTCATAGTTACCTGCTTTAGTTTGCTTTTTTGTCACTATGAATAAAGATCTGAAAAGAGCAATTTAGAGGAGGAAAAGATTATTTGGTGCTCACAGTTTTAGAGGTTCAGTTTATGTTGGAGCTGACTCCAAAGCTCTGGGCCCATAGTAAAACAGAACATTTGTGGTAGAAATTCAAGGCAGAGGCAAGCAGCTCAGGACACAACAGCCAAGATGCAGAGAAACAACTCTGTGGGCTAAGGTCAAATTATAAACCCCAAAGACACACCCCCGAGAGACCTACTTCCTCAAGCCACACCCACATCCCTACTACTGTCCAGTTAATCAGAAACTGTGAATGAACCTGTTGTTTACATTATAGCTCTTGTAATTTAATCATCGCTCCTCTGAATATTCTTTTACTGTCCCACATGTAAGCTTTTGGGATATACCTAATATCTAAACCATAAAATTACCTTTTAGCTTAAGAATAATATTTATTCATATTTGTTTCTTCTAAACATGTTTCCTTTTTTTAAGTAGACTTGCTTCTGACTTATATAATTTTCTTTCTAGTAGCATAATTTGTTACTGACATATCTTAAACCAATGCATTTCTTTCATTTCTATTTGAGGAAAGTCCTTCTCTCTTCTTTACTTTGAAAGGTAATTTGATTGAATATAGAATTCAAGCCTAGTGGTTTGGTTTGCTTTTTAAAAATTTTTAGTCCTTGTAGTTATACATAATAGTGGGGTTCATTTTGACATTGTTTTGTTAATGATTTTAACATTTTAAATATTACACTCTACTATTTTTGCTTACCTGATTTATACAGGGAAGTCCACTGTAATTTTTATTATTTCTTCATAGGTAAGATGTTTCCCACTTTCTTTCTTCAAGATTCTCTCTTTGTCCTGCGTGTCGACCACTTGAACATGCTATGTCTAGATGTGTATTTAGTGGTATTTATCTAAGTTGAAGTTCTTTAAGATTTCTGAATCTAACATTTTGGTGCTTGTTAGTAGTATGAAAAACTCCTGGCCATTATTACTTAAATATTTCTTCTGCTGCATTTCTTTTTATAATGTTTCTGATGAGCTAATTGCCCAATGTTATGTCATCTAAAATGATCCAGCTTCACTTGAGTGTTCCACTCTATGGTATTATTCTTATATCTTTTTGCATTCCAGTTTGGAAAGTTTCCATTGACAGTCTTCAAACTCACTGATGCTTTCTCTTGTGCTGAGTATACTGATGAGACCATTAATGGCATCATTCATTTGTATTAAAGTGCTTTGGCTATCTATCATCTTATTTTGTTCCTTTCTTAGAATTTCCATCCCTCTGATCACATTTCCTACTTATTCTTGCATATTGTCTACTTATTCTTCAGTGCACTTAACATATTAATTATAGTTATTTTGGAAGACTTGTGTGATTAATCCCATAAGTATGTCATATTTAAGTCTTGTTCTGAAGCATTTGCCTCCTCAGACTATACATTTTTATTGCTTTTTGATATGTCTTGTAATTTATTTTGGTTGAAAATCAGTCATGCTGTACAGAAAAATGGAGGTAAAAAAGTGTCATAAGTTTTACATTAATATGACTAGAAATTGGACTTGAATTTAATGTTTACTTCAGCTACAGCTGTCCTAGGCTGTGCATTATTCTAGAGTCCTTGTTTTTGTTTCCTCCTTTGGACTTTGAGTGTATGATTTTCAACCCTTTCACTTCTAATCCAGTATTTGTACAGTAGAGCTCTCTTGGGATGGTGAGGTGTGTTTTATAATGTTACAACTACATCTGATCTTTTAGTAGTCTTTTGTCTTTAATCTGTGACTTGAGATGTTGGTTGGTTGGTTGGTTGGTTGGTTAGTACAGTTCCCTCTCCTTTTGGTGAAACAAGAGGTTAGCTGGAGTGACAGGAATGCCCTCTTCCATGTCTATAAGGTAGGACTCCAGTGAGGATATTTCTCTTGGAGAGGATGTCTTTATTAAGATAAGCTGTACAAGTATTTCACAACTATTGTTCTTCTTTTTACACTGTGAAATTTACAAAGGGAACTTTTTTTCAGATATTTACTGTGAGAACCTTATAAAGTTGCTGGAAGTTAGTCTGTATAGGTGTCAGACCTCTCCTGACTGCAGCCCCAGTAGTTTTCTTTCTTCATGTTGTTCTCTATGCAGTGTTCATTCACTAATTCAACAAAATTACCATTTTTTTGTGCCTTTACCAGATTCTCAGTCCCGTGGATATTGTTTTCAGTAAGCAGATTTGAGCAGTTATTCTCTATTCTCTTTTTCCTCTAGATTTCAGAGTGGTAGCTTGTCCTACAAACTAAGCTGTTTTGTTGTTGTTGTTGTTGTTGTTTGTTCATTTTTTGTGGAACAACAATAACAACAACAGAATCATTGATTTTCAATTTGTCCATATTTTTCTTGGAGGACAGTAATGTCTTCCAAAGTCTTTACATATCAAACTTAAAAGCAGAAGCCTTGAAAAGATTTTTAAATGTAAACACTTACAGGGTAAGTGTAATTTTGTGAGGACTGGCCACATGTTGGTGAATGTCTCATGGATGAGGTTTGAGATGTGTTAGTGTTCAGTTGGGGCCTTTGGGAACCAACTTTTAAGACTAGATTCAGAGTGAAGTTTCTGGTTATTTATTTATTTATTTATTTAATATGGGAGTTTGAACTCAGGGGCACTCAAACACTGAACCACATCCCCAACCTTATTTTGTATTTTATTTAGAGACAGGGTCTCACTGAGTTGCTTAGTGTCTCGCTTTTGCTGAGGCTGGCTTTGAACTCACAATCCTCCTACCTAAGCCTCTTGAGCTTCTGAGATTACAGATTTACAGCACCCAGCTTCGGAATAAAGTTTTTGGGGTTAGAATAACATTTATGTAAGTAAAAAGCAAAAGCAACCGAGAGAGAGAGAGAGAGAGAGAGAGAGAGAGAGAGAGAGAGGAAATGATGCATAGGGAAAGACTTTGAAACATGATTCAGATATGATACCTATGAAAATAATGAGGTGGAAAAGAGGATTGTCATGGAGTGCCACAGAGGATAAAGTAGATCTGAAAATATTTTAGTCACCTCAACACAGTTTTAGAGCAAAGATTGTCCAGTAGGGAAAGACTAAACCATGCAGGAATGGCCAGTCATAGCAGTTCTGAGAGCCTTCAGATTAAGAGCATAGCCCCAGTTCTAAAGCTGTGATGGATACTGAAAATATCAAGCCTGGAGACTAGCAGCTCCATAGAGACCTTGCAGAAAAACACCCTTTTCTCCCCTGAATAAGTATGTAAGCCACACATCTCCATGATTTTTACAACTTTCTATCTGGGACACCTGCAAATATGATAAGAGAAGTAAGCCTAGTTATCTGGCTCCTTATCTCTTCTAGAAAACTCTGAGTCTTAATTCTTAGTCAGTATTACTTTAATAACATACCTAAAACTGGGTAAATTATAAAGAATAGAACTTTACTTCTCGCAATTATGGAGACTTGGAGGTCCAAGGCCAATGCATCTTCAGAAATATTGCTTGATAAGAGTCAGGTTCTGCTTCCAAGCTGGCACCTTCATTGCGTATTCTCCCGAGGGGAGGGATGCTGTTTTCTCACATGGCAGAATGGAAAAAAAGAGCCAAACTCCTTGCACTAAAACCTTCTACAAGGACACCTGATCCCATTCATGAAGGCAGAGACCTCATGACTCAGTAATGTCCCAATGGTCTTACCTCTCAAAAATGATTATTGTTGGAATCAAATTTCAACATAGATTACAGAGGAGATAAACACATTCAAACCATAGTATCTTCCTGTGCTGATTCTATAGCTACCATGATCCTGTTAAATGAAAGTCACTCTTCATCAGAAAAGGAGTTACAGGGAAATCCCAATAGAGTTCAAATATATGGGCACATATAGAGATCACAAACAACTCACTGCTGTAGTATTGTGTGTATAGTCTAATAATGTATACAGTTTCATGATCTTTGCTTCGTTTGGCTAAATTTTGCTAATAACATTAACATCATAGAAAATAGACTACAGACTGGATCTAAAAAAATTATAGATTCAAATATTGTATTATGTAGTTCATATTAAACTAGAAAATATTTCTATTGATTCTATTTGCTTTTCTTGAAAACATATTTACTCTGTTTAAAAAAATTATGTTTAGCTTAAACACTCAAATAGCCAAATAAACATAATTCTACCACCAGTTTAAAGGATGTGTCCTCTTTATATCACAGACATGTTTAAAAAGGCAAGCAGAATTTAAAAAAATAAAACTTTTTGCATTTTGTCCATATTAAATTTAGTTAAGTTGAAATCTAGTTGCATTAGAAGGTTTTTTTATGTTTTAGGTTAAAAATAAAATATTTGGTTTTATTCTGTTGATTTTGACATACAAATCATTCACTGGAAGATTGTAATCAATAAAAATTATAATGAAGAAGGTGTTTTGTTTACCTGTTCTTTTCTGTAGTAGCATTTTTACAGGGAAATGAGGATTCAAAGAGTAGCTTTAAGAAACAGATTTTAATTTGAAATAAACAAATCCCTGTTCAATTTGTAATTTGTTAACGGATTTACAAAAGCAAGACATGTCAAAATAGTCTCTCCCTCATACTGTGAATTTTGTTTATGCAAAAAGAAAAATGAGGGCTGAGTCTGTACCTCAGTGGCAAAGCACATGCATAGCATGAGTGAGGCACTGGGTTTGATCCTTAGCACCATATAAAAATACACAAATAAAGGCATTCTGCCTATCTACAACTATAAAAAAATTAAAAGAGAAAAGGGAAAAATGATGGTTGTTTATCATAGTCAATTATAACAAGCACATGATTGTCCAGTCTGGATAGGTAAATTGCAATAATGTACATTTTCAAGATTGAAAGGAACCTTAGCCTTCATGTGGCCACAGAAAGAAGTTCATGCAGAATAAAGTATAATCATTTCTGGCCAACATAATAAAAAAGCAATCAATATTTACTCCTGATTTTTTTCTATCCTTTTATTAAAAAAAATTATACTTTTATTTCAGAAATTTTCTGTTCCTGTTCCAATATCTTAACTGAGACTATTCCAATGTACCCTCTCTAGTGCTTCCTCTGCTTCAGAAAGTCACATCTCAGTAAACCATGGCTCCAAAATCCCTGTCTTAGGCTTGATTTTGGTATAACACGACTAAGAAAAGAGATGAGATTAGTTTTCACCATCATCATTCAACATTTGAAAGATATTCAAATGGGAATATTTTATAGACCACTCAAACAACTTTTGAAATTCAGTGAATGTGTTTTTGACAGAAAGGTAATGATTGAGTCATAGGCATAGATAAATTCTTATGAAGAAGAGAAACAATGAGAGGAAACAATAACCCAGGGCTTGGTTTCAATTAAATAAAATACAGAAGAGGATGAGCTGGCAAAGATGCTCAAAGGGTCTGGGGAAATTAATAGAGTGACTTCAAATGAAGAGAAAACTTCAGTGAAGCAAAGTACACTGTAGTTAAGTGCTCCCAGGAGTAAAGACAAATAATGAGTAAAATTTTTTTTATATATTTGAGATGTGAAATTGCTTTTACTAGAATGATGAGTTTCCGAAGCTGCAATGAGTTGGATCTATAGGTAGAAAATTCAGTGGACAATCTATTTACATGGAGGATTCAAAGAACCTATATTCATTTGTTAGATTCAAAAGAATTTTTTTTATATTTGATCCTCAGACACTAAACAAAATGTTTTAGACATTTGTATTTAGACATTTAATGGATAGTCTAACCTGAAAAAATTCAAAGATTTTACTTTGCATTTTGTCACAAAATCATGTAATGTACTTAAACCAATACGAAGTAAATATGAAAAATAGATCTTTTGTATGCAGGGTTTTATCTTAGGCCAAATCTTATGCCATAAATTCAAGTAAGCATCTATTACCTTGTGTCTAAACTGATATAAAATTAAAATCCTTTATTTGAATAAAGGTAACATGGAAATAAAGTAGACATTATCACTAATCATAAACATTATGACTACAATTAAGGAAAACTATAGTCTATTTTTTGAGAACATATACTAAGATGTTGGATTGATTGGACATGATAACTCTTCACTCCTTATCGTCTTTGCAATCCAAAGTAAATTATTTTCTCTAGCTATAAAATAGTTTTTAAATCTGAAAACTGGGTATAATTATAAAAATTGTATCATGGCATTGGCAGAAAATTAAGCTAATCCATGTAAGCACTTAAACATAATTGGTTATGATGGTTATTAAATACTTATTTTACATACCACCCTTAAGTATAATCTCACATCTTTTTTAACCACTCCTTGAAATACTTACTAGTTGCTAAAGTTGAAGGACTTTATATGAGTCACTAATGACCATAGCTCATAAAAAAAAGAAAAAGAAAAAAGAAAGAAAGGTGCAAATCCAAAAATTAGCTTTTCTGTGTACTGTATTAGTGGCCTAGAAGTCAACAGCTTTTCTCTTCTTCTCTCTGGGGGTCAATTACGGGTTTTAATCATGCATAGGAAATTTTCAGACATTCGCAATCAAGGGCATAAAAACTACCCAAGTACATCCCTGAATTAATTTGTTAATGTGACTTTCAGCCTTCATTCTCTCTGAAAACAGATTCTTGAGAAATTACTAATGTGTATTGTCTCTTTATTCTTGTTATTTACAAATATTTATGAAACAAAAAAGTAAGATAGGATTCACTTTATAGGCTTTGAAGAAACAAACTGCTGGAGGCTGCTGGAGAAGATAGACTTGCATCTGTGGTGTAATAGAATATTGCATGAGGAAAAACACTGAAAATGATCTGATCTCTACTATTATGTTCTGCCTGTTCCACTTGCTAAGTCCTGCTCTTTGTTATTTTGAACCTTGCTCCACTTTTATCCTTTACCATTCCACTCCACATTGCTTTTTTTTTTTTCTTCAATAATAAGAGAAGTCAATGATTTAGGAAAGACCCTGATACATATTTGTTTTATTTCATTTCCATAATGTCCCTATAAGGTGGTGTGGTTCTAATTTTATACAGGAGGTATGCAAATTACCCATAAGTAGGAGACCTAATAATCAAAGTTAAAAAAAAAAAAAAAACATTCTTCCCTCAATCCTATGTTTTCCAACAGATTAGAGTAGATTTTTGTAGGGGATGATGGTGCACACCATAATCCCAGCATCTCATGAGGGTCTGAGGCAGGGATATCACAAGTTCAAAGCCAACCTCAGCAACTTAGTGAGACCCTGTTTCCAAATAAAAAATAAAATGGGTTGCAGATGTAGCTCAGTAGTTAATGTGCCCTTGGGTTCAATACCTGGTACAAAAAAAAAAAAAAAAACCTACAAAAAACAATCAAACAAAAAAAAATATGTGCGTGTATGTATATATTTTTTCTTTTCTACCGGCTTAATGTTTTCAACATTATTTTTTGACATGACAGGGAATCAGACACATGTTTGGGGCATCATAACTCAAGCTATAGGAATTGGCAATAAAGCTAATTACCAAAGTGGCTTAATTTGTTCTCTAACAGTAGGCAAAACATTAACCCAGAGAAATGGTTATTAGTCAGAACTTTCAACACTTTGGCATATAGGTGAGAAATTAGAGATGAGGAAGCCTCCTAATTAAAAGTCCAGTTTTTGTCTGGAGGTAGTAAATGATATCCAGAATGAACCATTGTCTCAACACAAGAGGATGCTTTTATTAGAAAACTGTGGTTAGATATGCACACGGTATGTGGAAACAAGATTTAAAAGTAATGATGTAATAAGTGGGTGAAAGTGTTAATATCTTATCTAGTATTGTATATTGAGTTATTTATTGCTATGTTCAAGGCTTTGAATAAGAGTCATATCTAATAAAGGTAAGAGAAAATAATAAATATCCATATAAATAAGGAAAATTATATTTTACACACAGTATATATTTAAAACCCAATGAATTTTATGGTTAAAAATTGCACAGAATTGGGCTGGGGATATAGGTCTTGTGCTTGCCTCACATGCACAAGACCCCGGGTTCAATTCCCAGCACCACACACACACACACACACACACACACACACATACATGCACAAAATTATTAACTTATATTGGAATTATTTATAAATATTAGAAAATCATTAAGACTGAAATTTTCATTAAAAATCCAAGTCATCTAACACAATGGTGCAGAGAAATTTATTGAATTTGAAAATCACTACTCATGCCTTTTGCAATTCCTTGCAACCATCTAATTTTAATATTTTTCACACCTTTTACCATTTTTTAAATCAGTCATTTTATTTTCCTATAATAATGTTATAAACTAAAATATGAAGTTAAGTGATCTTAAACAAGTATACTAATAAAATGAAATTTTTGACCTTAGTTATACAGCACTTATAATTACTGATGGTCAAATTAGTTTTTATTGCTAGTAATCATTTATAAAATAGACTATTCAAAAGTAGAAGTATGAAAATTATATTTTTAAGTAAACTTATGGTATTTTTTAGGTAAGCTAACAGCATATTTTAATTGGGAAGGTGACAGAATCTTAAACATATTTAAATGATTTGCAAAGATTCTTTTAGCTAAAGAGATGAGAATATGCAAAAATAAGAACAGGCAGTTTTTCAATGAATAATAAATAGATATATGTTTGCAAATAAACAGGATCAACATGGGTGAGCCTAAAATGCAGAGTTTTGTATGCAGAATGGATTTCCCAGGAGTGGCTGGGAAGATAACAATCCAATTAAGCTGTTACTATATGTAAATGAGAAACTGTAATTTAAGTAACCACCATAAGGATGAAATCCAAAAGCAAACTAGTGTATATCTTGTTTTGTTCCAAACAAGTCAAATTATATGTTGTCAAAGGAGGAGGTAAGCTTCAGGTGATCAGGAGCTAAAGGGAATTGGTTAGTAAAATATAGTTGATGATGGATGGCTTTTGAGTGTTAGCAGAAAGCCATATCATCACTTCACAATTAAAAATTCATTAAACTTTGGAGGCCAGGATAACATTTAGTAAATAGAAGCAGCATGTGAGAAATTTGAATGAGTATAAGGGCTTAATAGAATAATCAGTGCTCAAACTAGTATACCTCAAAATAGCACTTCATAAATATTCATGCTTTGATAGTTATATCACTAACTACATAACAAAACTATGAGTCTTACTATAAATATTTTTAATATTATGCCATTTATTTCAATTATGGTCTACAGTATTAGTTAAAGCAAAATATTCTCCTGAAATGGAAAGAATATTCAAGTTTAAATTCTTTCTCTTCTAGAGAGATATTTTTAGGGTCCACCAAATAGATATGTCCTCTTCTAAACTCTCAAACCATGTTATTTATAACTTATGACACACTCGTATATAGTGAACCCATGGGGCCTACATTCTTATGTACTTTGGTAAATGGACGTTACCCATTTCCCTCCTTTTCATCTTCTCTCCTGTCTTCATGTTTTTATTAATACTCATTCTGGGTTTATTTAAGTTAGTGCCAACAAGTCTAAGAAAAAAAAAAGTATCTGCTTGCATTTCTCATTTATTTCTTTGTTTTGCCACTACAGACATGTGCATACATCTTGTGTTTTTGCACAATTTTGTAATCAAAGAAATATAATTTTAAATAATGATATTTCTTATAATCCTACTGGACAAACTTTGATCAAATAAGCACATTGTAATCTTAAAACTTGCCTTTTAAAATTAAAACCAAAAAGGGGGAATCTAGTCTCTCTCATATTAACAATGCTTTAAATACCTTTTTATTTACAATTAATGTACTCGATGTGCAATGCAAAGTTAATATTCACAATTGGTTGTCTGCTTTGGATAGACATTTTATTCCCAAACAGTCATTGCTAAAAATTTATGTAAAATATAGGGTTCAAGACCCAGTATGACAAGACCCTATGCCTCTGATCACATGGGGGAAAGGATAGACTGTTATGTTTACACCAACAGGTCCTGTTTAGACTCCAGCTTAATGCATGATATCTATCAATTTTGAATGGACTTCAGGGACTTTACAATCCGCTTTCCACTTCCCAAGTTTTGTTTGATCCTGGATGAGGAGAGTTCCACCAAACAAGAGGACAGTGATCACTCTCCTCAGAAGAGAGGAAACATTAAAGGAGGACAGCTAAGAAACTTTAAAAAGGATCCCAAGCTACGAGACTTCCAGTTACTTGAGGGGATATAAATCATTAACAGCCTCAGCTTAGTAGCTGTTGACTCAATGGGGTTAAAAAGTACTCTGGAAAACTTAGTTTCTGCTTTGTTTGCTAAACTCACAGAAAACTCTGTAAATGTTTTGCTCTTTATGATAATGTTATTCTGCTGTTGTACCCCAGTAGTGGGAAACTTAGTTCAGTCAGACTCCTGGACTTCTAGAATCCATTATAATACCTAGGTTCGCTTGGCTGAAATTGTTATACACCTGTTATGTGGTACCCATTGTTGTCTTACCAGACTGTGTTCTTACCATCTTTGTAGGATTTAATGGGCCACCATCCTGCACAATGTATTCATAGAGGTCTGTTCCCCTTGATGAAAACAGTGATGATTCAGTAAATCTTTTCTCTAAGGCAGAATTTGATACTTTGACGTTTTCCTTAGTGGTTTCCCTGGACTAGCTGTCAGGGCTTAAAAAATCACAATGAAGCTGACCTGTGTTATGGTAAAAAGTATTAATCATACCTCTATGGCCATTAATATGCTTAATGAAGAACAAAAACAACACCGTCAAACCGTTCTTGACAATCAGGCTGCTATTGATTATCTGTTGTTCTTGCATCATAAAGGATGTCAGGAGTTTAATAATATGTGTCCCCTCAATTTAAGTGATAACAGTAATTCTATTTCAAGGGAGTTAGATTACCTTAAAGATATTATTAATAAGGTCCAACAAGATGATGGAGGTTTAGACTTGTTGGATTGACTAACTTTGTGGTTACTCAATTTCATCTGGGTCGAACAATTATTCATAGGTGGATGTTCACTGCTACTGGGATTGTTATGTTGCACTGGCTGTTGTCAATGCCTGCCCTTGCCAGCATTAAGAAGTAAACAGATATTATTCATCCAGAAGACCTCAGAAAACAAACAAACAAACAAAGCGGGACTGTAAGTATTCTGACAGTGGAAATAGACAGGGGGGGCATTCCCCAGGTGAGCAAACTCCTGGAGAATAACCAGAGCCCTGATTCCCATGATTGGAATGCCCAGCCGTTTCCTCCTGAGATAATGAGACAACAATGCAGGCAATATCTGATTTCCATGGATATGCATTGGTAGGTAGGAGCCCCATATTACTTCTAGCCTGGATCTTATCTCAGTTAGCTAGGACTTAGGGTAAAGTAATACTAATTAGAATATAATCTTGGTAACGGGAGGTATATGTTCTTTGAGTTAATAAATTCCCAGGCAGACAGGAGCAGACCCTTAACTTATGCACTTCTTCTTCCCCATTTCACTTCACTCCTCTCCACTCCTGCTGTCTGTCTGCTTGCACTTTTTTATGTGTCTGTGTCTGTTCCTTGTGTGCCTTATCACAGGTATTCCTCCACAGGTGTTACTTTACAATAGAGTTAGGCAGTGTCGCATTCAACAACCATAAAACCATTGCAACTCAGAAAACTAAACACCAGTCTTTTGAACATAATATTTTAAAGTTTTGAACATATGCATGACTGAACAATTAATCTCAGAGAAAAGAATGACACATTTGAAACACACTTTTTCTCTCTTTTGTTCTAGACTTTGAGAAGCAAACCTGGAGATATATATGCCAAATAGAGACTTCAATTATAATTTTTTGTTCTCCACAGAATGTTCAAAAACATTTCAATTTGTTGCTTACATTTGATGCTCAAGATACTTAATATTAAACACAAATTTATGTTCTCTCTGGAAAAATCAAACTATTGACAACACTGGCCCCACATTCCATAAGAAAATAATGTGTTGTCTACGAGTTCAGGTTACACCTTTTAAAGAGAACATGCGTTTGTTAGTCCAGTAGCTCATTTCTCTAATTTATCTTAACATTTCATATTGAATTTTTGCTACAGTTTTTGTTTCTAGAAGAACTAAAAGCACAGCTATGCAAAAATTCAGCAAAGATATGTTTTATACAGTTTTACTTGTTTTAAAGATCACATAGGTGATTTTAAGAAGTAAGGTCATGTTTAAACCTCTTGGGAAAGAACTGGAGAAACAGCCACAAGCCAGAAAAGAATCAAGTGAGACTGTAAATTACTTAGGTGTTTTAATAAAGAAAACACATAATATTTTCATAAGTTTTCAGACATTAATTTACTGAACCATAGTGAGAAACAATCATTGAAGTTTATATCTTTATCTCAGAACCAACATTTTTGTGATTCTACAAAAGTTGTAATAAATCATAATATTCCTGGTTTTAATAATAATGATTTTAATCACCCAATCACTAATCTGTTACCCATGCATGATAAGTGTATGTTTTTTAATGATAACTTTCAAATTTTTAGAAAGTTACCTGGAAGGTCTTCATTACAATTTTCATTTTAATTTCTTAAGTTTTTACTGTATTTCTTTAACAATGGTACTTTTTTTTTCAGATTCTCCAAATGGTTTTTATTTATCCCTCCCTTTCTATATCATTGATGTTACCCTGAAAAAAATATAGTACTATTACTCTTATTACTCACTAAGATAATCAGCCTCCAATATAATTCTTGTTTTAATAATTTCTAATCATCATCAATGCAGTAATATGACTTCAGCTCTGCAGAAGTGCTAAAAAAAATTTTAACTAGCAATCTTTCATCACCCTGAAGGGGGAAGTGAATTCATGATACTTTGTGGGAAGTCATGTGACCTGTGGCCCTCAGTAGCTACTGAACCTTCATTACCTTACTATGTGGGAAAGAAAAACAAAATATCCTTTTTGTGGTCAAGATTTACTCTAGGGGAAAAGGCTTGATGGATTTATTTTTTTTTAAAAAAAGGTTGTCTAAAGAAAGTGTGATAAAAAGTATTTTTAAGTAAATGTGTTTGTTCACTGGTAAATTCTCAAAAAAGAAAGATAGTTTACTCATAAAACAAACCCCAAATTAAAATAATAGCAGGCAAGTGATAATTATTCACTAGCCAGTAATTACATGAACCTTATTCACCATTGTGATATAGTGTTTTGTTGTTACTGGTAATAAGATCTAAACAAGAAAATTAAGCATTTGAACAGTTTATTTCAGACTTCATACAGATTCTTGTTCTCATCTGTTAATTCACTCTATTTGAAGAATTATGGACTTGAGAACCAAAACACCACCTGTGGTTTTGTTTTATTCCTAACACATCCCTCACTTGTGATTTTAAATACCACATCAAAGGGAGCCTCTTAAGGTGAATGTCCTCATTGTCATTCCAGAAAAATAATATGGTATTATCTCCTAGTGATGTGGTTCACATCTATAATACTGCTAAACCCAACATATCCCTTTATTTTTTCTTTCTCAGTCTTAAATGCTTAGCAGGGAGATAGAGCAAGTGCTTCATATCTGATTGACTTATGTTCTGTATTTTCAAGAAATGCAATTTAATTAACCATGGGCATTCTTCATTTGTGCTTTACATTATGTCCACCTATCTCACTGAATATTTCCAAGTGTAATCATAATCTCTTAGATAATTATTAATGGGGAATTTTTCCTAAATAGAAAATTCTTATCTTTAACTTGAGTGTTTATTAAATGCCTACAGATTTTCAAGTGTATCTTATAATACAAAATGTGAACTTTTTCTGATTTCAAAAAATATTAAGATTAATAAATACCATCATCATTATTATAATTTGAATGTGTGTCCAAAGTGTCCTGGTTTGGAAACTTAATCTCCAGTGCAAGAGTAGTGACAGGTGAGACTGTGAGGAAGTGATCAGGAGTGCAGAGCCTCAGGAATGGATTAATGCTGTTATCATAGGAATGGGTAGTTTTCTTAGGTGTGTGTTCTGGATAATAGGATGTGTTTGGCTCCCTTCCCTTCTCTTTCTCTTTCATGCTCTCTTGCCCTTTGGCCTTTGCCATGAGATGACACAGCACAAAGCCTGCTGTCAAAGGTTGGACCCATAATCTTGGACTTCCCAGTCTCTTGATCTTTAAGAAATAAATCTCTGCTTCCTTTCCTTTTTGTTTTCTCATAAATATATATATATATATATATATATATATATATATATATATATATATATA
>NW_025999968.1:30036576-30048057 GCF_001458135.2 Marmota marmota marmota | reverse complement strand
ATTGCACCAGGTATTGCACCCAGGGGCATTTAACCACTGAGCCACTTACCCAGCAATTTTTATATTTTATTTTGAGACAGGGTCTCTCTAAATTGCTGAAGCTGTCTTTGAACTTGATATTATCCTATCTCAGCCTCCTAAATAACTGGGATTAAAGGCATGTGCCACTGCCTCCAACTCAATTTCTGCTTTTGATAAATAAATTAGTCTCAAGTACTGTGTTGTTTTACCCTAAAGTAAATGAAATATATATATTTATATTTATATATATGATATATACATATATTTATATATATACACATTACATATTTATATATGTAAACATGTACATATATAAATATATAACATATACATATATAAATATATAATGAACTACTTCACACTCTATGTCCTAACTATATTTTCTACCATAATTAAAATTCGCATATAAGATTGTACCAAAATGAGCTTAAAGGTTAAAAAAAAACCTAAGTAAATATTTTTAATATTAGACAGTAAGAAGTATTTTTTACATTAATTTAAATTTAAATGGAAACCAAGTTCAATTCTATGACAAGCACCTTAATTATTATTAGCTGGGATACCTTGAATTAACCAGTAGTTCAAGTGCCCAAATGTTACCATTCCCTTTAAAAATCATAATTAATAATTTTCTTTTTTAGTTCTCTATCCTTCTACTCAACATCATATAGTTTTAGATCTTTAAAAAAGCAATTAAAATAGAAATTACAGTTAATATTTATATATCATTAGGATTATGCATTTTAACTATTTGTGTATAGGAAATAGAAATCCAGCAGTATTAGTGTTATGAATAATTATTTACAGTGTTAGAGTTGTGAATAACTAAATATAAAATCTGGCTCAATTTTTTGAAAGTTAAATTAAGAACCAAATTCTTCCTCCATATTTCTTCTCAACTTAAAATATTTGGTTCCTTACAGAACCCCTGATTTTATATTTTTTTCCAATCAAAATCTAAAGAGATTCATTTTTTTTCTATAGAAATAATATAGGCAGGTTATAATGGAAAATAATTTAAAAAGTTGTGATGAAATCAATGAAAGGAATCCCTTAATTAAATTTTATTAGTGGCTCTTTAAAATTTTATTAGAATATTAAGCACAGATTGTTTAAAAATATTAAATTGACTTGAAAACCAAGCAGATTGTTTCAACTTTTTCTTTAAGAAAAGATACATCATTTTTAGTATAATTTTATTATTCCAAAATACATAGGGACCATTACTTCTCACAAATAATAAATAGTTGAAAACTTCATGTGCAACCTATAAAATATTATGATACAGTAAAATATTTACTACAATGATAATATGATTTTTAGATACTCTTACTGTGTCATTCTCAATATTTAAAAGAAAAACTAAATTTTAAAGTCCTCACTGAAGGATAAGCAATATTTTTGCAAAAACACACATGGCAAATTAAAATGTTGATTTATTTTACAGAAATAAAAGGTAAAGATCAAACTTATTTCAGATATACAAAATATAATGAATTGATCCAGTACAGTTATAGAAAATGATAAAATTGGCTACTATTTGATAATTTTTGTGCTGTTCAAAACCAAAATTCTAAAAAAAATTGGAAAGGAAATATAGAATAACATCTACAGTAAATACATTCATACTATGCAAGAGTAATTCAGTGGTTTTAATCCACTCATTTTTTGCTACATGATTTTACTATTATTTAAAACCAATATACTCTCAGTGAATTCATGTGCCTATATTTGCATAAATAATTTTGGGCAAAATACACATATATTCAAATTAATAACACTTACACTTGCCTCCAAAGATTATTTTATAAGTAAGTTCAAATGCATAAAATAATAAAAATTGAGCTTCTGTAAATTACAATTTAGATGCTATCTCACATTTATCCTAATGTATTGAAACTGTAATTGAAAGTAATTGAACTTCCAATACAAAATAAATAAAGTTGCTGAACCAAAAGGAAATTAACATTGATTGCAGTTGGAGTAAACTGAACAGATTTGGTAGTTCTGATTTATTAAGGTGGCAACTAGTCCTAAATCCATTAACATAAAGATTTAATTAAAATGTGAATCTTAGCAACAAAAGCAACAACAAAAAAAAAACACCATAAAAGTATGCTTTTATTTTGATGATGAAAATCAATATGAAACTTGCAAGACTAGCACAGTCAAATTAATGTCAGCAAATAAAGGAAAATTTATCATAAAATTAAAAGTTGATAGATCATGACAAATATTTAAAAAAACTAAATGATACCTATGTTAATATTTATTTAGCCTTCATATATAAAACTTAATACTTTGAGCCATATTGCAAAATTTCTTGAAAGACTAATGAAAAATGCAGATATCATTTGCTTAATTAGTCAACCCAGCATCTTGATATAACATTTACCCAGTTAATGCAAAGAAAAAAGGAATATATGCAGGGTATCCTAACATTTCTAGCAAAAAGGATGCCTATTTAGCTGAACCAGCCTCCATATCACTCCAACATACAAGAAAGTTTTGTTGCAGTCGTATTTCATAGCCCTCTATTAATAAGTCATTCCACTAAAAAGATCATTAGGCAAACAAGAATGCCATCTGCTTTAATTCTATAAGTCAATTCTATTTTATGACTCAAGTGTTTACAAGACAAATTTAGTTCAGATTAATTAGTTTTATAGGTGAGAAGTATATTCAGTCTGTTACTGTATTCCATGATATAATTTTTAATGAATTAATCACTCATTTAAACTTCACTGCTTCCAACCTGAATAAAACCATTGAGGCTGTCACTGATAGTAATTCTGACTGAATTTACAATTGACCAGGATAATCCTTCTTTGAAATACATATTTTGAATTATCTAGATTGATGAAACCCAAGTGAAATCAATGGATGGAATTAAAGATATTACTCATGTATTACCCAAGCTGCTTAAGACCAATGAAACTGTAACTTTTGGCTAGAATACTGTTCATGCCCACATTTTAATTGTAACTGCATCTGACAATCTTTCTACTGCTATTCTTCCTATTAATTCCTACTTTCTTCCTATTCTACATTGTTCTCTTCTTACTCCTAATACTACTACTGATGCTCTTCATTTTAATACTATTGTTGCTGTTAGTTTTAATACAACTAACATATGTCACTTCATTCTTGACATCTGTATCTATGTAGATTATATTAAAGTTTGGTTTGATTATTACTTGCTGACTGGTTTTTGATTATTTATATTAACCAATATAAGGACAAAGTTCATTCTCTTAACTGATATTTGGCAGAATCCCTTATCATATTGGAATAATCTATTTTTCTAGAGTTTTATTTATTTATTTTGTCTACTTCTTTAGAAGTATTGGTATTAGATGAGAACAGATACATTCTCAATTAAGAAGACTATATATAGATTGTAATTTAATTAGGATCAATATCATGTGGTGGAGAGGACAACATGATGATTAAAATATTCAAAATTTAATTATTTTGTTTAGAAATATGTTATTCATAATCAAAACATAATTAGTACCCAAGATTAAAACAGGAACTATATAAAAAGAAAAGTATAATACAACAAAGAAAATGTAAGCAGTAAAGACTGGGCGTATGAGATTTCAGAAGATAGGGTGAACTCTACCAGATATTGGGTAGAGGCCATTCATGTTAAGTGAAGAAGTTGTCCACATTTTTACCCATGTACTGACACTTTCTTTAACACCGATTTTAAAAATGGTGAACTAATCAATCTAGTGGAGGAAATTTCAAGGCAAAACAGCATTCATGAGTTGGCATGAATATTGCTGGTGTTTTGTTATTTTTTTTATTAGTTGCTCATGACAATACAATGATCTTGACATATCATACATTTGAATCAAATGGGGTATGAATTCTCATTTTTCCAAGTGTACAAGTTGCAGAATCACCAATGTGATTTTGCTGGTGGTTTTTAGCCAAGATTATTGTGAAAATCAAAAGCAGAAAGTACAGCATAAAGATTTCAAAAACCTGCAATTTGGCAAAAAATATCCATGTAAAACTGGGGCCAAGGAAAGCATTGTAGTTGAAAATACTAAATCCATTAAAGAAATCCTAAGTACTTTACACAGAAACAATAGAAAAAAATGATTTGAAGGCATCTCTGTAATCTGCAAGATTACACCAATTTCAGGCTCAAGGGTGTAAAAGAAAAAAAAATCCTTTGAGAACATGTGGGGCAATCCTGCTTGCATAGCATCCTAGGAAGTTGTTTCACCATGCTAAGCCATGTAGAGACTCAGGGACCAGCACCCTCCTAGCCTTAGGAGGCCTAGTAACTTCTCAAGAAGGTGTCAGATATTGGCATTAGCTATGTTGTGCTTGCTCTATAGGAATGCAGTATACTGGAGTTAGGGGATCATGGCAGCTTTCACCAAGATTACAGAAGAAAGCCTGGGAGAGCAGGCAAAGAGTACCAGTATCATAATCCCTTCAGGCAGCCCCTGAGAGGGAGATGCAGGAATATGTAGGAAGGAAGCCAGAGTAATGGAGACACCCAAGATTAAAAGATCAGCAATGTGGAATGTCTGCCATGGAAATGTGCAGAAATCAAGCAGAAACAAGATAAGAAAGAGGCCATCTGGGTTGCAATCATCAAAGCCATGGAATGGAGCTACATAAAACTTTGGAGAGAACATCACAATCCTATGTGCCCAGATTCTGGATGTAATGCTACAGTACTTGCTCGTTTAGCTGCATTTTGGTCTTGTGTTCATTCCATTCCTTTTTTCTATGTCCTTATTTCTCCCTTCCGAAATGGAAATGTTTTCTGTGCCAGTATATATTTAATGTATGTCACTTGCTTTTGATCTTTATAGGGCTAACAGTCAAAAATTTACCTTGAGTCTTAGATAAGATTATGGACTTGGACTTTTGGGTAATGTTGGAATTGTTAGGACTATGGGGAGGGACTACTGGACAGAAACTAAATATATTTGGCATTGAGAGCTGGGCATGAGCTCTTAGGGGTTAGGGGTATAAGGTTATGATTTGGATATGAGGTGTCCCCCAATAGCTAATGTATGAAATAACACAATAATATTTATAAGAAAATGATCAGATTATAAAAGTTGTAGCATTATCAGAGGATTGCATTTGAATGGTTTAAATGGCTGTTGACTTTTGGAAGGTAGGGTGTGGCTTTACTGGAGGCATGTCTTTGGGATTTATATTTTTTCCCTGGTGAAGGTGAAGCTCTCTTTGCTTCCTGGCTGTCATGAACTGAGCCCCCTTCTGCCATAATGTTCTGTATAGCCTCAGGCTTACAGCTATGTATGGAGTTGGCTGACCATGGAATGAACCTCTGAATCTGAGATCCAAAATAAACTTTTTTTTTAAAAAAAAATTCTTCTTGTCAGAGTGATGTAAAGCTGGCCAATACAATGCTTATTCTTAATAAAAAAGAATATTGAGATAGTGCGTGAAAATAATATCATAAGGATAATCAAGTAAATTATGGGTACTTGAAATCTTTGTTTTTAACCTAATATATGGTATATTATGTGCAGAACAAAACAATATTATATTTTTCATATGTTTGTTAAGGGAAATTTCCTATTGGCAAAGCAGTCACAGAAATCTTTTGACCAATACAATGTTTATTCTTTGTATGATACCTCCTTCAAAGAGATCTTTCCTGTTGGATCTTGATAAAAGAACACCTTCATTCCCATTATTCTGTCTTATGTTCTACTGTCATGTTCTTTGAGTGTGTACCACAATTGTTATTTTTATTTATTTATTTCTTGTTTGAGACCGTTTTCTTTTTTTCTTTTGCTTAATTTTTATTATCTATGCCTCACCGGATTACTGTTTTTGGCAAGAGCCCTGTAACATGTGAACTCTGTTCGTGCTGCATTCTAACTATTAGAACTGTGTCTTCAGTAACAGACATTCACTAAATACTGTGGAGTGAATGACTGAACAGGTGCCTTATTTGAAAGTTTGAGAAGCAACAACCCTGAGGCAGCTTTCTACCAATTAATCCAAGAATCAGATTTATAATGTGGTATAGATTTTCTTGGTTCACATGTAGTTCTTAGTGTCTTCTTTGTCCTTCAGAGGTCTTGTTTAAAGAGAATATGTGGGGTTTCTATTAATCATGACATTATACAATGAACCAAATGTGGTAAAATAAACTGAAATTTAGTCTAAACTTAAATAATATAATTAAAACCAGTAGTATTTTGAAAATTACTTTTGAAGATTGGAAGATATACATAAGCATTTTTAAAAAAAAACTTAATCTCCAATATAATAAATGAAACATCAAAACATGGCTTTTTGGTAGCAATTGACACTATCAATTAGAGCATCTACTCAAGGAACAAATAGGTTTATACATACCTTGAAGAATGATGTTGAGGAACAGGCAGCAATTGTTTGCCTCTCTGGTCTTTAGAGATTATTTTTGTATTTTTTATTATTTTTTAAATTCTGTATATCAAGGACCACATATGTACATTAAGAGACATGGGAAAGTATCATATATAAGTGTCCTCCTTGTTACAAGGTAGGAGGTTGAATGTGGGAGTAATAAAGCAATCCTGCTGGGAGGATCTGTTGAGAGGATGACATCCTCAAATGTCATTTGATAGCCCAACTGGAAAGTCACTGCAGATCAGGCTAAGCTATAAAGCAAATCTCAGCCCCAAGGTTTGAGAAAGTAGATAAATTAAAAAAAATAATATGACTCCCCACAAAAACAAACAGAAGGCGTAGTGTCCATGAAAAAAAAAGTAATTTCAAATATTAACTCTTAAATTTGAGAAAAGAATGTAGATTTTTACAGGATATTGATATAGTAGGGGCTGGGGTTGTGGCTCAGCGGTAAAGCACTTGCCTGGTATGTGTGAGGCCCTGGGTTTGACTCTCAGCACCACATAATAAATAAAGAAATAATATAAAACTATTGTGTTCATCTTTAAAAAAGAAAAAAAATATTGAGATAGTAAAAATAATATTATAAGGATAATCAAATAAATTATGGGTACCTGAAATCTTTGTTTTTAAATTAGTGCAGTATATTACATGCGAAACAAAACTGTATCATATTTCTCATATGTTCATTAAGGAAAATTTTTCATTGGCAAAGAGGTCACGGAAATTTTTTGAGGAAATATTTGTATCACTTTTTTATTGCTGCCATAACACATTTCCAAAAATTCAGTTACCTGAACCAGCACAAATTTATGATTTTGTTGCTTTGGAGATCAGAAGTCTAAAGGATGGATCCGCAAGGCTCCATCCCTTCTGGAGCATTGGTAGGTGAAGTTGCTGCCTTCCTTTATCTACCTCTAGAGGTCGCTTGTATTCCTGGATCTGTGATTCATTCCTCTACCCTCAAAACTAGCTTTTTCTTCCCTCTGGCATCTGCTTCCATTTCCTTACCTTCTCTCTCTGTCTCAATAAGAATCATTGTGAATTTAAATTTGGCCCGAGGCTGCCTCCATACCATGAATCTATACATACTGGACTGCAGCCTAATATAGAAATATAGCTAATAACTGAGCTGGGGATAATCATCAACAGGTGGTTTTCTTCCAATCACAGAGAGCCAAAAAACATATTACACTGTATAAAAATAATGCAGATAACTCACATCATGACCAAATGAAGCAAATCCTTAGCCACAGACAATCAGGCAATCTATCTACTTAGTTTCTGTGTCTGGCCTATAAAAGTTCACTGATCAAATTGCTCTGTGGAGCAGAAAGCTGACCTCTTACTTCAGGATTGATATTTTACTCAAATGATTTCTGTTAAATTGAATTTGTCAAATACGTTTTTTTAAATACTCTGATTACCTCAGACCTATATGTGTTACTAAGATTATCTCCCCATTTTAAGATATTTAATTTAATCACATCTGGACAGATCCTTGTACTACATAAAATAACATATTCACTGGTTGTAAGAATTTGCATGTGGGCATCCTTTGAGAGTTCTTACTCAGTCTACCATGATATATAAGCTGAAATCTGACGGAGGAAAAAAAGGAACCAGCCATGCGAAAACAGGAAAGACCTTGTTATAGTTTGGATTCCCTGGAAAAGAGATCTTCAGTTTGAGACTAGAAGGCAGGTCATTATGGGGAAGGTGATAACAAGAAGTTAAAGTGAGAGGAGAGAAAAAAAAAAAATTTGATAAAGTGAAGGGTGAATAACCAGTAAAAAGTGTGTTACTGAACAAATATCAAGGTAAAAACTGACAATCTGGCTGAGGAATTTTGGGGTAGGAGTGTAGTAGGTTTCCAACAGGACACAGAGGCTTGGTTTAGTATGCTGATATGTTTTGGGGCTAACCAAACTTCCAAATTTCCGTAAACAGGCATTAGGTATAGCAGGAGACAACACAGAAGATGGGAAAGAATGCCTGATGTGGGGGCTGTTGGTTCTTCATATGTGTATTATGACCTCACAAGAGGTTTACTGTACCTATTTTGAAAAAATAACATCAGATATAGATGGCTAAGATAAAAATAACAATAACAGAATAATAACAATATTATTATTAATGATTAATTTTGTTAACAATAAAAAATATAAAGAAACAGAATGAAAACAGTTCTAGTTCTTGCAATATAGTATAATACTTGAAAATACATTGTTGAGTAGAATGAATCTGACCTAACATTCATAACTACATGTATGAATATAACCTAGTGAATCTCACCATCATGTACATCAACCAGACACTAAATATAGGGAAAAAATAACTAAAAAGTGAATAGATGAAATATCAGTAGAGTAGAGGTAAAGGAACAGATAATGGAAAGGAAATACTGTGTATGAAATTAGAGCAAATTATGTTCCCTGTTTTTATAATTATGTCAAAAAGTATTCTAATGTTATGTGTAACTAAAAGAATAATATAAAAGGAAAATACATTGTTAAAAACAGAATAATAAAATGTTATAACGTGTTGCTGGTTGGAGCAAATGTTCAATATTGAAGAAAAAAAGAGCTAACATTGCATTGAGTTTAGTCTAAAATAGCTAGTCCTGCAGTGTATGATGAGTTGCAGATCTACATTACTGGCAAAAGACTTCAGCGATTCAGAAGAAGAAAAGTTTTCTAAGAAAGAGAAAAAAAGTATAAGCAAATAAAAATGTACAAACATGTATGTTAATCCATGATTTGCAATATTCTGTATGGGTAATATTATTTTGATTTTAAGGATGAAAGATATCCTAAATAGCTTGTCAATTGTAATTACTTGGTTCGTTTATTCAATCATTCAAAATATTTATTAGATAGATGTTTAGCCTATGTTAGGCACTATTTCAGACAACGGTGTTCCAGCATTGAGTGGGAATAGTGAAAATGTGTAGCCCTGATACGTTTCCATACTTGCATTACTAATACAATTAAAAAATAATATCTCTGCATGTATTATAAAATATATCTATACATAACCCTTATAAATAATGAATATGATAAAGTAAGATTAATGACATAATCAAAGCATAATTTTATATTAGTTTCCCCTCACCCTTTGGAAATATGTTCAGTATAAAATGTTTCTTTTTTTTATATGGATAAAACTCTCTCAGGTATATGACAGATTTTGGTAGTTTTCTAAATAAACACATTGGGAACTGCTCAGATTATAAACAAAATTTCATTTTTGTATTCAACGTTTCTATCTTATTCAGTTGCAAATTTTTCCTCACCTGTAGAAATCACATTTAACCTCAGAACTGTACCAATATATCAGTGGGTACTGTATATCTTGCCTCTTCTGTAAATAAGGATTTGGGCAGTTTGAATCACACTCATTAACAAGGCCCAATCCTTTTAAACACATTGCTTCTCTCCTCTTTTATTCATTGGCAATAGTTTAGGACTCTCCCCGGTTTAAAACAGAGTGAAATAGAAACATCTAGCCTGCTAAGGACTGACCCCCACCCACACAAACACAGAGGTATAAACAGCTAGGCAGCTAAGCCTTCTTGACAAAACTATTTGGGACTTCACCTTTTTAATTGTTCAGTTGTCCTTCTCAGATATGTTTCAGAGCAGCTCCTGTAGAATTCTGATTGGTCTCTTTTCCTGTGGAAAAACTTTAAAAAAAAGGAATTCAGTGGGGGAAACTATGACACATTGTATTGCAGTTATCCTTGAGGTCACAATTTATATATATATAATATTTTTAAAACTAAAGTGTATCATCAAAAGGGTAATGGCACATTCTTCACCTGAAGCAAGAGTATGTTAAAATAGTTATTAGCTTTTTGTTTTTATTATAACAATAAAATCAGACATGCAGTTGATACAGATGTTATGTGATAATAGATCCATCATCTGCATTTCAAACCTAGAACATGCAAATTTGAATCTAGTATTGTATTAACTAAAAGTACTGATAGGTCTTGCCAGAGTGCCTGCAAGGAGTCATGAATGAGAATGTTGAATGCATGCATTAAAAAAGAAACGTATTTTCATTGTGGCATATGTAATGATTGTATATTTCTGATTGTGCCCTTATGTTCCAAAGTTTTGCAGCCTTGAATTTCACATTAAATAAAAATATTCAACAAATGTTATGATACCTTAAAACAACCATGTTAGTACATTCTGTAAAGGGAAATAAAATTTATGGCAGATGCTGAACCTTTATTATTTTTCTGGCTAAAGGCAGAAAGTTTTGAAAAGTGAATCTAAATGTGGTCTTACTAAAAATAAAAGTACATGATGCAGGGAATATCTAAAGCCCCCCAAAGTTATAAAAAGATGCTGAAAATGGTCATCCACATGGCTTATTCAAATCAGCTTAAAGAGAATTGACCCCAAAAGATTTTGGCTTCAAGTGATCCCCCTCACTCTCAACATTTGTTTCCTCACTAGGACAAAGAGCAAATGCAATTCAACTGATAGCAACTGCTCTTTCTTCTTTCTAGTGGTGGCAGGAAATATTTAGAAATCTTGAGCCATTACCTACTCAGACTCTAGGCAAGTCATTCTTAACTTTCAATGCCCAATAAACCTTTTAAGGCCCTAGTAAATTACACCCATTCTCAATCTTCACCCCCTCCTTTAATTCACTGTTAAAATATCACTAAGTGGTTCTAAGATTTAGAAAAAGTTGAAAATATATTTATCAAAATAATATGGAAATTACACATACATACAATTTATATATATATTATAAAGACAACAATGTAAAGTATACCAAGGATAAGCCTCCAATTTTATATAAAAAAATGTTGAATCTCATAATCCTGAAAAGTGGTTTAAATGATGATTTTAAATGAGTGTAAATTAAAAAGTAATAGGTTTCTATGTGATATGATGGCATATAATGAAAACTAATAATATTCTCTTTTATATGATCTGATTTTATATGATCATGATCAAGTTATTCTACATAGCAAAGACTTTCTATCTCATTTATATATATATATATATATATATATATATATATATATATATATGC
>NW_025999968.1:29992303-30036551 GCF_001458135.2 Marmota marmota marmota | reverse complement strand
ATATATATATATATATATATATATATATATATATATATATATGCAAATTCTGTTAAGTTGGGTAAGAGGATCCTGAATTTTGAGAACAGAAAGGGCAGGGCTTTTCAGTAAAAGAAAGAAAAAAATATAATAAATAAATAAACAAGTGAACTATACATTCAGTCTTAAAATGTAATGCTATTTTAAGAGATTACTCAATTAAAAACTTCTGTAATTGAAATAATTAGTTGAATATTGTGTTTGAATGTATATGTTATACATGTGTATGTTTGAAGCTAAATATGTTTTAATGATTTTTAATAATTATACTATATACTTTCATTAATTATCACATTGTATTATAATCATAATTTATTTTCAGTGAATAAAATGGCTTTATACATAAGTATCATATAAAATCTATCAATTTCTACAATTGATGTAATGATAAATAAATACTGGTAATATACATTTTAAAGAATTTTGGTATTCTTAAAATAAGTAATCAAGTCATAGGTTTAACATAAAATTAGTATAACATAGTGCTACCTTAATTTAGTTTTAGTGATTATGCAAAAATTAATTCATAAATTAGATAAATTATGTTCACATATATGAAGAATATTGTATTCTTATTTATTGCAAGATTTTAAAAACTTTGATTTTAAATTCATTTCAAAATACACATAATATATTTTTACATTACAATTTTAAATAATAATTACTATGACACATTTAATTTTTACTTATGGCATTATCTGCAATTTAAACTTTTTTCTAATTATGATGAGGACTTTTTTTCTATTAGTAGATCAACAACTATTTCTAAAAAAAACTAATGTCATTTTCAATGTATTTACTATGGCAAAAAACTAGTTACTATTTTTGTGTGATTTATTTTCAGCTGATATATAATTATTTCTAAAATAAGTATATATATATATGCTCTTAACCTTTACTTTTCAAATTTGAAATTTTAAAGGATAATAGATCTAAATCACAGAGCATAAAAATCCTTGAAACCCTTTCTTTACTTTCAATAATTCCTAGTATTCTCAATAACAAAAATATTATAATAAAATGTATTTACTAGAAGTAAAACAGGAAAATATCTAAAATACACTTTCCCTTTCTTACCACTTGTCCCTTGGTAGCTGAGAGAGGACATGTCTATCATGGCTAGACACCACAGTTTCTTTAATGCTCAAAGTAGTAAATGGTTCCAAATTATATTTTCAGTTTAGCCAATACCATTGATTCTTTGCTGGGACTCCAGAGGTATTTGTCTTGGTGTTTGTTCCTGTAATCATCACATAACCACACAGTGCCTCTTTCCAGTCTGGATGTTAAGGTGACATGAATTAGCTGCTCTATTTCTTATCTTCCAACAGTACGACAGTCTGAGTTTACAGAGTCATTGTAAATGCCAAGGGCAGAGTTGTGGGAGTGCTAAAATTGTTATTCCATGCTGGTGAAGCAAAGTCATAGTTGTAGCTCGATGGCTGGTTAGTCCCAATTCCTCAAATTGAAAAATCATGGAGATAAAATTTCTTTTGCTAAGTGAGTGCTTTTTATAAAATAACTTAGTTTTATGATCATTTAATATTATGGAATACAATTCAAAACTGCTAAAGTTTAGCAATAGGAAAAAAGTAAAAAACATAAATAGAAAAAGAAATTGTTTACTCTTTATTGTAGTATATTCATATTAATATTAAGAAATGTGGATGTAAAAGTGCTAGCTAGTTTAGCAGAGTGTGAATGAAAGAGTGGAGAAAGAGAAATCAATTTTCAAAACCAAGTGTATTTTGAAAAAGTGAAAGCACAAAGATGTTTCTTTAAAAGTAGTAATGTATTTATGAATGATTTAAGTAGAGGTAAAATACCTCTGGAAGAATAGCAACAGAATTCTGGAAAAAAGAAGGAAGAGGAGGAAGAGAAGGAAGGAAGGAAGGAAGAAGGAAGGAGGAAAGGAAGGAAACAAAGAAGACATCAGAAGATGAAAGAGCTCACATGTTCATTGACGTGGAGAATTGATATTGTTAAAACAATCATAGTACAAAAATGAAATCTAGAGTTTCAAAGCAATCCACGTTAAAATACCAATAATATTTTTCTCAGAACTAGGAAAACATACCTAAAATTTATATGGAAAAGCAAAAAGCTCAATGCTCTGAATAATTCTCAGAAAAAGGGTGTAAACCTGGAGGTATCTCAATACCTGACTTTAAAGTATACTACAGAGTCATGGTAACAAAAACATCTTGGAACTGGAATAAAATTAGACATATAGCCAATGGAACATAATATAAGATAAAGAAATAAATCCACACCAGTTGTCTGAATCTTCACAAAGGCACCAGTGCCTCAGGATGCTGAGATAATAGTATCACAAGTTCAAAACCAACCTCAGCAACTTATGAGGTCCTAAGGAACTTAGATGAACCCTGTCTAAAAATAAAAATTAAAAAGGGCTGGGGCTCAGTGAAAAACTGCTTCTGGGTTCAATCATTAGTACCACAAAACTAAAACAAACAAACAAACAAAAAAAAAAAAACACAAGGCACCAAAAACATGCTGGGAAAAAAATAGTCCATTTAACAAATAATGTTGGGAAAAATGAATATTCACATATTAAATATCAAATCTTATCCCTGTCTTTCACTCTGCAGAAAAGTTAAATCATGGACACATGCCTGTAATCTCAGCATCTGGAGAGGATGGGGCAGGAGGATCTCAAGTTCAAAGCCAGACTCAGCAAAAGTGAGGTACTAAGCAACCCAGTGTGACTCTGTCTCTAAATAAAATACAAAATAGGGCTGGGGATGTAGCTCAGTGGTCGAGTGCCCCTGAGTTCAATCCCCAGTACCAAAAAAAAAAAAGAAAAAAGAAAAGAAAAAAATTTACTCAAAATGGATCCAAGACCTAGGAATAAGACCAAAATGTTTGCAACTACTAGAGGAGAATATTGGGGAACATTCCAACATAATAGGCAGAGGCAGCAAAACTTCCTCTATAGGACTCCTGTACCTCAGGAAATAACACCAACAATCTATAAATACAATGGCATCAAACTAAAATGCTTCTTTACAAAAAAGGAAACAACCATGAAGAGAGAACCTAGAGAGTGGGAGAAAGTTTTTGCCATCTTCTCTTCCAATAAAAGGATTAATACTTACAATATAAAAAGAACTCTAAAGACTCAACACCAAAACAATAATAATGGTGATGATAATATTAATAATGATCCAATCAAATAATAGGCAAATGAACTAAACAAACACTTCCTAAAAAAAGGAGAAATAAACAACAAACTAAGAAAAAAATGTTTAACATCTCCAGTCATCCCAGAAATGCAAATCCAAACTACAATGAGATTTCATCTCATTTCAGTCAGAATGGCAATGATCAAGAACACAAGTAATAATAAATGCTGGGAGAATGTGGAGGAAGACTTACACACTCTAGGTAGAAATGAAACTAAGTGCAGTCACTTTGGAAATCAGTATGGAGGTTACGCCCAAAACCAAAACTGGAGTAACCAACAGTGGATAGATACCTCTCCTTATTATCTGTCCAAAATAATTAAAATAGCATTGTCTAGATATAATACATTCTCTAGAATTGTGCTTATAGTGAGCAGCACAATTCACAATAGGAAAGTTATGAAACCATCCTAGTGATTCACCAACAAATGAACAGGTAAATAAAATATAGTATATATGTACAATGGAATTTTATTCAGACAATGAAGAAGAAATAAATTATGATATTGGCAAGAAAATGGAATAGAAGAGAACATTATATTAATGAAAATTAAGTGAGATTGAGAAAGATAACTGCTTCCACAACTGCTATTTTAAGAAAGAAAAAAATCAATTTTTGTGTCAAATTTAGGACTAGGATTTGACGTCTCCACAATAGGCAGAACAATAGGAGCAAAACCCACAGAAGTCTGAATAGTCATTTTAAGTTATTAACTAACTGATTAGTTGACTAAGATACAAGTTAAAGAAGGGTTTGTGCACATTTTTTATATTTATATTTATTATTCATATTTTTATACTATCCTTGGACTATCTTACCCTATGGTTGTAAAGCTTACTATGTGAGTTTAAATTTGTATTATCATGTTGTTGGCAAATGGTTTTCAATCTCACTATAGTCTATGTAATATACCTGAAGCAAAAGTTTACCCTCTGGAAGTATATGTAGATGTATTTAAAGTGACAGTTTATGTCCATAGCCTGTATTATGCAAATTTACAAGGCAGAAACAAATACTTTGAACATTAAGTGATCAACATTTTAAGAAATCTCCATGATACTTTTATATAAACTTTAAGTTAGACAAGAAGAAAATAGTGTTTCTTTGTAGAGACACATGAACTTAATAGTATCATTGCATTTTACTTTTCTGCTCTAAAAAGTTTGCTAGGTTGACTACAGTTAACATCTTAAACAAGTTCAAAAGGGATATAAGATCTCAAAGAAAATCCTCAAGTTCTATAAAACTTTCATGACCTTGGCCACCTGTCAGTAGCAGGAGAGCCTTGCCTAAAGAAAGAGTATCAACATTAAAGGACTATCCAAAGCTAAACAATATTTAAATTATTCTTAGAACCCATTGGCAATTATAGATAATGGATTTCAACATATTCTGAAATTGCATTACTTTCATGTAATTTAACTACACTGCAAATATTGAGCACTTTTTCTCTGTATTTTGAAATTGAGTTAGGCTTTAATAAGGTTTCTCCATGAACCTCCTGTGTTGGATCTTTCTGATTGTTACCAAACCTTTGTATTTATAGTTATGAAAGAGAAATGTTTTTTTTTTCTTTTTGTTGGAGGGGGCTTGCTATTCTACTCAACACACTATACTCACTGATATTTCTGGATAGGCGTCTCCGAGAAAGCACAGTATAAGCCCAAGGAGTTGTATAAGGATTGTCCGGGAAAGAGACAAGATTTGGCCCAAAATTTAGAAGAGGGCAATCTCTGGAAAGTATACAGAGACTGTAAGACCAAAGAGATTTCTCATAAAAATGAGATACAACTAGTAAAATCAGATAGTCTCCAACAAGTAGTAGTAAAAACTGTTATATCACTCATCGTAGTAGGGAAAAATTGGCAAATTCTTCCAGAATAAGAGAAAAATGCCTATCTTATATGTCACTGGTAACCCACATTATCCTCAAAAATCAATAATTTAGGACATCAATTAGGATCTACAAAAAGATACATCTATGGTCTGGTTTAGAAGTTATTTAAGAAAGGAGAACATTTGGCTCCAAATTAAATGACCCTTCAAATAATTTCAGGTAGACTAGAAAAAGTAGTTATCCAAAGGGCTACAAAAAATATGATAATAGCGGCTGAGGTTATGGCTCAGTGGTAGAGCACTTGCCTAGCATATGCAAGGCACTGGGTTCAATTCTCAGCCCCACATAAAAATAAATGAATAAAATAAAGATCCATCAACATCTTAAAAATATATTAAAAAAATGAAAATAATCCACCAAATATCAGGATGAGTTGTAAGTCCCCTGTCATCATAGTGTTGAAGAAAATGTTAAATTTGCCTTCTTTCTTGAAATACACTGTTTGTTTTCTACTATTAGAAACAGCCACTTTACAACATGCATCATGGATATTGTTTGAATTTCTCTGCCAAGAGTTCATGTGTTGAAGCTTGGTTCTCAATGTGGCTATGTTAAGAGATCCCTGGGGAAGCTGCCTTCAGAAGGGATGAATGAAGTTCTTGTGAAACTCCTGAGCACTCAGGAGAGCAAGTTGTTACAAGAATAAGCCAAATATCAGAATCTCTCTTTGGTTTCCTGTTTTGAAATGTGATAATTTTTCTTCCACATATCCAACTATCATGATGCCATCCACTCACTGTTAGGCTCTTACCAGAGACCAACCAAATAAGGTTGTTCAGTCTTCAACAGTTCAGCCTCTGAAACTGAGCAAAATAAAACTCCTTTATAAAGTTAGTTTACCTCATGTATTTCATTATAGGATGAAAATGAACTAATATAACTAAAAGCTCTAATATTATATATGTTTAACTTTAGAGACTGTTATAATACCTTGTCTTTTATTTTCTTCTGGATTTTGACTTTATTTTCTTTATGGGTTTCACAGAATAGACTCTCCTTTTAAGGAATGGTGATGACTGTTCCATTTACTGAGAAATATCACACTAATTGTCTTAGTCCATTTTATGCTGCTAAAAGAGACTACAAGTGTCTTGTTAGCTTTCGCATCACCATGGCCAAAATACTTGACAATGAGAGAGGAAAAGTTTATTTGAAGCTCAGAGCTTTAGAGGTCTCAAGTCTATAGATGGCTGACTCCATTGCTCTGTGCCCAAGGTGTGGTCCATCATGGGGCAAGGGCCCAGCAGAGGAAAGATGGTCAATTCATGGTGGGATCAGTAAACAGAGAAAGAGTGAAAGAAAAGGGGCTACATAAAAAAAATATTTTTTCCATGTCACACCCCCAGTGAGACACCTCCCCTGGAAAAATTCCAATTAGAATGGACTGATTATGTTATAGTTCTTACAATTCAATCATTTTACCTCTGAAAATTTCTGCATTAACAGGAGCATTCTAGGGCATGCCTTACATCCAAAATATAACAACAACTGATTGGGTAAGTTTATAAGCTATATATGTTTTTGACTCACAATTTGGGACAATGGGATGTCTAAGAGCATGACCCTGACATCTGGTAAGGACCTTCATGCTGTATTATAACATAATGGAAGGGCAAGCAAGCACACACAAGACAGAGTGGTGAACTTCAGTTTATCAGAAGCCCTCTCTAGTGATAATGGTATTAATTAATTAACAAGAGAAGAGCCATCAAGGCCTAATTACCTCTAAGGGCCCTACCACTTAATACTATTACAATTACAATTAAATGTCTACATGAATTCTGGAGGGAACTTTAAAACACAACATGAGTCTTAGAATCTATTCGAAGTAGATGTTTAATATGCCATCAACTGAAACAGATGGGTGCAATGGCCCATGCCTGCAATCCCAGAGATTTGGGAGGCTAAAGCAGGAGAATTACAAGTTTGAGGTTAGCCTCAGCTACTTAGTAAGACTACCTCAGCAACTTAGTGAGAACCTGCTCCCCCACTACCAAAAAAGAAAAAGAAAAGAAAAGAAAAAAAAGAATCGGGGACATTGGTCAGCGGTATTGTTTCCCCGGGATAATTCCATACACAAACATGAATTGAGAAATGCATATAGTGTCTTATTATCAATGTGTACCTATATCCTGCCTATTAACCACTTCATTGTCTAAAATCTGAACAACTATTCTTTATATCTTTTGGAAGAACACAGAAAGTTATCTCACAAAACATGGAGGAAAGATCTTTATTGTGTCTTTTTGACCACCCGTACTATACAGTCAAACTGTAAGGCATATCACTCGGCTCACATACTGGCCTGACAAAGAATATGATACTTATGCATCTAAATATCTTTATGGCTTATTAACATGATGAAAAATATTATGCAAAAATGGACAATTTAGTTATTATCCCATATCTATTTCTGAATGCTTTTCATTTTAAATTTGTGAAATGTTCTCTTGATGTGAGTTTGCTTGGCTCCACGTTTAGAAGTGAAGAGCAGAATTCTGAAGGTAATCCTCTTCTTAACTGTGCAACAGAACTTGTCCTTAATGACAAGCATTTAATCTGAAGTTCAAAATTCTGCTTTTTTGTTGTTTTGATTTTCTCCCGCTTCTCTTCATTTTTCTCTCCATGTTGACATTATAACATCATATAGCTGTATCTGGGCTTTAGGCAACATCTTTTCTAATTTAAACCACCTGAGACAAATGTGATTGGGTCTAAATCTTACCTCTTCTCCCCTTGCTGCAGAGTCGAGCATTAATATATCATTATCCTTATCTTTGTCTTACCAGCATTTTTTCTTTCTCCTCTGCATTTCCTGGCAGCAAACCCCGTTTGATAGCGTTACCTCTCAAATTTTTCAGCAATCACTTCCAGTCATTACTGTGTGCTATTTTCAGTAACATGACAATATTTCTTTATACATTGATTTCCTTAATAATTTGAAACATAAATTGTCCATAAAAAAAAAAAAAAACACGGCACTGCTCATCTTCCAGGAACACTGGAAACTCAGTAGTGATTCTTCTAGGTCATGAACTCCCACTCTGACACAATTATGTCCTACACTGTTATGTCTACCTCACAGAATCCCATGCCATTTTAATATGAGGTGAGTTGGAGAAAATTGCTCAGAATTCTGTGAAACAGACTGCAGGTCTCCTCTGCTCCTGATTCACAAACTTCTTTAAGGGTTATCTAATATTTTTGTGGATTTAACCTCAAGATTGGGGCAAGAAATGTATTAAGGTTTGACAGTGGTCTTTACCGATCTTTTCCACAGTCTCTGTCAATTTTTTCAGGTCTCAAAACTTGGAAGCTTTTTATATAGTTGTAAATATGTGATTGTGGTTTTCTTGGTTATTTTTCCATCTTTCTTTGTGCTGGTGAGTGCGTGTACAGTGGACATGTTAATAGAGAATGGGAAGTGAAACCAATTCTGCCAAATTCTGCTTTCTCCTATGTTTATGTTTAGCATATATTATACTTAGATCATAGCCAGATTTGTTTGTGTATGAACTTTAAGAGCAAAACAAAACTAACATTTTATTTTACTTTTTCCTGGCAGTTGGATCCAGACATATTTCAATGAAATATATATATATATATATCTTTACCTTTACCTTTACCTTAGCCAATGTTTGATGAAACTACATCACTTCAACATATGCAGAGAAAAATGTTTACTGTCTAAATCAATATCTATAGACCTATGTCAATTACTTAATAACACCAAAATTTCTGGGATCCAACACACCATCTATACATATCTTTGCATCAAGTGTCCTGTGTGTATGTGTTTCAGTACCCTAGTATATAGATAGTAATTAGTATTTTTTTTAATTTTTTATTGTTGGTTGTTCAAAACATTTCATAGTTCTTGATATACCATATTTCACACTTTGATTCAAGCGGGTTATGAACTGTGTGTATGTGTTTCAGTACCCTAGTATATAGATAGTAATTAGTATTTTTGTGTGTCTTTGTGTTGCATGTAGAAATATTTTGTAGTTGTCTTAGCACACACACACATGTGAATACACTGTGTATAGAGCAATGTTACTCAAATTGTTTATGTAATTACATCTTGTGAAATTTTAACAAGTTGTAAGAATTTAGGATTATTGTTTCTAATTACTAAAGAAACTAATGTATTAACAAAATTATTATAGTTAAATAACATTCCATAGCAATGTCTCTCAGCTTCTACATCTGTATATGTATACTGAGCTTTTCATTTAGTGAATTGATAATATTTACTTATACATGTTTTGATATATGTCTACATTTTAAAATAACTAAATCAAACTAATTAGTATATCTGTAACCTCATGAAGCTATCATTTGTGTGTGTGTGTTAATGACATTAAAAATATTTCTTAGCAATTTTCAGATATACAATATATTAATTATAGTCACCATGCTATAAAATATATCTCCAGAACTTAATCCTCCTATATAGCTGACATGTTGTGCCCCTTGATGGACATCTGTTCCAAAACTCATGAGTGGATGTCTGCAACTACATAGAATAGGGGACCCTATGCATTAATGATTTTTCCATCTTAACTAAAAACTTTCCATGCCCTAGGGCCATAAAATCACAGCTAGAGAGAAAAAAAAAGTACTAATTTCATTTTCTTTCTTCATAATTTGACAGAATATCCTTTGTTTTCATAGATCTTAGTAACTTCAGCACATGATACTTTATTGTCTTATTAAGTCAAGAACTTATACCTTTCCATTTAAAAAAGGCACTTTATGATTTCTCTTTTCCATATACAAATTTCCAGAATCACTATTTTTTATGCTATGTGTCCACTATTAAACAAAATAAGGATTACTGGAACAAAAGCACTGTGAAATCACAATAATCAATCTGATAAGAGAAATGGATATATAATCTAAGAGAAAATGTATATGATCTATTTTTTTAAAGAATCTCAATTTTGTGAGGATCTAAATATGTATATAATTAATGAAAGGTTTAGGCCATACAGCCAAGACATTTAAATATTTTAAATTATATTATTATATTATTATTATATAAAAAGACCTTAAGGTACATTTTATGTGTCTTGAAATTGTACTAGTTTGGGAATCATTTAATATAGCACAATAACATTGGTAAATTAAAACATTGTACTTAAAAGAAGAAGAATAGAGTTCTATTCCACTGTATTTTAACCCAGTCTCCTCATTCATCTTAACTTTTTTCATCTACAGTTTCTCCTAATTCCACAATCAGCAGGAACAACTTTTTAACTGGCAAGATCATATCCTTCCTACACTTTGGTCAAAAGAAAGCAGAAAATAAGTGATCCCTGGATATTATTTTTAGTCATGCACCTTTTCTCTGATCTCTTTTGAACCAACTTTGTATGTCTTCAACAAGAGCAAAAACAAAATTACAAACAACAATACCAAAAACAAAAAACCAGATCTTTGCTCTATCTCTAATCCGTTTCTTTCTTTTTTTCCTTTTTTATGTTTATAAAGATTTGTTTTCAATTGTAGATATATTTGCTCCAAGTCAGGAAACTGTATAAAGGCCCTTAAGAGCTTATATTTGTTTCAGCAAAATAAACGCATAGAAAACTACAAGTCATTGGGTGTTAATAGATGTAAGATAAGTTTCCAAGTTTAAGTATTGCCAACTCTGCATGTAATTCATATTAACACTTAGATTTAATGTGAATATGAATATCTAATATTAACAATTAGATTTAGGCTAATACTTTTGGTGGTATAAGACATGCCATGTCAGTAACTGAGAAGCCCCAGAAATAAAGACATTGGACACTGAAACTAGAATGCATCCACGTATCCAGAGGATTTCCACCACCATATTTGCTATTGGACAATAGTGAAATTTTCATTTTTTTAATTTTTTTTTTCTTTTGATACCAGGAAGGGTGATTAACCACTGAGCAATATCCCCAGCCATTTTTATTTTTCATTTTGAGCCAGATTCCAATAAATTGCTTAGGGCCTCACCCTCATTAAATTGTTGAGGCTAGCTTTGAAATTGTGATCCTCTGCCTCATCCTCCACAGGCACTGGGATTATAGGCATGCCATAATGCTAGCCATAGTGGCACTTTTAATAACAAAAGATCCTTTAGTTTGTGTGTTTTGTTTTTTTTTTCTTTTTGAAGCTGAAATACACTTCAAAATTATAAAGGTGAAATATTAGCTTTTCATTTTGACCTGCATCAGGAAAAATTATTTGTGATTCACTAATAACAATGAATAAATTTCTCAACATTCATTGAATTAGAAATCCAACAAAGAACTAAAAAGATAGTCTAACACATATAAGAAATTCATAAGCAGGCCATTTCTGTATGAGAGTATGCTTACTGTTGCACACAAGATAAAGAACAATGTTTTGTTTTCACCTGAAGGCATTAATGTGATGAGTCTGAATTAATCATCATGTGCAGCGAAAAATCCTATTCTACTGTATGCATGCAGCTAATTCTTACAGAATTCCCAAATAAGCTACCACAAAGGGGAAATGTCCAGATGTTTGAGATTTTGTTACGGGAAAATTTATCTAAAGTAATCTTCTTAATACATGTGACTAACTGTGAAGTTTTACTTTTTAAAAAATCTCAATTTGAAAGAAGTTTATGACTTAATATTTCTAATTAAAATCCACAGACCCTCTGGGAGTTTCATTAAGGGGAAATAATCTGTGGAACTTCTAAACCTTGATGTCACCATAGGAAAGCAGGAAAGTTAACTAAGTTTACTCACACTATTTCATGGAAAATTGTAATCAATAGTATTTGCAACTTTAAAACATGTTTAGATTAGATTCAAATTTATGGCACTATGATTCAGCGAGCTGAGGAGATTTTGAATTGTATTAATCTATTTATAAGTAAGGTGATAAAGAGATTAAAAGGGAATGCCTCTCAAGACTAAAAGAGAATATATATATTTATGTATTCAACACTGGAATGTTAAAAAGTATTTTATTTAATAGAGAAAAAATAATTAAATACTGCAGTAAACCAGCAGGTGATTGATTTAGGAACTCACAAGCCCTGGTTTATTAGTTTCCAATTGCTGCTATAATAAATTAAATTTTACACATTTAATGATTTAAACAAATGCAATTTTATTATTTTACTCTTCTACAAGTTAGAAGTGTAAAAATAGAATTATTAGGCTGAAATCCAGGTGCTAGCAAGGCTGGTTTCTTCTAGATTCCCTGATGAAATAATGTCCCCTTGACTCTTTTACCTTCTAATGGTCATCTGTATTCCCATGTTTATGTCATTTTCTTCAACCTTCAAATACACTACTGCAACTTTTGCTTCCATCATAGTTCACCCTGTCTTCTGACTCCAGCTTCTAAATATCTCTTATAAGGACCTTTCTTATTATATCACATCAGGTCTACATGAGTAATATATTATCTCCCCTTCTCAAGAACCTTGATTTATTATAATTGCAAAGTCCCTTTTATGCCATGTAATATAAACTTCACAGGTTACATAGGTCCTGACAGGTATATAAGATATTTGAGGGTCATTTTTCAGTGTACCACAGATAAATACTTATACAGCATATAACACCAAAATGTATTTATTTGTTTGTACATATATACAAATGTGTATCTTTATATTGAATAGGAATTCAAATTATTCAGAATTAATTATATTACTAGGTCATTGCATTGAGTCTGAAATTTCCAAAAAAATATGTACACATATTATCAAATTTTAAGTTTAGAGTATGGCATTAATCATGAAATTCAGAAAGATATTTACATATTTTATGAGGAAATTGTAATGGTCTATCATACTTCTCCCAAATATCTTTTCATTTTGTATAACCTTGGTAAAAGAAGTGAAATTAAATTTGTTTATGTCCTTTTTTCAATGAATTTCAAGTTTAAGGGGTCATGAATTGCCAGGATAGAGTCACTTGCTACAAATGAAAATAGGCAGATTTTTCTCTAATCACTTCTAATGAATTCTTAAAATATCTCAGAGAACAAATTGCAGATAAATCCATAGGGAAAATACTTCAGAGAATTCATCTGGGATATCAATAGAATAGTTGATGGGGTCAAATTTTGGTTCACAATGAGAAGACAGAGGACAGTACCAATTCTCTTACTGTTCAGGTAGTCTTTTCAGATATTTTAATGGAATTTAAACATGCTTGAATTAATTATTGCCAAGTTTTTTTTTTTTTTTTTTAAATGGTGTGCTCATTGGTTTATAGTGTAAGATTAGAAAGACCCTGGAAGAACAAAGAGGCTTGCAAATAAGATCAATGTCAAAATTTGGGGGAGGGAATTTGAGAGTATTTTGGTATTCATTATTTGTTGACACAATAAAAGTACATAACAACAAAAACAATCCACATAGAATTGAAGAGGCACACAAAAATAAGTCATAAGATTATGTAGGGTAATTGGCTAGGCATTAATACTGTCTGAGATTGTTCACATGTCTGGTTGTCCATGCCTAGGACAACTGGACAATTTAACACTTATCTTTGCATTTCTTACCTTCCAAAAGAACAGCTGAATATGTTCCCAAAGAGATAACAAAAACACCAGAAAGTGCATAGGAATAAAAGTGATTTATCACACTTTGCTGATGTTGGGACTGCCAGTAAACACAATCCAAAACAAGTCTCAAGAGAAAATCTGGAGGCAGTATAAATGTACCCAACAAAGGAGTAGGCCATTACCCAATTAATAAGTGGGTAAAGGAATTGAACAGATACTTAACAGAAGAAGAAATATAATCAGTCAACAAATATATGAAAAAACGTTCAACATCTTTAGCAATTAAAGAAATGCAAAAAAAAAACTGAGATTCCATTTATTCTAGTCAGAATGGTAATTATCAAGAATACAAGTAACAATAAATGTTGGTGAGGATGTTGGGAAAATTCAACATTTGTATATTGCTGGTGGAACTTCAAATTGGTACAACCACCCTCATGGATATTATTGAATTCCTCAAAAACTTGGAATAGAACCACCATTTGACCCAGTTATATCACTACTCAGTCTACACCCAAAGGACTTAAAATCTGCATACTACAGTGATAAAACAGCATCAATGTTTATAGCAGCTCAATACCTAAGCTATGGATCCAATCTAGGTGCAGTTCAACAGATGGATGGATAAAGAAAATGTGATATATATAGCAAACAGACACTAGAATATTAGTCCACCCTAAAGAAGAATGAAATTATGGCATTTGTCTGTAAATGGATGCATTTGGAGACTATCATGCTCAGTGAAATAAGTAAATTCCAAAAAACCAAAGGCCAGATGTCTTCTATGATATGTGGATGGTAACACACAATAAGGATGGAAGGGGGAGAATAGAAGTTGAATGGATATACAAAGGAGAATGAAGGGAAGGGAGGAGGGATGAAAAGAGAAAAGACAGTAGAAGGAATCAGGTATAACTTTCCTATGTTCATATATGAATACACAATCAGTGTAACTCCACATCATGTAAAACCACAAGAAAGGGTTGTTATATACTTTGTAAGTATAATATGTCAAAATGCACTCTAATGTCAAGTATACCTTAAAATAAAAAGGAAGAAAGAAAGAAAGAAGGAAAAGAAAGAAAGAAAGAAAGAAAGAAAGAAAGAAAGAAAGAAAGAAAGAAAGAAAGAAAGGAAGAGGATGAATATGCCATTAAATCAACTGATGCATAAATATGGTTTGGATATGAAGTGTACCCCCAAATCTCCTGATTTACTGTAGAAATTTTCAGAGGTGAAATGGCTAGATTATGAAGTCTTTAACCTAATCATGAATTAATTCACTTGAGGGATTTATAATTTGAAAGGACTACTGTACTCAGTGGTAACTATAAGCAGGTAGGGTTGAACAGAGAAGCTGGTCTTTCAGGCAATACCTTTGGGGATTATATCATGTTCCCCTATATTCTTCACCTCTCTCAGTGCTTTCTGGCTACACTGATGTGAACTGCTTTAGCCACTCTGTTCTTTTGCCATGATGTGCTGCCCCACTTCAAACTCAGAGCCGTGGAGCCAGCCAACTATGGATTGAACCTCTGAAAGTAAGGTTTCAAATTTACCCTTAAGCCCAAAGTACACTTTTTTAAGTAATTTATTTATTCTAATTTGTTATACATGACAGCAGAAATGCATTTCAATTTGTAGTACACATATAGAGCACAATTTTTTATGTCTCTGGTGGTCACAAAGTAGAGTCACACAATTTGTGTTTTCATACATGTACTTAGGGTAATAATGTCCATCTAATTTAAAGATCTTTCCTACTCCCATTCCCCCTTTCTTTCCCCCCCTCCCCTTTTCTCTATCTAAAATTTCTTTATTCCACTCAGGCTTCCCCAGGCCATTATGGATCTACATCCACATATCAGAGAAAACATTCAGCCTTTAATTTTGTGGGGGATTGACTTATTTCATTTAGCATAATATTCTCCAACTCCATTCATTTACCTATAAATGCCATAATTTTATTAGCTTTTGATGCTGAGTAATATTCCATTGAGTATGTATAGCAGTTCTGTTATCCATTCATCTACTGAAGGTATCTAGGTTAGTTCCAAAATTTAACTATTGTAAATTGTAAAAAAAAAAAAAATGTTTACTATCTCTAACAATTAGAGAAATTCAAATCAAAACTACTCTAAGATTTCATCTCACTCCAGTCAGAACGGCAGCTCTTCAGAATACAGACAACAATAAGTGTTGGCAAGGATGTGGGGGAAAAGGCACACTCATGCATTGCTGGTGGGACTGCAAATTGGTGCAATCAATATGGAAAGCAGTATGGTAACCCATGTGGGGACAAGTGCATGGAGTACTGCATACATGGCATATGTTAAGGGTGTCTGAGTGGCAAACCACTTACTCCATAAGCACAGCCCTTGGTGTGAGGCCGCATGTTGCAGTCCTTGTATTTGCTCCATGGTCCACTCCTCTATTGGTCACTGTAAGGACAGTTAGCAGAAATTACATTGGTGGCTGCCTGTAATCTGCTTAGCTACTACTTGAGTATATATACGTGGTAATTGTACAATAAAATCAGACCTGCTTCCTGCTTGGTCTCCAGAGGTCTTGATTAGCGATTCCGCAGCATTACTCTACTCTGTTCCATGGACCTCCTCGCTGGAGGAGAGAGAGCCCACACAAACCCAGCTATCCCACTCCTTAGTTTATAACCTAAGGACTTAAAAACAGAATGCCAAAGTAAATTTTTTCTCTTTTACATTGTCCTTGTAAGGTCACAGTGATAAAAAGTTGACTAACAAAATGCACACAGTCTACAGAATTTGATTTAACAAGTTTGAAACTTTGCTTTAGTAAATTCATAAATATATATTCAACCAAAATCAAATGTTTAAGGAAACACTTTGTATTACTTTTAATTATTTTATTTGTTTCTGATACATCAGACAAAACTGGAAAATATTTTAGATCTATAGGATCAATCTGATCCTGAAAAATGTCATGCCATCAGCTATGAAAAGGAATGTCTTATGATCACAAGAAGAAGATGACAAGTCTATTCCTCCTCTAAAATCTACACAGAAGTCACTGATGTTTTACCTTAATTTCATGGGATATAATATGACAAAATTATTTGTTCTTCATTTGAATTTTGCAAAATGTAATAATGCCCAGATTGAACTTAATGAGATATATATATATATATATATATATATATATATATATATATATATATATATTTGTATTTTACAGTATTCTAATTATGTTCACTATTATTACATAACAAGTCAAATAAATATTAAGAATATTTACAAAACTACTAAGTGAAATAAGACTATAAGATGTGTCTGTTTTTAAAAAAAGTAAATGCAGTAAGGTATTCATCATATATGATTTATATCATGAATAAATAGTAAGATATTTAGTGAATAGTAAGATATGTGTTATATATCCCATATACACTTGTATGAATATTACTCAATGTTCTTATTTTGAAAATAATTTTAGTTGTTTTAGTTGGTATATTTAAATAACACTATTCTCAAAGAAGAAATAGTTATAATGAAAATTTCAGAGCTTATTTTTTCAGGTATTATATTTCCTATGCATTATTTCTTCATGAAAGAGTATGGTATTTTCTAGTATTCCTGAAAACAAGCAGAGTATGTACCATGTATAGGTACTTAGCACATTATGGACAGGATCACATTGTATGGAAATACAGGGAAGCTTGTACTTTTACCCTTGTTCTTTCATTCATCAAACATATATTGAATATAAGCTTGTTATTTGTCTTAGACATGCACGTATATGTGTGTTTATTGTGTTTCTCATTTAAGTGATGTAAGACACAATATCTTTGTTAGGACAAATGAAAGATATTTTACTTTATTTCTGAAAAACTTAGACTTAAAATCAACATACTAAAATTATTACGTATTTTCTTCAGGTAATGTCTTATTTTTGACTCCCAGCCCTCTGCTACCCAAACTTGCTTTGCTGCATGTCTACCTGTTGTATTTCCTCCTGAAATTATTTGTAAATATGAGTATACAGCATTCCTCGCTGTATATTACCCAATTTACTATCTTTGTCAAACAAGTGGAAAAAAATATGCCAATGTTGTTCAAACGCCCCTTGTATCTGAGAGAATCTGTACATCTCTTAGTGAACCTCACAACAGTCACAAGCTATTCTATATAAATGACATTAAAGTCCCCTTATGGTTTCTTTTATTTTCTGGGACTATGATGCTGAGATATGTAACTCTAGTGTTGGGAAGCCAGCCTTCCTGTCTACTGAATTCTGGGTGACTGAAAAATTGCTATAGTTCTCTATCAATAGGAATGAGATGATCTTTTAGTTTCCTAAGCCCAGGTTTTGACATTAGCTTTCAAATTGTTTTTTAACAGATCTGGTTTTAGTAAGAATTTCTCTCATATTTTTTTCTTCTAAAATCTATTCTTGGCATGGACACCGGTTTCATACAAGTCCCATATGATGTACTATTTTATTGAATAAAGTTAAATAATGTGCCACCCTAAACTAAGTTTTATTGTGATAAAAGCATATGATTTTAATGCCTTTGTAATGAAATATACTCAATTCTTCAAAAAAGAAATTAAAAAATGAATAGGAAGAGTAAGACCCTGGTCCTGTGAAAATAGTCTCTGAAAATTCCATTATATAATGATTCCCCAGACATTCTAAAATGACTGAAAAAATGCTTTATATATACATACAAACTAAAATGTCTGTAAAACAAAATAATAATAAAACATATCTATTGAGATGTTGGGTGTTGAATAAGAATCATCTCAATAATCCAAAGATTATAAAATCTTCTTGAGTTCTTTTTATCTTTTGTTTCCTTTCTTTCTTTTCTTTTGTTTTCTTTTTTGAGTGCCATTTATATATGTGTTACCATTATAAAGGGCTGAGTCTGGAAACTCTATTTCAAATTTAATTCCTAAGTTCCATATCATCAATACAAGTACTGGAATTCTTTTTTAATGTCATCTTTGTTTTGTACCTGATCAGAGACATTTAACTTATTAGGTATAATAGCAATATATATTAATTTAATGCCCCTGAATATTTTTAAAGACAGATATTAGTAATAAGAGCCAAAATCCAGATCAAAGGTTTATTTTTGTGTATATTTATTGGAACTATAACAAAGGGAAAGAGATTCCATACACATTTGATGTGAAAGAATTTCACAGGTAAATTTTGTTTTAACTCAGGTCTTCATAGAATCTATGAAATCCTCAGTACAATAGGATAATCATAAATCAAGCAAACAATATATTCAGACAAAATTAAGAGGATTTTCATGTCACTTTTCATACTACTTTATAATAAGATATATTATGTATATGGTATGAATTAAATAAAAGACTGATGAAGGGCAAGTTTTCTAATAAAAACATGAGTTAATTGTAACATTGAAAACCACAGGAGTAAGAGCTGCCAAAGATGCAAAAATGAAATCTTGTAAGTGATAAAAGAATTCATGTCCTCAAAGTATTCATTGTGAAATGTAATATTAGTCAATTTGAGCTTGTTAAAAACATAAACACTTAAAGTTTCAATTGAATTCAAAGTTTTCTTTAAAAATAAATGAGTGTTCTGGGGGGTGTTTAAGCACATTTTTACTAGAATTAAATCTGCTCCAATGATCTTCCATTAAAGTATCTAGCATACTTAGAATTGCAAATAATGTTTCTGCCAAAGTGTGCAAAATGATTCTGTTCTGAGATGATCATCACATCGTTTCATGCTAAGTAAAAGTCACACAATGTCCAGCATAGAATCTTCTAAAAGTACAGCCTTTGTCAGATATGTATTGATAGCAAAAATAGAAATGAATATATATTTTCCCAGAGAATTAGGTCATCTGCAGTACAGACTGAGAGAGAGAGAAATAGATGAAGAGTCTGACAATTTTTTTTGACAAGCATACAACGAAATCTAATAAAACTTGATAATTTCTCAAAGCCAGTACCTCTATAACAATAACAATAACAATAACAATAAATAAATAATAAAAAAGCAGGTTGTGGTTATAGGGCTGGGGGTGCTGCTCAGTGGTAAAGTGCTTGCCTAGCACAAGTGTGAGGCACTTGGTTTGATCCTCAGCACCCCATAAAAATAAATGAATAAAATAAAGTTATTGTGTTCATATACAACTAAAAATATTAAACAAAACAAAACAAAACAAAACAAAAACCCACCAGAATGGACTGAATACCACTAGGGCAGATGTATTAACTTGATGTTTGATATATGAAATAAATTTAATGACTTCTTTCCCTGAAGGATAATAACCAAACACACAAAAAACTTCCATGAGAATTCCTGGAGTCAATAAATCTTAAACTCCATCTTCTATCAAGGTCATTCTTCTTGAATCTAGCTATGATATTAATTAGAAGAACTCTAAGTTGCAATGTTCTGATCCACTTAAGCATAGTGTCTAAATTGAGTTTTGCTGTTTCTGAAGACCACGTCTAGATAATGCTAATTCAACTTACCTACTAAATTAAATGATGTTCAAAATTTGAGAGCTTATACTTAAATTCATGAGGCATTGAAATACTATATTTGGAAAACCAGGTATAAGTTTCTTTAAGAAATTCTAAATATTAGTCATCTACAGTGTTATCTACAGAATTTTTTACATTAGTCATGCTACAATGTTATCTATAAAATTCATGAAGTGCAGAGAAATTTATGTATGTAGCAACACTATATATATAGATATATGTATGTGTGTGTCTGCGTGTGTGAATATATATATATATATATAAATTTGTGTTTGTGTAATTTGTCTCTTCCAAACTGTTATGGCTTCTAGTAAGTCTTTAGTATTGGATATGTTATTAAATACTATTTTACATGAAGTGAATCATTACATGTGCTTTAATATTCAGTTTTAATAATCATTTCTGTGGTTTTAGTTTTGGAACTCCTTGTCATGTTTTCATATTATGGAAATCATTATGGTAAAATGTTCTATAAGTTACTTACCAGGAGATTTTAACTATAAAACCTCAGTGAAAGAATTTAAAGATAGCACACAAAAATGGAAAAACGTTCCATGTTCGTGGATTAGAATAATGTCTATTGCTAAAATGTCTATACTAGCCAATGGAATCCACAGAGTCAGTGCAATCCCTATCAAAATATTATTGGCATTCTTTATAGAATTAGAAAGAAAATCCTAAAATTTGTATGGGAAGCATGAGAAAATTAAAGTAGTCAAAGCAAACTTGAGCAAAAATAAAAAAAGGAGGCATGAAATTATCAAATGAAATATTATTCAGCCAAAAAACGAAAGAACAACAATCATGCCATTTGAGTCTGTATGGCTGGAAATAGAGATCACTATGTCAAATGAAATAATCCAGGTACAAAAATACGGGTCCCACATTATCTTATTCATATGTGGAATCTAAAAAGCTGATCTCATTGAAGTTGAGAGTGGAGTGGTGGTTACAAGAGGCTGGAATAGTAGTGAGATGTGGGTGAGATGAGTCAAGCTGATCAATATTTACTAAATTACAGTTAGAAATGAGAAGATCTGGCATTTTGTTGTTTACTATAGATAACAAAAATGTACTGTGCATTTCAAAAAACTAGAAAGAATTTTGAGTATTTCTTTATCAGGAAATAATAGGTGTTTGAAGAGATAAATATTTTTAACATTATTTACCTATTATATAGTATGTACATGTATAAACTATCACATTATACCTCATTAATATATGCAAATTTAATGTATCAGTTAAAATAAATTTTTAAAAATAAATAAATATATTTAATTTAAATAAAAATAATAAACCTTAAACTAGTAAAGTCTAGTTTAGTTACTTTAATTGACCAAATTAATTTCTCTCTAGTGGTTTTGCATTTTTGTTAACAGATAATTGTTTTTAAAATTTATTTTTATTCAGCTATAATTATTGTTCTTTGTTTTCCTCCTATAATAGATAAATACAGATTTTAAAATTATGCCCCAAAGCAAAAGTAAACAAACCATTATTTTGGTAATATAGTTCCTTCTCATTCACTGATACATACAGGAGTTGTATAATTATGACACCAGGTACACAAGGAAAAATAGGTGTTTCTGAAGAAGATGGTGCTACTTGTTCTTTAAACTGTGTGAAGCATGGTTTTAAAAGTCAAGATTTCACTATCTACTAGAAATGTATATATGGGATTTCATAAATTGTCAGCATCACTGTTTTCTCCTATCTGCCTCATTTTTGAAATTGCAATTTTTACATATTACAAACGTGTTCTCTCATTTCTCATAATTTCTCTCAAGACTCATCTATCTACTCTTATCTCAATATTTACCTATGTTGATATTTGGTAAAGTGTCTTTGAATTGATATTGCTGGATATAAAAAATCTTTGAATACTGATTTTAACATGTCATTAAAACTTAGGGCACAGTCTTTGGGCAATATTACCTAGCAGGTAAACATAGCAATTCAAAAGAGTTTTTAGAAACACCTGTCACCACTTTCAAATTTCCATAATTTCCAGTGGTGTGAATAGCCTCTCAGTGGAGGCTGATGTTGTAATGCCACTTCTCAGCAGTAGTTCGGGACTAATGATGTGAGAAAGACATAGAGTATGCAGAACCAATTTGAATGCATTAAGCTACTTTGGAATAAAATAGAAAAAAGACGAAATAACAGAACTCTTATATTACAGACTTGAAAATTCTTTCCAAAATATTCTGATATTTTCACTGCTTCTTTCAAAAACATTTTAAATTATATTTGCATTATTCTTGAAAAGTTGTGTGTATAGTCAAAAATTGTTATGTTAGGTCATATTTTCTATTCCTAATAATAAAGGTGCATTTTCCTATATACATTTGTATCTTTCAAAGCTGTTGGTTTCAATATGCAATTAAAAATAATTTAGGAAAAATTTATTTCATGCAATACTCTTCGTTGACAGTGGACAAATTAGCAACTTTGACTTGAACTATTAATTTTGTATTACTGTTTAACTACTCATTCTAAAATATGAGAGCGTGACTTTCAATATCATTGTCAGTTCCTATAAATTGCTAATCAGTCTATGCTGATCTATCTCCTTGTCTTGCTTCACTTATCATTATGTCAACATATATTATTTATGTATTTACTGATTTTCTGTATACTTCCAATAAAATCTCACTTTAAGATAATAGGAAATTTATTCATATTTACTGTGCCTATCATGGAGTCAAAGGAGTCAGAGACTCTTATTTCTCTCTCTCTCTCTCTCTCTCTCTCTCTCTCTCTCTCACACACACACACACACACACACACACACACACATACACACACAAGTGCACATATTCACAATCGCTTGGAGCAGTGTCTCATCTGGAGAACATTTTGGATATAAGATCATTAGCAAGTGACCTACTTTGGACTTCACCATGAAAGTCTAGAAAACTGGAAATCAGAATGTGGAGAGTGACCACAAACTGGGATCTGTGTGCTTAGAGTGGCACAGTTGAGAAATATTTTTATTTCTCCTTGTTAAGAACATAGCAAATATAAGAGCAATATAGACTGGTAGAAACTTGACTGCCCCCTGTACTGCCAACTCAGTGTTGTATTGGTAATGTCATCACCCTTTTTTGTTTGGATCAGAAGTTGGTGCCTTCTGGATTGAGAAACAAAGTAGTGGTGGAATCCCCCACATTTCATCATCTCCTCATATAATTTGAGATAATAAAGTGCAGGATGGAAGTACCAGTATCCATTTGTCCTGATTGACAAGGACTAGATAGTTTCCTTGGTGCACTGTAAGAAACTGTTCCATTTCCTTGAAGTTTAATCTACATGGAATGGATTTGGGACAAGTTAATCCTTACCACTCAAGAAAGCATAAAATCAATTATATCACTATCCAGTGTAGAAAAAGTGCTTAGTAGAAGAGGGATGATGCTTGATAGAGGGATATAGAAAGTATACCATGGGAATTTTTTTTCATTTATTACAGTTTATGTATGAAGACAACTTTATAAATCCTAACAAGTTATAATCAATATTAATAAGTCATGAGTATGAAAAAGCATATATTATATTAAAAATAGTTTTACCAACAATGAAAAATATTTTATCAACAATAATAGGGGAAATATAAATAATGTTTCTATTTTCTCAAATAGAAACTATCATATTTAATCAAAATAATAAAGATTATATTTTATAGCTATGTAAAGCTGTTTCAATATGTTATTTTTATGAGGTTTGTGGTATGTATTATCTTTTAAAATGTGTAATTTATCAGAATTTATTTCCCAGTATAATTTATCAGAATATATCACTATCTTTCCCTCAAAACTGGGATTGATGCTTATTAAAAACTTTTTAAAATAATAAATTTAGTCCCTATTTGATTAAAATTCATTTTTTTCCAATCTTTTACTTAAACTCCATTGGTTTACATGCACCAAATTAAAAAAAAAAAGTCAAATGAATACTTTTCATGCAGTATTTGATTACTTTTTAATTTCCCTTCTTCACAACATAGTACAATATCCCTTAATACAGAATCATTTTGACATTGAACCTGTGCTTTCCTATTTTATCTTTAATAAGTAAAAGGGCTTTCATGTATATCACCTTCAACCTGCCTTAGAGTAAAGAGTAAAGGTTATATCATCATGGAATTGAAAATGTCAAATATCAGAGTTAGACTCAATTAACTCTGGAAAAAGACTCCTATAAATGGGCAATCAATCACAGTAAAATTCACATAATAGATCCCCCAAATATTTATATTCAAGGTTTTGAATTTTTAAAAGGAATATACCATTGTATGAATTTCAGATAAATAACAGAAAGAAAACATATGGAGTTCACTAATATGAGACCAATTTAATCATAGCTTCATTATTAAAATTATATGGACATGTATTTCCTTTATCAATATATACTTAGTGTTAAAAGCATAAATTAAAAAGTGATTATGCAACAATTTGAATTCCAGAATAATAGCAAAGCAAAGACATTGTATTCTAGGAATTGCTACTGGTATTTCTTTTTTTTTTTAATTTTAGTATTGATTTAGGATTTTAAGAAAAACAAGTTGATAATTTTCTTCAATCATGATTTCCTTTTCTTTCTCAAACAGAGTCCTGGAAACTAGAAAGGTGGTGTTTGATGTCTGAGGCACTCAATAACTTTGACCTTTGTCTTATTTTCCTTTACAAAGTTGTACATCAGGGATTCATCTTTCAGTAAGACAACTATTTTGGTATTCACATATTCATTATATATTAACAATAGCCTAAAAATTTCCAAGTAAATAAATGAATAAATAATTCCATACATACTCGAGAAAACATTTACAGGTTTCCTGGGTATTTTCAATATTTAATAAAAATAAATAGAATGAATTGGGTCATAATGACTTCCCAGTTCAATGAATGTTACTGGCACTGTGTGGCTTTTCTAGAGAATTTGGAGTCTTGAATGTTTCCTTATCCAGTGTTAGTTACAATAGGGTTGTGCTATTAAACCATTTTTTTTCATTTCTTTGATTTAATTGCTTAACTGATTTTGGAAATTTTAAATTCTTTGGAGAAAAGGCTAATGAAAAGACTTTTGTATTACTTAGAATCTCAAAAACTGAATTCAATAAATACTGTATTGCCTTTCTAGGCTTTCACTGAAGGTTACAACAAAACAGCTAACAGAAATTTCACTTGTCAAGAAAGTGAGGAATGTTGACACTACTGATATTGAGTTGAATATTAAAATATAATACACAAGATGAACAATATCAACATATAAAATATTGATAATGCAGTCAGCACTTGAGTAGATGATGACCAAATTTGTGTTTACTAAAACAATTCAATCTGAGATAAGGGGAAAATAAAAACAAATGCAAAAGTAAATAAATATATNTAACAAATATTAACTACAGATGATTTCATTCTGATGTACTTGAAATATGAGTGATAAATATGCTTTAAAATAAATTATCTTGTTGTCCATAAATATGTTATGGACCTTATTTCTTAGTTCACTTCTTTTAATTTATTTTATTATTTCTTATATATGCATACATATATTTATCTCTAAAAATATTCATTTTAAAAATTTATATTCAAACATTTACATACATTTTCAGAGAAAAATAACTAAGATTAAATATTGTTAATTCCTTGTTCTACAATTCTGAGAGAATAACTGAACAAGTTACTTGAATTGACCTAGGATATGCACAGATATAATGTAAGCAAAATATCATTTGAAACACATTAAACTTCTGTAAAATGAGAAAAATACTAGTTTCCTAGAAAATATTTCTGCACATTTTTAGATTACTGATGACCAATAATGTTTTCTAAATGAACATACTAGATATCTAATTTAGATTACCACATGTGTTTCTTACTCTACATATTCATGGACAATAAGATAATTTATCTTAAAGCATATTTATCACTCATATTTCAAGTACAGCAGAATGAAATCATCTGTAGTTAATATTTGTTAATATATTTACTCCTTGATCCCCTGCCTGGTGCAAAAAAATTCTAGTCCCCCTAGCAGCATTATGTTATGAGATCAGACAGCTTAATATTAAGACAAATTCCTTTTGGATTCCCTAAGCTACTGAATGGATCTAATTCTTTTACAAAGATCAGAAAAAGTATTAATTATTTGGCACAACTGGCTAAACTAGAGGATTTGGATCCTCAGAGATATCCTGGAAAATAAATTTGTGAAAGCATTCTAGGAACTTCAATAAGATAATTTTCTATCAGAAAATCGCCTTAGATGTTTCATATATCAAAAATTGTTGGCATAAAGTATCAAAGCAAAAAATTTCTACTATAAGAATATTCAACCTCGTTTATTGAGGGACAGACTATTTGAAGAATCTATGAATTATAATTGTTTAAAATTATTAATTTCAAGTTTCCATTTTATATAGAAAAGACCTACAAACAACAGTACTCAAGGGTATAACTGACTCCCCTGGCATCTAAACTGACCAGGGTACTTGGAATTCAGAGAGGTCATCATTATGTACTTCATGAAACACTTGCTGCCTTTTCTTCAGTTTCTCCTTTATGTTTATTGATGGTTAAAATGCTTCTCTCAAAATACAGCATGTGATATGAAACCCTGTTTTGCTGTAGCTAAATGATAATTTGATCCCTGAAATTTGAAAGCAAATTATATAATTTACCAGCCTTACATTAACATCAGCCAATTCTCAATGTTAATGGAGGCAAAATTATATATAAAAATTTTCAATTACTTCAATGGTAACAAACAACTCTAACTCAATTTTCAAGGATAAGATTTTATATAACTTCAACAAGAATAACAGATATTTTCAAAATCATTTTAATATAAAGGAAAACATACAGTATGTGATTTTCCCCAAATATGTGTATTTGAATAAATATTTTCCAATCTACATAATATAGTAACCACAAGAGTAGTTCACAAATGAATTTGGATACTACTTAAAAACATCTATAAGTAATGGAGATAAAACAAAATCAAATAAAATTTAACATAATAAATCACCGAGAAAATATTTCAATTATGTCCCTAATACTCTTGGCTTAATTTTTTATTGCAACTTATTTTTAGCGTTTTATTATTTAAAGACACTCATTTACAAAATATCCATGTAATAATATATTCATCTCCAAAGTATTATTTTCCATTTTTTTTAACATATTGCAGAAAAATAAACTAGACTAATATTAAATATTGGTGGATTTTTCAGTTCAAACATGAAAGAAGATACCTCAGTTGCATCTATTTAAAATATTAAGTGAATGGCTTCTTAAACTATATAAAGTTAGGAATTATCTACCTAACAGAAAATTTTTTCTGTTATCTACCTAACAGAAAAATATTTTCAAATATCTATATTAAATATATATGCATACATAAATACAGTGTGTGGACTCTTAAATGCTGAATTGTAGGCATACTTTCTAGCCTCTACTAAGTTGTGAAGCCCAGGGGAATGAATACCCAGCAGATGGCTTCGTAAACACAGCCCTCAGATAGTTGAGTAGTTCCTTTACATTGCCATCTGCCATGTAATACTCTCAGAGATTGAAATCTTTCAACTAGAAAATGTTCTGCCAAGATTTCACAATGCCTATCAGCCCAACTAACAGGTAAGAAGAATTTTGCAATGGATGAAAAGTCTCTAAAATGTTTGTTAATATAAATTTTCTAGAAAACAATTATTAATATATTTAAAGTTAATTAAATGTATCACTATGTCAAGCTTTAGTAGAACAACTACATTTACATTTGCATAGCCATCTGCTAGTATTTGCATAGTCATACCTCCTGGGTTGCAAAAACCTACTCCACAAAGATCACAGTATTTGTCAGTGCAGTTGCACACCTGTCAATCAGTCCTGGTCTCCAAAGACCCAGAAAATAAATGTAGAGAAGAAAAGAAATAAAGTTAGTTGTTTCAACATATGAGAAGTGATTGATAATTTCAATCAACAATTGAACATTTTAGGTGTCATGATACACAGACTTTTAATTTTATTAAGTTATTAAAACCATTACAGATATTTCTTTCACATTATTTTAAATTTGGTAAAACATTTTCTCCATATGAAATAAGTGTTGAGAGAGAGTTATAATGAAGTTTTATAGGAAAAAATGTTTTGGTATCTACTCTACCATCTAATATATATATAAATTATACACATATAATTTTCCTATGATGCAGTGCAAATTAAACATACATATCTGATGGCAGAAGGAGACCCTCAAAAAAGTTGCTGGTTGATGTGGTAACTCAAGTCCAAAGGGACTCTACAGCAGAACTTCTTAAAAAAATTTGAGGAGGTGTACACAATTTTGATAATTTGCATATCTCAATTACCACATTATGTCATGGACTATAAGTGTTCCCTTTACTATTGAAAATAGTGCTTTTAAATTTAGTCAAGTTAGAGAACCAATTACAGAAAAGTCAAAATCAACAAAAAACAAAAAATACTCATCCTAAGATTCTATTCCTTTAAAACCAAGTTCAATATAAAGATGCCAACTGATAATATTGTGTAAAGACCTTGTACCTTCAAAAACAATTAGAGAATTTTTTGTTGTTATTATAGAAATAAAAAAAGAAATATACAAACTGATTCTAAAATGTATGTTGAAAATGCAAACATATCACAATAGCCTAACAATCTTAAAGAAGAGCCAATTTAAGAAATCTTTTTTTTTTTCAAATATCAAGAGTTAGTATAAATATGCATTCATCTCCTGATATCCAGTCTCTTGATTGGTTTCAGAACCATCTGTGGATACCAAAATCTGCAGATGCTCAAGTACCTTATAATAGTGTAGTATACACAGCTCTTTTATATTTACAACCATCACTAGATTTCTTATAATACCTGATAGTATATGAACTCTATAAAAATAGTTGCTATTTTGTATGTGTAAGGAATAGTGAGAAGAAAAAATAGTTTGCATATATTCAAAAACATTTTATAAAAAGTATTTTCAAATTATTGTTGATTGAATCCCTGGATGTGGAACCCACAAATATGAACAGTCAGTGGCATGGCAATTAAGACAGTGTAGTTTTAGCATAAGGATAGATAATAAAGAAACAGGAATGCAGTGCATATTTTAGGTGTGAGTTAGGTTGGATATTGATACTGCATGTGTTTTCCAACTGCATTTTTCATAATATTGCAATCTTTTTAAAATATATTTTTTTAGATATTGATAGACCTTTATTTTATTCATTTATTTATATGTGATGCTGAGAATCGAACCCAGGACCTCACACATGCTAGGCAATTGCTCTTACCACTGAGCCACCATTCTTAATAGTATATTTTTATAAACAGAACTCCATAATTTTAGTAGAGTCCAGTGTCTTAATCTTTTATGTTTGGTGATTTTTGTGTACTGTCAAAAAAAAAAACATGAAGATAATTAACTTTCTAATCTTTCTAATAGCATTATTATGTTCACAATTTACATTGGTTTGCCATTAATCTTAAGCTATGTATTTATTTGTGTGATTAATGTTAGGGTTCATTGTTTCTGTCTTTTGTTTTTTCTTACATGTGTCAAATTGATGAAGCACTGTTTATTTCTAAAAACAATAACATCCTGCATAATTGCAGAGATATCTCTGTTACAAACAATATCGATAAGCAGACTGTATTTCAGATTGTATAGAAAGATAAAACCCTAAATGAGAAGTCTTGAAACCTAGGATGCCTGCAGCCAATAGGAGTGGAGACCTTTCCAAGGAAGACCGATCAATAGATTTTAGAAATTTTCATTAGATATATAGTAAGAACTTGAGGTTAAAAGTAAGATTGAAAGTAACTAAAATTGAAGAGGTTGCTATATTTTGTTGGTTTTCAGTTACTTACCTTGACTTCTGTCTTTAATACTTTGATTTCTCCCCAGAAGTCTATATTCAAGAATATCCCATGACTTCTCTCATTTTCACTGAAGTATGTGCATATTCTGATCATAAATGATTTTAATGGCTTTCTCTTTAGGTTGCAAGTCAGAAAATGTTTTGTTGTTATTGTTTGGTGTTATTGAATTACTACAAATCATTATGTGGATAAAATTTTCCTCCTACTTCAAGTGAAAAGTTATAATTAATAGTTATAATTAATTAGTAGTTGTAGCTATAATTATAGTTAAGTTGTAACAGTTATCATTAATAGTACAATTTATCATTTTTTACTATTTTACAAGATTTCTGAGAAATCAGAAGATAAAAAAATGAGAGATATAACTTTGGCCATACATTTTATATAAAGTTAATATTATGAAATGGAGTTTTTCAATGAAGAATCATTTGTTTAACCTGTTTCTTTTGTTGTATTTCTTTGTTAAAATACCCTAAATGTTTTGAAAAATGATAAGTTATGAGATATAAGATACATATATCATTCTTAATAAAAGATATGTAGAAATAATTGTAAGTGTAGTGTCAAAAGGGTAGCATTATATGTATTTGATCATAATCTGGTATAAATACATTGAAATATTAAATGATATTTTCCATTTATCTCAGTGATTTTGAATAACAAATTAGAATATTTATGGTAGAAATTTCACAAATACTTTGACAAAAATCTAAATTATTAAAAATGAATTTAATTACTTAAATGTTAAATTAAATTTCAAATGTTCACTTTTCATTATGATTGCTTTCTCTCTATTCACTGTCATTTGAATCATTTTATTATGAAAATTGTGTTTTTTGAGATGGTTTATATTAACAAGACTTTAAATATCTATGTTCTCCTACTCTTCTTATTTTTTTACTTACCTTGTTGATATAGTTTATTTTAATCACTGAAATATGGTTCACTACTATAAATCAGAGCTAAGATAATTGACTTGATATTTATCAGGAAAATATGCATAAAATCTCTGAACTCTGGCTTGAAAAAAAAACCTCAAATAAACTACAAACTTCATCAAATATTAAATAAATAAGGTAGAGTATCCTTAGCATTATTGACTTACTATTTACTTGTCAAAATGTTTTTGCTGCAGTATTGCTAGATTTTCTGAAATTTTATACTCATTTGCAAATACCATTTACCATTTTCATTTGTTTTCTATTTTATTAAAATCACAATTCGAAGTAGTATAGTAGTATTTGCAAAAACTTGATCTTTAAGAAAAATGTTTAACAAGCTAAAACAGCAAGAATGCCTGGCTTTTAAATGCATACTTCAGATATTCTTACTGGGCATATAATTACAAAAATATAAAGAGGTTTTACTACATGCAAAGATCAAAGTTTGAATCAATATTCAAATCACTTACAGTTAGAGAAAAAGTAGAGATATGCTAAAGTAACAATGTTAAAATGAAGTAAAAATAATGAGTTCTGGAAGAGATTAACATAATTGGTTAAGGGCAAATTTCATGGAGTTGATATAACAATAATAAGAGAAATATTTGGAAGTCAGCTTCCTAAAAGAGAGAAAAAAAGGAAGGTATAAATGAAACCTTCTTTGAAAAAACAATGAAAAACAAAGAGAGTAATGTTTTACTGAGGTTGCAGTGAAAATTAAACTATATCAATAATGTGTGGTCCTTGGAGAATGAAGCTTGAAATATGTATAGTTCATCTCTTAAAACTTGATATCAGTTCAGTGAGCAAAGCAGTAACACTAAATATATTTCAATGATGTAAGAATAAAATAAAAATATATATTGGAAGTAAAATTTTTAAAATTTATATATTGAGAAGGAAAATTGGAGTAATGAGTTAAAGAATATTGGGGAAAAATAAGAGCTATAATATCCTATTTCTCGTGAAATATATAGAAAACTAAATCAGAGGTGACAAAGAAGATAGATAGAATTTATTGATCAGTAAGAAAACCATTGCCTGTGAAGAACCCAACAATTTGAAACTGTGTGAATGTAGGAGTCAAAGATGTCTCCTATATTTTGATCCTTATTGATTGGGATAATGGTAGTATATTTTATAGAAAGTAAAATTACATGACTCATAATAATAAGTGAAACAAGTATTTCTCTAAGCTATGTTAATTATTACTGCTACAATTTGAGGACAGTGCACTAAAATGCACATAAAATGAATTATAATTTATATTATCTTTAATAGCTTATTGAGAATAAAATTGAAGACAAATGAAAAGCATGTAAAAATAATAAAAAATAAGATTTCTTACTCATTCTATCAATTAAAACAAACCCTAAAATGACAGAATATTTCAAAATGAAAGATTAAATTTAAACCCTTAAAGATAACTAAAATGAAAGGGTTAAATTTAATATGCTGTGACAACAATGACATGAAAAATTTTTAAGACAAAGGTAAACAAATAAGACTTTTTTATGTTATACATCAAATAGATTTAATGTGGACTACAAAGTTAATTTTAAAAGATTAAAATTTCTTTGAAAGTATACAAGATTCAGACATGTTAATGTTATGAGATAAATACCAAAGAGTAATAACAATTATGAAAAGGTATAATTGCATACAATTAAAATTTTACATATTGAAAATAAAGTACATGTGAAGCTGTACCCTTAAAGGGTTTGAACTCCTGAAAAGTAGACAAAAGTGGAATTGTTTTCTTAAATATATATACATAGATATATGGATACATATTTAGCCTTAGAAAATTTCTTGAAGTTAAAGAATTTAAATTTTTAAACTTTTTGAGGTTAAAGTTATATTTTAAATGAAGTATATTTGTTTAAGAAATTCTCTCTGTTCTATTCAGCTTTTTGTGGCTATGACTAAAAGACTGACCAGAATAATTGTAGTGGAGGAAAAGTTTATTTGAGGGCTCACAGTCAGAAGTCTCAGTTCATAGTCCATTTGCTCAATTCCTCATGGCTCAAGGTGAGGCTGAACATCATTGGAGGAATAGTGTGGTGGAAGGAAGTGGCTTACAAGTTGATCAGAAAGCAGAGACTCCACTTTTTAGATACAAAATATATATCCCAAAGGTACACTCCAGGGACCTACCTCCTCCAGCCACATCCTATCCACTAACTGTTACCAATCAGATAATTTCATCAGGGGATTAATTTACTGATTGGGTTAAGAGTCTATTAATCCAATCATTTCTCCTCTAAACCTTTTGGCACTGTCTCACACATGAGCTTTTGGGGGACATCTTATATTCAAACCCATTCTTCAACGCCTGAATATATTTCATATGCAAAATAGTAAAAGAAACATTAAAATGTCACATGGAAATATTGCAATTATGAATAAATTATGAATAAATCTGTGATCTTTCTACCATCTTTAGCACTTTTTGCTATTTTCTATATATTATGTGTTATTTGCATTAAAATAAGGTACTTTCTATGGAATACAAAAGATCGACCTTGTACATCAAATGGTTATAGACTCTAAGCTCATGCTGGTGAACAAAGAGGCAAAATATATTATTGAATAAAAGAATGCATGAAAATAATTAAAAAATTAAAATAAATGCAATAAAATGGGACTCAGTAAGAAAGACAAATATATGAAATAAATGAAGATATATTAAAATAAGGACCTAAAATAATATAACCTTAAAAGGATTGTGGGAATTTTCATACTATTAATGAGTTGCTAGAGGTGCCTTTTGACCTACCATGACATTCTTTCACTGATGAAAGGCAGAAGGTATTAGATAGAACTATAATTTATCATTTATCCTTGCTACAGAAGATAAAGCAGACCCTATACTAATTGAATCCACATATTTCTATTTGTATCGACTCTGTAAGCAAGACTTAATACCAATATGATGTTTGATAAAAGAGTTTTCCATTTTAAATAAAAATAATAAGAAAGACTTTCCTACAATGAGTTAATACTAAACAAGAATGAGACTTTCAGTAGCAAAATAATATTTGATAGAAAAGACAAAAAAGAAGATGAGTTAGGGTTTTGTACCCAGAATGTCTTATAATGTCTATTATAAGAAAGTAGTGATCAAACAGATTAAAACCTAAAGTAATATGCCTACCTGCCTGAGTTGCAGTGGAACATGGTATAGGCTGTTATAATATATAATAATTATTGTTGCAGTGTTAATGAACCTAAACTTCAAAAATTATATTTGAATTTGGGTTTTCACACAATAGTTCATTTTTAGAGACATGACCAAATAACCATACTTGCCTAATGACAAATTAAATGGCACTGTGCCATTGGATACAGGTGCCCTCAGAATCTCAAGAAATGTTACAGAAATACTCATAGACGTACAAGAGTTCAGTATTAAATTGTATAGTAATGAAAAAATCATTTCAAGAGTTGAATTAGAATTTAAGCAGATCTGAATTAATTAAAATTGCTTTGATTAATTAGCATCATGGACAATTCCTGAAAACTTTATTAACACTTCAATCAATTTGACTACAGAGAAGGAACTTAACCTACTAAGGTAAAAAGATTCATGTTAGGAATTTTGAGACACAGTTTCTGTATTTATGTTAACTCCATGGTCTCCAAGATTTGAAACCATGTTTTGAGAATTTAGAGTTTCCATATAGGTGTTAACTTGGAAATTTTTTCCCCTTGGAACATTAGAATTCCTGATATAAAGAGAACATATTCTCAATCCCTTTTCTATTCAAGATCCAGCTCCTTTGGTTCCTTTCATGGCCAATGATTATTTTAAAGGTTATTTGAATTCTGTTCACTAAATACCAGATTTGAGAGTTAATTTTATTAAATGAGAATTAATAGTCTCTTGTAAGATTATTCCTTTGATGTTGCTCTTTAGGGAGTTTAATAGTCTAGCCTCTGCTTTACTAAAAGATTTTATCATCTTTTTGGTTTATTTTATGTTAAGTATATTTTTGTGTTCTGTGATTTCACGTTCCTGACCTTCATAATTTTCAGGGGACTTAGACAATAGCATTAATTTTATAAATTATTTTTCTAGATAAAAAGTATAAAACTTGTTATATCGGTATGCACTCTCTGAGGTTCATATCCCTGTGGAAATATTCTGTCTTGTCTGAAACAGAGAAGACTATCTGTATTAACATGGGAAATATTTGTTCCCATATTTCTATAATCAATATAGTTAGAGTTATTTGTTTTGCTATGATGAAATTGTCAAAAGAAAGACACTTTTAACATTCCACTAGAAATGACTACAGTGATTTCTCTTTTGTGTAATACAATTTTCTGCATCTCAGCTTTTTCCCACTCTTGTAAAGAGAATAAAATTAGCCTTCTACAATAGCCTATTTTTTTTTCAAATTTCATATATCTACAAATGAATCACACACATATGTACACATGAATATATGAATTCATTATATATATACATATATATGGATGGATGGATGGATAGATCAATAGAGATATTTATAGATACATAGGTAAAAACAACTTCTTCTTATTCTCTGTCTGGAAATTTGGATCTTAATTACTTACAAAAAATATAAGTGATCCTGTGCATTATTCAGAAAATATGAGCCTAGCTATATGTGCACAAAAATTAAGAATTATTTGTATGAAATCTATTAAATTTTGGGGAGATTATTTACTATGTAATAGAAAGGCACTCTCAATAAGCATGTGAACAAACTTTAAGTTGATAGATTAAAAACGGGACCAATGTGGGGGAGTACTCAATATATTAAAATAATTTGACTCTACTAAAAACTATTTCTGTCAGAGATGCAGCTCTCAATTCTCTCTCAGTAACTAGTTAACATATAAGGAGAAAATAAACATTGTAACATCTGTTAAAAAAATTAAGTCTTTAAAATTGAGTTTACAGATATAGAGAAAGCTTTTGGGTCATATATAATTAATATAAATCAGTGGATAAAATAGATTTCTCTGGTAATTTTGTGGTTAAGAAAATGCTAAGTTATATATTTTTTTCTCTTCTGTTTTTTTTTTTTTTTTTTTTTACATTTTCACATTTGAAATGAGCATATATTTTGTTTTAACTAAGAGGTGGAAATACCATCATCTAAATATAATATTTTCCACTTCATGAACACAGGATGATTTTCCACTTACTTGAATTTTATTAAGCGATGTTTTATACTTTTTATTATACATGCTGTTTACTTCCTTTGTTAAATTTATTCATAAGTGTTTTTCTGATGCTCTTATAAATTGAAAGTATTTTCCATTGTTAATTTTAAGAGTTCTGAAAAATACTTCAAAAGAGAAATGTGCTGTTTGCCTACATGAGCATGTTTAATTCTCTTGTCTATTATTGTTTTATGCTTTATCTTCTACAACATTTGAAGGGAAACAACCAGGGTCTTTCACTTCAGGAAGGGAAAAAAATCTTGTTGGTTATTATGCTAACTCCTTTTCATATTTATGTTAAATATATTGCAGCATCTCCTTATGAGTAGCTAATCTAACTAATCTTCATTGTTCTACTGAGAGGTTTGTTCTGATGACTAATACTTGTTTTGCCTTCCTCATATTCAAATATTGAATTGTAATAAATAATAATAAAACTTAAAATGTCAGTTACATTTTTCTGGAAAGTCACTTGTAAAAATATGTCTTACTTTGCTTGTACAAAACAAATTAAGGATAAAATTTGGGGTTTTTTTTGTAATTCTCAAGGTTTTAATTGTCTCTAAATTATTGCAATTTTTTCATAAAATCATGAAAACAAATCTGACATTAAAATATATGTGGTTAATTAAAATGTTATTTGTTAGTAAAAGTTGTTTCAATGGTTACACATTTTTCATTTTGGAGGAGGCATACCTTTAGTTGTTGCAGAATGGTATGATGGTAGTCAACAAATTCATTCTCTTTCTGATTTTCAAAGGTCTTTTGAATTAGAAACAATCTTAGTTTTTGTTGGCATAATTCAAGTACTTCTGGAGTTTTTTAGAATAATACTTTTTCAGAAATTTTTATATTAAATTTTTATTATCGTTAAATCAAAGATTTCCCCTTTTTCATCCCAAATAATTCTATTTCAGAGAAATATTTTAGCATTAGAAGTTTTCTGTTAAAACCAAAGGGAAGGTACATTCTTCCCTTTCCCGAAACATCATTTTCTGCAAGATCTTAAGAATAATAACTAGGGTAAGTCTGTTCTTAAGATTCCTTTAAAGTGCTCATTAGGTACAGTTAGCATTTAACACTGAAACAAAACTCTAAAAGATTCATTTTAAGTTATGTTTTCCATATAAAGTAATATTATCCATTTTTCACAATACATAGAAAATACCTGGACTTTTAGTTTATTTTGGCTTAGATTTTCAGTGACCTACCTTTCTTTCTTTCTCTCTCTCTCTCTCTCTCTCTCTCTCTCCCTTTCTTTCTTTTTTTCTTTCTTTCTTTCGTTCTTTCTCTTTTAGATACTTAAATGTCAATGAACCTTTATTTTATTTGTTTTATGTGGTGCTGAGAATTGAACCCAGTGCCTCACACATGCTAGGCAAGTGCTCTACCATTGAGCCGCAAACTCAGCCTGACTTACGATTTCTTTAACATAGAAATCATACCAGTTAATGCAAGCAAGATGCACAGTAGGCTATCTTATTGTTACCAAAATAATATTAGCTTTAAAAAACGCATCACTGTATTTGGAGAATAATGAGAAAGATTAAATTCTGTGTGAAACTTACATTGTCTATACACATAACTTTAGCTTAGCATATTCCCAAATATTATGTTATGAAACGTTTCTGAAGTAATATTTGCTAAATTTTTCTTCAAATGATTCAAGAAATATAGCCCACATGAATGTAGAGTTAGACAATTAGACTATATTTCTCAAAAAACAATGATCTACAAAGCACTCAGTTTGAAAATTGAAACAACACACTCATTTAAGTAAACTTTTTACTAAAAGGTAATATTTTGTGAGTTCTTGTTAGAAGTATTATATGTATTTCATTAGAGTTATACTTGTATTCTTAGGGGTTTTTTGTGTCTGTTTCTTGCTTTATTTTTGTTATTGTAAATGATCTACATAAAAAAGTACATTGTAAGGTTTACTGATGAATATAAATAGGTGAGAAAATGTAATTAAGAATATATTTAGGGCTGGGGTTGTAGCTCAGTGGCAGAGAGCTTGCCTCACATGTGCACATGTGAAGCACTGGGTTTGATCCTCAGCATTACATAAAAATAAATAAACAAAATAAAGATATTTTCAAAAATACTATATTTAGAAAACCTGTTTGATTAAAAAGTGATTATAAAAATATGTAAGTTATAATTTCTGAATAATTTTTTCCTCTAATCATTTATACATTCCCTTTTTTTTTACTCTTAGTTTGTTGGTTGGTTGATTGCTTGATATATTTAATATAAAGCCACTGTACTAAAATATGAGTGAGCTCATTGTCAATTTTATTTTTTTCTGCATGCTGGAAACTAGATAGGGTGATAACCCAGGTTTGGCCTTGCATATGAGGACAGCATATTAGATCACAGAAAAAATAATATAAACAAAGTCTTTATTCCACCTTGTGCATCATAATCAGATGCTTATTTCTAGATGAAAATGTGAACAAACAACAATATTTTGTACATTTATATCTCTCCATTTTGAGGTATTTTCATTATAACAGTTTGGTCTACATTTGATAATAAACTATCTCTAGATAAAAATGTAAAAAGGAGATTTTATATGTTCTTGGAGTTAAAGACAGAATTCTGAGCTAGATAGAAAAATGCAGGAGTCATCAATATATAAAGTGCACTGAATGCCAAAGGGAGAACAGCGTGTTTTGGTGGATATATCTAGATAGAGAATAGAATTGATGACTGTGTAATGGTTCACACAAAACTTTGGGACTCAATTAGGTATAAGTAAAACAAATAAAAACAATAACAACAAAAAAAAGAGGAGACACGTGAGGTTGAAAGAGATATAAGCTGGATTGCCATCTCAAAAGCCACATAAAAGGTTTCAAAAAGTAAGTATGTTAAAAGCATCAAGTTCTGCTGACAAATTGAATCAGAACTAACCATAAAGTTGACTTGTGGCAGTCATTACTGATATTGGCAAAATTTCTTTTGATACAATGATGGTGTAATAGCATGATGGCATTGATTGATTAAATAATGAAATTGAAGAAGGGGAGAGAAGAAATACATATCAATACCATTCTTTGGGGTAATTTTAGGACTAAGGTATAGAAGAACTGAACAGAGGAGATAATGGTGTCATTGATATTTACTTCCATTACAACTGCCATCATGATATATAATCTGCTGGAGATAATACAGAAAAGAAAGCAAAGATGAGGAGAAGGTTTCAGTTAGGATTGAAAAGTTTAACAGAAGTAAAAGAAAATATATGGATAGTGGGTTCAGGAATGTTGTAGACTTAATAATGAAAATACAGGAAAAAATCTCAATACTTTTTCTATTGCATTAAAAAATCAAGGATAATGAAATATTCTTGGGAGTAAGACAATGGAGACTGGAGCAGAATGGGGAAGAAGTTGGAGAAACAAATGGAAGAGTAAAACAACCTAGGAAGAAGGTAATATGCATAATCTTCAATTAAGTGTATTTGAAATCATATGAAAGGTGGCAGGAAAGTAGGTAGCTGAGTGGCAGAGCATTTGCCTAGCATGAGTGAGGCACTGGGGTTGATCAGCAGTACCACCAAATAAATAATAAATCATAATGCATTAATGAGCATGAACTTATAGTGAGACCAGCCCATGTGAATTTGCATTTCTTTTTCGATACATGAATTAAGAGGAGTAATAGATTGAAACAGATATTTTTTTTTATTTAAACAAAAGTTTAGAGTGAGGGTCAAAGAAATTTTTGATGAAGTAATTTTAATGGTGAACAGTAAAATCTAAGCCAGAAATTTAAAAAAAAAAAAAAAAACAGAGATTGAGAAAAATGAAAATGTGAAAAGTTGTTTATGCAAGATTGAACAGCCTGATGGAGGTCAAGAAATGATTAGATTCTGAGTTTCTTTGTCTTGGAATTAGGTATGGTAAACAAAGAAAACAGGAGGTGTGGTTAGAGAGTATCACCTTCAAGAGTGCATAACATGTTGGTAAATGCAACAGGAGATTCAACTTTCAGGTTATCTTATTAGAAAAAAATCATTTGACATATTTCCAAAAATAAGTAATGGTCTTGGAATCAGTAAAAACATGATCTCTGCAGAGATGGCATCTACAAAATATAACTTTCTTTAATATTTTTTTTCTACCTAAACCTTAACTGGTTCAATGTTAGAGCACTGTTCCTTTATTTTTAATTCAGATTTTATCCTTCCATTTCAATTTATAAGCTTCATAATTTATATTTCAGCTAAAAACTAAAGTCTTTGTCTACTCACTATGATTTTCCATGTAAATTAATTTGTATAGTTCCTTTGAGGTTAGCTTTTTGTTAACCCTGGAATTTTCATTACCTGAATTTTGCAATGTTATGTTTGTTCTTATGTTAAACTGGATAAAAATAATATAAATTTATGATAATATATAAGGGAGTATACTAATCAAGAAGTACTAAAGGCTTTTTATAATTCTTGATTTTCTTTAAGAGGTGAATAATGTGAAATCATTCTTTCAAAAAGCAACTCAGCCTCTACCTCTTGATGTATTGTTATTCAGATATTGTATGGCACTTTCTCACAGCACTCCTGCATTCGTATGTTATGTTTTATATAAAAATTGTAATCAAGTCATTGGTATCAAATAATTGCCCAAATTAGAAATGCAAAATATACTTCAGTTTATAAAGCTCCCTCTTTGCTCCAAATCATTGGGCCAGAGACAAGATGTTCCCTTCAGCACATTTCCTTCAACCTGTAAAACTTTATATAGCTAACCATTAATAAAGTTGTATGTCTTCTGAAAGTAAGCTCTTCACTAGCTTAATCGATTAATGACAAACTTTAATACTGTCTGGTACTTTGCCATTAATTTTATTCTTTCCATTTCACTTCCTATTACTGAGAACTCTTCCTATACCCATCATGATGTCATTAGCTTTTCTATTTCTACTCTGTGTAGGTATATCATTGAGTTTTATGTTCCCTTCGAACCATAGTATGATTAGTACAGATTTTTACATTTTACATAGTCTGTAAGTTGTAAATAATTAAATTAAAAATGTTCTTTTTAAGGAGTCTTGGAGTAAGGAATTTAAGGGTAAAAGATAACGGGTTTAGTTAGAAAAAAAAGTAAAAAAAATAAGTGTTCTTAAATTTGGAAAAATATTGTGATCCAGATAACAATGTTTATCTTGCAATGTCCAAATGCTGTTATGTTAAAGGAAAACTTTTTGCAGTTATTGGTGTGTGTTTGTGTGTGTGTGTGTGTGTGTGTGTGTGTGTGAGAGAGAGAGAGAGAGAGAGAGAGAGAGAGAGAGAAAGAAGGGGTAGTTTACTAAGTCTCTATCAAACAGAATAATTGTAAATAATGACCAGATTTGACCTTCATTATCAATCTTGCTTTCCTATACATTTAATTTTTAGAACATTTTGGGTTTGGAATGCATTATTTTTTTCTTACAAAAATACTATTTCAATAGTAAATTAAAATTCTAAGATATATTTTCTTTTTTTTTTGAAAAAATATTTTCTAGCATTATGGCAAAGTTATATTTTATTAGCATCCTATTTAACTTTTAAATCACAACATTATTAAAATACCAATAAAATGTCACCAATAAATTATCTGAAACTATAATTTGGAGAAGTATTCATCTATTAGTTCATATCTGCATGACAGGCCAATTATAGAATAATGTATATAATAATTCAAATAAACTTTTATAAATGAATTCTTAAACTTATTGGATGTATACCTTAACATGTACGAATGACTTAGTCCGTTTATATCAATTTGCAGAACACTGTTCTCTCAATTGCTATTTAAACACTGTATAAGAGCTTTCTTTATTTTAATTTAAATTTAGATTAATATGTAACCAATTTTTGAATTGTTATTTAGAAAATTTAATTTAAGTCAATGTTAAGAAATTTTTTATCTTGTAATTATTTACAGTATGTGAATTTTTCTATTTTTAAAAATTCTTACATTTATATCTTTAAATATTTTAATGTTATAATTCTACAACTATGTTATTCTCTTTAGAAAATAAAACAGATTTCTTAATTGACATCTACTTAAATAATTTTATCTAATAACTAATGATGAGAATTTCTCATTACATACAATGAAGGGTACAATGTTGAACAGGTATGAATAGTGAACTACTCTCTGGTATAAAATACTCTCCTACTTTACATCTATCAGTTGTTACATACCATCAAATCATTTGTGTCTATTTAAAAAAATGTCAAGGGTATTGTTACTGTGTTATTTAGTTCCAGTAAATATTGCTTAATTTTATTAAAGACAAGTCCAAAAGGAAAAGAATGTTGATTTTATACAAACAGTAGAGCTCTTTAGAAAGTTCAGAGGAGAAATACTTTCCTGACATATTTAGTTTGTATAAAAAGATTGAGAGTTTTGGAAAACAAATTTTATGACTCAGATTTATTATTCACTAAATTTGGTTTATAACTGCCAAGAATCATGAACATCTATCTGTACTTTAGAGAAAGAACAACTGGAAATAGCAAAATAGTGCCTTTTATGCTGTTGAATATGCTAGAGACAATCACTCCTCTTAATAAGTCAATATTTGGAAGAAAAAAAAAACATAACCACAATAGCAAAAATGCCAACTGTGGAGAGGCATCTGTGGGCTACTTGTGGACTACATCAGCATTGCAGCCTATTGAATAGAAGAATCTGGTGTCTGGGAACTTGCAGGGGACATTTCCTCTGGCCGATTGTCCAGACACATTTTGAGCCCTATTTATGTTCTGCCCCATGTCCCACACAGCACCAGAAATGGAATGACCTGCTGCAGCCACACAGCCTCTTAAAGATGGGTGTGACCTGCCAACATGCCAATCAACCTGCTGACTCCAAGACATCATGAAGCAAGACTCCACCCCTAAAACCTTATCCCTGACTTTGATGTACCCCCTTAAATAAACCCCAGAAGCCATTTTCTAATTGGCTAGCTCCAGCTTCTATGTGGACTGGACCTATCAAGGGCTCTATCTTTTGAAACTATCTTTCTGACTTTTTTTTGGTTCTTTACTATTTATTCTAGGCCGTAATTTCTTAGGTGGCTTACATCCTCCTGAACAGGAAGAACCCCCCTAACAAGGGGCTGGCCACCTCTTCATGGTGTTTCAAAAAACAGTAACTATAATAAAAAATAACTTAAATTGAATAAAAACAACTTAGTATTAGTGATTCTTCTGTTATATTCCATGACAAGTCTTTGTGTATAATGCAAAAGAATGTTATCTTGCCGAGGAAAGTTTTGTAGTTTGGAGGAATAACGAAATAAAATAGAGAAGTTATAGTCATTTGTTAGATTTCTCCTAAACCATTCTCTAAAAGAGATATTTAGAAATTTACTGTATGATAGCGCTCCTGGGTTTCTTGTTTCTATCTAACAACAACTTAGAAGTTTTCATTAATAAAAGGGTTTAAAACCTTCATAAAAAGTGTACCCACAAAGCACTTAACGTTGATGCAGAATGATCAGATTGAAGAAAAATTAAGATGAAATTGTTTGCATTAAAAATTATATATATAGAGAGAGAACATGGCGGCGAGAGGGGAGGCAGCGCTTTCAGTACCTCCTCAACAACGGGGTCAGAGAGACGCATGGATACGCTTAGATACGACCTGCTGAGAAACTCCTAACAAAATACCACTAAAGAGAGATCGGCCGGGAATCGGTAGGATTTTTGGAGGTGACAGTCTGCGCTAGACGAGTGAATCTCCGCCACGCAGCGCAGAGGTCCAGACCCGCCAGCCGCTGCCCGCACGACTCGGCGACTGTCGGCTGCCTGCACCGGCCCCTGCGTCAGGGCGGATAGCCTCCGAAGCGCAGCGCAGCAGGAGCGGTGCAGGGACTCTAGGAAGAGGTCTCTCGCCAAGCCTTCATGAAATAGCAAACCGGGAGCTGAAACCAACCAGAAACAGACCAGTCCCACCCCTCCCTTGGGACACTCTGGCAAGGAGCCTGGGGCCCGCCATAGCAGAGTGGTGACATCACCAGAGTTCC
>NW_025999968.1:29927657-29987306 GCF_001458135.2 Marmota marmota marmota | reverse complement strand
TTATGTATATATATAATTTATGTATATATATATATAATTTATATATATATATATATATATATATATATATATATATATATATATATATATATATACACACACATACTTTGAATTTTCCAGGCTAAAATAAATACATTTTATGAGGACAAAAGAATCATATCAGGTCAAAGTTATTAGAAACAGCATATAAAGCAAGGGAAAATTGAATGCATTTTCAAAACTTTTAAGAAAAGTCTGAAGCAAGAATTTTATATCCAGCCAGAGTATACACTGTACATCAGGATTATATAAAAACAGTGTTAAACATAAAATATCTTATGAAATTCACTATTCTCAACTCCCCACTGGCAGATTTACTAAGAAAATTTCTTAAAAAACAAAAAACAAGACAGTACAGATAAAAATACAACTAAAGGAATAGTGATAAGCATTTAATATTTCAAATTTTTGAATTAAAATAAAAATAAAGTGTGGACAAAAGAGGAATACTAGCATGCAAATTTTGTGTATCCTGACAAAATAAAAATAATACAAGTAGACATTTGTGAAAAATGGAGAAAAAAGTAGAACTCATTTATTGGCTACAAAATAGGTAATATATGAGAAACAAACAATAATACCATGTGAAACTAGTAAAACTGATAGCAAAAGTCTACGTAAAAAATTAAGCAAATGCATTTTAAAAAAAGATATGAGAATCTTGATTTTTTGGGGGGTTGCTGATGACCAAACTTAGGGCCTTGCATATACCAGCTTCAAAAAAGATATGAGTATAAAGGTAAGTAATAGAATAAAATATACATATTCCTTTAAAATAAAATGAATTTAAAGAATGATAAAAATAGATCACAGATACAGAAAGCATGAAAATTCTAAATATAGTATAGTTTCTAGAATTATAATTTATAAAACAAATTAAGACCACATATATCAGATATATCAATAAACATATGAGGCATTTATTATAAAAATGACTTCCAAATTGTTCTCAAAATAAGATACAACTGCAAAACATGACTACTTATAGTGCACAACAATAACTAAAAATATTTATTCATTGTGGAATGGCTAAATTGAACTAATTAGCATATGTATTATCTCACATACTTACCTTTTTCCTGGTGAGAAGAGTTGAAATGACTCTAAGTTGAAGATGTAAAGTTTCAAGTATACAATACCACAGTCATCATGTGATACAGTGGATCACTTGAACTTGTTTTCTCCAAACTCAATTACAAGCAGAAAATGCACACCTACTAAAAGGAAAAAAAAACAAATCACAATTTAGATGAATATGCTTTAACCAAATAATACATCTATCTTTACAAGGCAAAATGAAATGCAATGTCTCTCACTAAAAGACCAAGAAGATACAACATAAATCATATAGAGGACATAAACAACATAATGATGTCATATCTCATAAATACATATCAAATTTTAAACTCACGCACAACAGAATGTCTTAAGAGTAGAATTTATGATCAATAAAAGAATAAAGTTTTTTATAAATGGTGCTGAAAAAGTAGGTAATATATAAGAATTGTTAAAACTATATATCATACCTCTTACAAGAATACATCCTGAATTGTATCAGGTGGCTAAACATAAAAAAATTGAACCTTGAATGTAATAAAATTTCAATGGATTCTTTTAGACGTTTAGTATGCTGACCCAAAATAGTTAAATGAAATAAGAAGTTTTGCAGTAATACTTACATGCATAATTAATTAGGAAATGGATTGATAATATGTGAGTAACTAGACAGTGGTGATAGAAAATGTAAAAATAACGAGAGGAAAAAAGAAAGAATGTGAAATAGAAAGAAGGAAGAAAAGAAAAAGTTCTGACTTACATTTACTTCTAAGTAATAAATCTAGCAGAAACAAGCAATAATGCTAAGATTGATAATTATTTCAAGCACTAATTATTCATGTATTATGGTCAAAACAATGATAAACATAAGATGATACTGCCCCAAAGTATCTCCCCACAAATTCTGAAAGAAAACGGTAGAAATTTTACACTGAAAAAACTGGTCAACACCCACTGTGAAGCAGGTTTTTCCTTCACTATTGACCAATTTATCAGTTTAACGAGACAGAACAGCCATGCACATGAGTTGCATAATGTGGGTTTATTACTAACAGATAGAGGGCAAGGGGATAACAGAAACCTGGGAATAATCTAGGGATGGTTTCCTGTGAGATCCAGGAAAGTAGCCCCTCCTGTGTTTTATACCCCAGGATTAGGTGACTTGCCAGGGTAGAGTGTCAGAGGACATCTTGTTTCTAGATCAGAGCCTGCACTATTCCAGTCCATCCTTTCCTATCTCATGATGTTGCAGTCCCAGTAAATTTTGTACTTTTTCTTGAGAATTGTAAATGAAGAAAGGAAAAGAGCTAAAACAAGTTACCAAAGTTAACATCAACAGTAATAGTACATGTCTTCATCATGTTTACTGCTGTGACTCATTAAGAATTATAAAGCTCTTCTATGGAACTTCTGCCAAAAATGCAGAAACTGAATATATAATTGTGATGGATTTATATATTATGGGGTATTTTACTCAATAATTGTTCTATTCTATTCAAAATGTCAAGGTCCTGAAAGGTAAGATGAGAAAATTTTCCAGAATAGACTAAAAAGATATGACTACTAGTGCACCAGGTGATCCATAATTGGGCCATGATAATTAGTTTGCTTATGGTGGGAATTTGGCAAGGCAATTGATGATATTGTCCTGTCTGTGCTTGAAATAATTGCTTTGTGTTAATATTAAATTTCTTATTTTGATAATTACATTGTGAATATGTATGACAATGTCTACCTTAATCATTCCAGAAAGAGAGAGAGAGGGAGAGAGAAGAGAGAGAGAAGGAGAGAGATTGTTAAAGTAAACAAATAAACTTTGTAATAAAATGCTAACATTGGTATAATGCAGATAAAAGACATATGGGAAGCTTTCATATTCTTCATGAAACTTCTGTAAATATGGAAATGCTCAAAATAAAAATTGTAAATGTATTGTAATTTTGAACTTACACTTATTGGTTTTTATTCATTTTTTAAGCATAGTGATAAACATCATGAAGACATCAAGGTAAAATTAATTTAGGACTCAAAGTACACAGACTAAAAAGCTTTAAGGCCTAAAACATTAGGAAAATGGGGAAATAATTAATTATATGAAGGAAAAAATGAAATATAAATGTCAGTTGCAGTGGTTTGGGGCAGTAGGAAGATTTTCATTTCTATTCTTTTCCATAGTATAAAGTAATGTTAGTGTCAGGGCTGCAACTTAAATGTAGGCAAAAACGAATTCCAGATTTCCTGCTTTCTTCTCTATATGATTATGCAATGAAAGATTCCAAAGTAATTCATCAATTCATACAAGAAATTTAAACTAAAAGTGATGTCCATATTGTTGCAGAAAGTGCACAGATTTGGGAGTCAGACAGATCTGCATTTGAATCCTAGTCTTCCAATTTCTAGCTTTTTGACAAATGTTAGTTTCCCTTTTATAGAAAAGAAAACTGGCTAATTTTGTTGGACTCTGCGAATTTTAAGATGAGTTTCAAGAACACAGAAGGAATTTAAACTGCAGTTTTTAAGAGGCTAGCTACTTTCATTCAGCCAGCTAACTCTTTGCCAAATCATAATCCATATTTATCTGCATGAAGATTTTCTCCCCAGAAATTCTGTTTCAATGAATGTGGAGGTGGATCCAAGAATCTGCCTGCTTAACAAGCAACCACAGATGATTCAGATGTACATTGCATTTTATGAATCGCTGCTTTGGATAGAGAAGCCTCACATTACTGCTTTGTCTAAGTTTGTTCTGAAATATTAATGTTCTATGAATCCTTTCTGAAAAATCACTTTAGATGTGTTTGACTAAAGGGAAAAATATATAAAGAAAACATCCTTAGAGTTTTTTTTTCTTCTTAATAGTACATATTATATTTGTGTTATAAGAAAGATGGGCTACATTTTTTATATATTATTTATAAAAACAGAAAGATTTTCCACAGTGATTGCCAACTGTATGTTAAATCCTAATAGTGAGTTTAAACATTCACAGATTATTGTGGAAAGGAAAAAGAACTTGAGGTGATGGCCATTATTTGAGGAAAAATATGAATGAGGAAATTGAAAAAACAAATAATCAAGTTACACAAAATATTTATATTACATGAGGAATTATTTTCAACAATATGTGTAATGACGGAAGTGAGGTTTGACTACGGCACAATGAAACATATTAATATGTATAATCATAACATACCCATAAAAGCTATAAAAATGAAATTGTAAGGGGTGGATAGCTATAGAGACTAGTGTGTGTAAATATACACTACATATACGTGTGTGTGTTTATATGTATGCTCATGCACACATATATGCATGTGTTGAGGGAATGAAAAACTCCTCATACGAGTGGTAATTCTGGAGACAATAACAAATGATAGAGCATCTTTACTTTTTATGAGAATATTTCCAGAATTGGCCACTGCTTTCATTCTGAGCCAAACAAGTGCTGAGTGAATTAAGTATAAATTAAACACTAAATTTCCTTACTCCTCCCTACTTTTTATGTTTAGAGCAGCTAACTCTGCTGAAAAGTATATATATTTCCTCATATGATTTTAAATATACTCATAACTATACAAATCGAGAAATATATGTCAAAATAACAATAATAGTCCATCATTATTAACTTAATAAGTAATTATGACATATGTCATAAGTACAATTATGTAGGTGATATTATCATTTTTAGGTTGTCAAGGTGACATTTTGTGAAAAAACACAATAATTGCTGTCCATGAACACATATCTGAAAATAAGAGAGATCTTTTAGATACACCAATAAAAATGTTTAATTGCATTAAATTCCAGTCTTCCTAGTTCTCTATATCTACTTTGTGCAATGACAAAGATAATTCACAAATAATGCACATTGTCCTGACTTAATTTATGTACATTATAGAATTCAACCTGGCATGAAAAACATTCATCTGAAAATATTTTTAAAAAATTATAGAGTTTCCAATTTGAAAAAAAATAACTTATTTCCATGTGTTGACTACCAATTCTATTGTGGAGGGTTGCATAGGTTGAATAGGGACTTCTTAAAATTAAGCAGACAATACCAACTGTATGAAGAAGAGAATGCTTCATTTGTTATTGAATATTGATTAGTAGTGATTTGCTTTAAGAAATTACATTGTCTGCTTATGTCATTGTAGAATTATTATAAAACTTTGTTAGTGATACAAAAGTTAAGACTTTATATTTGCTCTTATAGTGGAGATAATCAAGAAACTCTTTAGGAGTTCATAATAAAAAGATTTAGATGAAAGCTATGTTTTGTGGTAGTTGGGAAACAAATGTATGCTAATAAAATATAGGGTACAAGAAACAAAGCACTTTTACCATAATTTGAAAGAATAATTAATATAGTAGTCCCATTATTCAACTTGATATCTTAGGTTTAAAAAAAATCACTATTTTTAATTATAAAGAAATTAAGAAAAAATGGAATCTTCTCAAATCTATTCAAATTTTAACATAACTAATAAGTAAAATATAACTTGTAAATAGTATTGTTTTAGGGACAGTAAGACAGGCTTTTGCTGTTTCTATGGTGGTAAATAAATTGCCTAATTTCTCATTTTCTCCTACTCTGACTTTGTGGTCATGCCCTCATTACCATATTCAATTAATTAGTGCACAAAGGTAATATTCTCATGCTCACAACACATGGAGATGCATTACTGACTCCAAATAAATAGGGCAGGTTCCTAATGTAAGGTGAGCATCCAGAGATCAGAGCTAACAAAGCAAAATATTTTACACCTTTGTGAAAATACTAACATTAACAATTCACTGCTTGACCAAAAACCTCCTACAAGGACAAAGAATCAATCAAAAGGAAAGAGGGAGAGAAAGGGAGGGAGCAGGGATAGAGAGAAAAGAGCATATTAAAATGAAATGTAGAAGAGAATTGCATTTATTCTGATCTCACCTTGACCTAGTGGGATCAGACCAAATCTGTTTCTTTAGAAATTTGCTCTCTTACATACTGAGCAAAACCACAGGAAATTAATTTGCTTTTGTAATTTTTTTCAAATCATATTTGTCCAAAAGTTGCAAAAAGCATTCCAATCTAAGCATTTCTGTATATTCAAAATTTTTAATCTCTTACTGAGTTAATGCACTGGAAGATTTCAGATAGTGTTGTATATAGCTTTGTTGAAAAAATATATATATAATGGCAATTTTCATCTCTGTCTTAGCAATAGAGTCATTTTAGCATGGAACTTGGAAGTAAAGCCTTTCTCAAATATGATTTTTTTTGGTATTGTTTTTTGTTTGATCGTTACCTGTACGGGAGTATGCACTATGCTTGAACAGCAGTAAAAATTGTACAATCAACTATTGCTTCCATTTTAGTGATGCTGATTTCTAGATTATCTCCTCCTATGTTCAACTCCTGATCACCTTTCCTGTGTTCCTACAAATCTGAATTATCCCTTTAATCTTTAGTCAAATATTAACAATGTAGCTTCAGGTACTATATCTTCTCCCAAATGTCCCATCACAATATCTGTTACAGAACCACCTATTTTCTCACCTATTCCCTATTTCTGTGTGTATGTGTGTTAAGCACACTTGAGATACACTCTCTTAGCAAATATCAAACGTACAATACATTATTAGCCATAATAATCATATAGAAGACCAGGTCTCCAAAACACATTTCGCAACTGATCTTTGATGCTTTTGGCCAATGACTTCCCCTCCCCAGACCCAGGTATTTTCCATCCAGCTGTATATTTCTGTAAGTTTACCTTATTTTTCTTTCTTTTCTTTTTCTCTCCTTCTTTGCATGCTTCCTTTTGCTCTTTTCCTCCTCATCCTTCTTCTTCTTTTAATTCCACATATAATTTTGACTATGCACTATTTGTCTTTCTTTGTCAGGCTAATATTGCTTAGTATAACATTTGAACATTCATCTTGTTTATCCATGTTGTAAAAAATGGAAGGATTTCCTTTTTCTATAAAGCTAAATAACATTCCATTATATATAACTCCCCCCCACACAAACACACATGTATATACCCCCACACACAAACACACATGTATATATATATATATATTATGGTTTAGATATAAGGTATTCTCTCCCCAAAAGCTTCTGTATGGAATATTACTAGAATATTCAAAGGTGAAATTTTTGGGTTATAAGAGTCTTACATTAATCAGTGTGTTAAACCACTTATAGGGATTAACTGGGTGGTAACTACAGAAAGTTAGGGAGTGGTTAGAGGAGGTGAATCATTAGAGGCATACCTTTGAGGTATATATTTTATCACTGATGAGTGAAATGTCTCTCTGCTTCCTTATGTCTATGTCCTGAGCTGCTTTTCGACCATGATGTTCTGCCTCTTCTCAGGCCCAGAGCAATGAAGACAATCCTGTATTTGAGGCTCAACTCTGAAACCATTAGCCCCAAATAAACTTTCTCCTATAAAATTTTTCTTGTCAAGTTGTTTGATCACAGTAACTGAAAGTTGTTTGTTCAAAGCTGACTGAAAACATATTCCAAAATATCTATCTATCTATCCATCCATCCATCCATCCATCCACCTATCTTGGTTATTGCCAATAATGAAACATGGTTGCACAAATCTCTGAAACAGGGATCTTATTCCATTAGATGTGATTTATTTCTAACTTCTTGTTTGTTGTTGTTTTTGAAATATTTACCTTTTCAAATCAAAGAATTATTTCACTTGCCTCATATTCCATATACTTCATTCTATAGGAGATGAATTTTAGAGGATGCCCCTGCTCATCACAAAACAAACCATCTCTCTCAGGAAAAAACATGATGTTGGATATTCATCGGCTGTATTATATGCCTAGTTTTTTTTGTATAAATTCAACATAATTTATGTTTAAAACCATATGTCGATAATAAGAAGTTATATCTCATTAAAAACTTATTGACATGGCCCAATAAAAGAATACACAAGTTTCTATTCATCTATAAGCTAGCTTGGTCATTTCCTACTTATTCCCAATGATTTAAATCAAAATCTAAAAGTGATCTAATGATTTTTAGATAACCTAAACTTTTAAGTTACAATTAATATTCCCACATTTTATTAGATCTAGGCTATTGAGAAAATATTAATTTTCTTTGTAAATGACCCTTGGTGTTTTTCTAGTGAGAATAGAATGACTTTGACTAGCTGGGTGTGGTAGCATGTGACTATAATCCCAATGGCTCCACTTGGGAGACTGAGGCAGGTGGATCCCTCAGTAAAAGCAAGTTGCTAAGCAACTCAGTGAGACATTGTTTCTAAATAAAATGGAAAATGAGGCTGAGGGGGTGGCTGAGTGGTAAACTGCTCCTGAGTTCAATCTGGAGTATGCCACCAAAATAATAGTTTTAACTATTTGGATCAATTTTTCTCATATTGATAAGTTTATTTTGATGGATTTTGATGTAGCAAAACTTTAAAGACTATTGATTCTATGAAAGATACTATAGGATAGTTAAGAATGTTTACAAATACTTCATGACACACACATTCTTTTGAGAAACATTGTGAAAAGTTTATGTGTACAATTTTCAATGTTTCCTGGAAGCAACACCATTGTCTCACAATTAGAAAGAAGGGAATACTTGGCGGAACACTACCCACAGTTTACATGGAAATAAAAACTTACTGATTCAGAATAATATCACAAGATCTTTACAGTTTTTTGCCTAAAATTCACTGTGAATACTGAAAGCAAAACAAAATAAGCCAACATCCAAAGCAATATGATAGTCTGCAAAATTGGCATGGTTTAGATACAGATTTAGGTATGATTCACTATTCAATTACTGGAAAAGTACTTTTCCAACATGTTATACTAAACATATGATTGTACATGAAAACAGCATGCAATATAGAAAATAAAATTTCCTATATTCAAATTAGAATAAAATAAGGCAGATCATGGCTGGAATAACTCCTTAATCACAAAAGATACTTGTCTAGACAATTCAAAAACTGATATTACTGTGAATTTTAAACAGACATTTTAGTGCCAAAAATGGCAAGTGTCTATTTTAAAGATTATTCAGTATTTAAATGTGAAAAGGCACATGTCAGGATAAGAATGCTACCATGTGTGCAATGGAGCAAATTTTTTAAGTGCCATTCCTATATGTGGAAGGAGAAATAAGTTGGGGATTGAAATTTTTTTCTCATTGCTACACTTTCATTTAAATTATTTAGAGATAAACCTAATAAAATTTGTGTCCATTTTTCCTTTGTTTCTCTGAATATCAACTTGTGAAAGTGCCATTGCATGTGGTCAAGAACGGATCTTGTTTTATTTTATTTTTTTTAATTTTTTATTGTGGGTTGTTCAAAACATTACAAATTTCTTGACATATCATATTCGACACTTTGATTCAAGTGGGTTATGAACTCCCACCTTCACCCCATACACAGATTGCAGAATCACATCAGTTACACATCCATTGATTTACAAATTGCCATACTAGTGTCTGTTGTGCTCCGCTGCCTTTCCCATCCTCCACCCTCCCCCCTCCCCACCTCTCCCCTCCCCTCCCCTCCTCTCTCTCTACCTCCTCCACTGTATAACCCTGAGGGTCTCCTTCTATTACCATGCAATTTCCCTTCTCTCTCCCTTTCCCTCCCACCTCTCATCCCTGTTAAATGTTAATCTTCTTCTCCTGCTCTTCGTCCCTACTCTGTTCTTAGTTACTCTCCTTATATCAAAGAAGACATTTGGCATTTGTTTTTTAGGGATTGGCTAGCTTCACTTAGCATAATCTGCTCTAATGCCATCCATTTCCCTGTAAATTCTATGATTTTGTCATTTTTTAATGCAGAGTAATACTCCATTGTGTATAAATGCCACATTTTTTTTATCCATTCGTCTATTGAAGGGCATCTAGGTTGGTTCCACAGTCTTGCTATTGTGAACTGTGCTGCTATGAACATCGATGTAGCAGTGTCCCTGTAGCATGCTCTTTTTAGGTCTTTAGGGAATAGACCAAGAAGGGGAATAGCTGGGTCAAATGGTGGCTCCATTCCCAGCTTTCCAAGAAATCTCCATACTGCTTTCCAAATTGGCTGCACCAATCTGCAGTCCCACCAGCAATGTACAAGTGTACCCTTTTCCCCACATCCTCGCCAGCACTTGTTGTTGTTTGACTTCCTAATGGCTGCCAATCTTACTGGAGTGAGATGGTATCTTAGGGTGGTTTTGATTTGCATTTCTCTGACAGCTAGAGATGGTGAGCATTTTTTCATGTACTTGTTGATTGACTGTGTGTCCTCCTCTGAGAAGTGTCTGTTCAGGTCCTTGGCCCATTTGTTGATTGAGTTGTTTGTTCTCTTATTGTCTAATTTTTGGAGTTCTTTGTATACTCTGGATATTAGGGCTCTATCTGAAGTGTGAGGAGTAAAGATTTGTTCCCAGGGTGTAGGCTCCCTATTTACCTCTCTTATTGTTTCTTTTGCTGAGAAAAAACTTTTTAGTTTGAGTAAGTCCCATTTGTTGATTCTAGTTATTAACTTTTGTGCTATGGGTGTCCTATCTTGTTTTAAAGATGTGCTTCTATGTTCCCTTGGGCTGAGAGATGTCTTTCTTTCTCTTTGACTGGGCTGCATAAATAGAGCTTCTGGCATATGTACCCAGTTGAAGCAAATTAATAACTGCCCTTGACTAAATAATTATATTGTTTGTGTTCCATTCATTACCACTTTCAACCTTACATATTCCCTTTGGATTATAATAAAGAATGAATCCTTTAGAATGTTCCTCACATACAATTTTGAAAAAGTAGCCCAGAATTTTATTGGTAAAGGTAGTAGTTTTACATTAGGAGACTGTCAATTGTTGCAAGAACATCAGTAGTATGATTCTTGTTAGAAAACAAACACTCAGACAGGCATTCAGACAAGATTATACTTTAATGATATGATTATCTGGTTAAATATCCTAATAGGTATTTCTTTTACCTATTTCCTTTTTTGCTCTGATCACCCTACACAGATGTATCATCTTTCACTTTAATCCCAGTTCAGGCTTCCTTTTATTGAGGAAAAAAAAGAATATAATGTTTCTTTTCTGACAAAAGAAATTTTAGCATTTCTTCACCTTATCTACAAGTATAATATGAGATGTTTGAATAAAATCGTTAGTGAAACCACTGGGAAAAGAAAAGAAATATCTTCAAATCAACATATCATTTACAGAAGAATACAAAATTATGTGTCAGTCTTCAAGATAGATTAACCAAAAATCTCTACTTGAAAAAAAAAAATCATTCTTCTTTTCTTGCATAGAGAAATGGCAAAGATTTTAACCAAGGCCAGTCTTAAGTAAAAATGTGAAAAAGGTGAAGGTTGTTATTGAAGTTTCCACAAATTCCAGTGCCTTCTTTCTAATTCCTCTTGCCATGTCACTGTTCCATTTCTCTTCCTGTCCTTTCCACTCAATGGAAACACATCCCTCAACTGGACTGAAGTCTTAAGTGTTGCAACTGATTCTGCTTGGCAGGTATCTTAATTCCTGCTTTTGAGTTGATAATGAGGGAAGGTGATTTGTGAAGGTTGATAATGAGTGAAGGCGTGTTGTAGAATCAAAATTTTTCTTGAAGGTGGTGGTTATAGAGGCTTTATACATATTTCTTAGATTCATTTGTAGGTATTTGGTGTTTTTGATGCTATTATGTTATTTCTAAATTGTATTTTCTATTATTGCCACCAATATAGCAATACAATTGATTTTTTTATACATTAACCTATATTTAGTAATATTGTAAAAGTTGCTTATTGTCCCAAGTCATTTATAGATTCTCTTAGATTCTTAATGAAACAATCATACTATCTGAGAAGAATTAAATTATTCCTCTTTAACCTGTAAGCCCATTGTTCCTATTATTATTATTATTATTATTATTATTATTATCTTGGCTAGTACCTCCAGTACTGTTTTAGTCAGCTTTTTTTCACTGCTGTGAATAAAATATGTGACAAGAACAAAAAAAAATAAATAAATAAATGTCATCAATTACAAATGAGCCCCATAATTGTATTATCAATGATATCTACTGAATCAACCTCTTTCTTATCTCCTGACTCTGCTTTCCTAATTGCTCTCAGCAGGATTTGCAAAAGCCAGAGGGACCTTACATTATAATATCATTAGGCCCTGAATTCACAATCAGTGTGGGGTTAATGCCTCTGAGGGTAAAGAAAGTCTAAATCTAAGTGATCTGGTAAGACTTTTGACAAAGGGAACTACCTAAGGATTAAAGGATGGGCCATGCAGATGAAAGCATGGTGCAAAATCAGGAAACTGTGATAAGGATCAGTCTTTTCCTAATCCAGTACTGCCCAACAGTTGTACCATGCTCCTTGTTTCTTTCTCTCTCTCTCTACTAAACATGTTAGTACTAAAATTTTGTTTTTTAATTGTCTCTTCCCACATGGAATATAATTCCTAAAAAGGAGATAAACTTTTTTTTTTCTGATGATCTTTCTCCCACTTAAATATAAGTTCAATAAATACTTGTTGAGTGAATAACTGAATAAAGGTTCAAAGTGATAATAGATATTTTTCAACTGTATTATGAAATGTTGACAAAAATTTTATAATTTTGTGAGTTTAATCAGAAACATTTTTCAAAGTCATTCAGTGATGCAGGTAATTGGCAGAAGCAGAATTCAAAAATTCTCTAACATCAACTCTACATCTGGTGAAATATTATACTTAGTCACATTGTTTTAACTATGTGAATAATAGAATTTCTCATATATATATATATATATATGGCAGTGGAATGCATTACAATTCTTGTTACACATATAGAGCACAATTTTCATATATCTGGTTGTACACAAAGTATATTCACACCAATTTCTGTCTTCATACATGTTCTTTGGATAATAATGATCATCACATTCCACCATTATTTATAACCCCATACCCTCTACCTTCCCCTCCAACAACTCTGCCCTATCTAGAGTTTGTCTATTCCTCCCATGCTCCCTCCCCCATCCCACTATGAATCAGCCTCCTTACATCAAAGAAAATAGAGCCCCTGCATCTAATAGAAGAATAAGTAGGCCCTAATCTCCATCATATGGGATGAGGCCCCAAATTCCTTAATAAGATTACTGTGGCACAAGAATTAAAAACAAGAATCAATAAATGGTGTGGACTCAAACTAAAAAGTTTCTTCTCAGCAAAAGAAACAATATGTATGGTCAATAGAGAGCCTACATCTTGGGAGCAGATCTTTACCCCTCACATATCAGATAGAGCACTAATCTCTAGGGTATATAAAGAACTCAAAAAGCTAAACGCCAAAACAACAAATAACCCAATCAATAAATGGGCCAAGGATCTGAACGGATACTTCTCAGAAGATGACATACAATCAACCAACAAATACATGAAAAAATGTTAATCATAACTAGCAATTAAAAGTGCAAATCAAAACCACTCTAAGATTTTATCTCACTTCAGTCAGAATGGTAACTATTACACATACAAACAACAATAAGTGTTGGTGGGGATGTGGGGAAAAATGTACACTCATATATTGCTGGTGGAACTGCAAATTGATAAAGTAAATATGGAAAGCAGTATGACAACTTCTTGGAAAGTTGGGAATGGAACCACCATTTGACTCAGCTATCCCTCTCTTAGGTTTATACCCAAAGGTCTTAAAAATAGCATACTACAGGGACACAGCCATATCAATGTTTATAACACAATTCAAATTAGCTAAACTGTGGAACCAACCTAGATGCCCTTAAATAGATGAATGAATTAAAAAAATGTAGCATATATACACAATGGAACATTACTCAGCAATACAAGAGAATAAAATCACAGCATTTGCAGGTAAATGGATGTAGTTAGAGAAGATAATGCTAAGTGAAGTTAGCCAATCCCCCAAAATAATATAATTTCTAAAAATAAAAAAAAATCACAGTAAAGGATTTAAATAGGTCACTGAAAATAATGACTTTTTTTTTCAAATAAAAAAAAATGCACATTATTCAGTGAGAAATAACATGTTCATTGAGAGCTGGTGAGAGAAATCAAGTTTCCACAAAAAGTACAAGTTTCATCTTGCTATATTTAATTTAGGAAGGAATGCAGTCAAAATTGGCCAACTTGTTCTAACAGACATGACACCATTTTGACAAACAATGCACATCCTACCCAAAGGCATTAGGGAGCAAGACTTCCCAAAGATTATGTATACTTTAACCATCTGTGCATTTTATTTTTATTTTTGAGAACTTTAAATCTCACAAAATTGAATGTTTTCCCTGGACTTTAATGTGTCTGTCCTCAAAAGATATTTTTTTCAAAATAAATTTTAGAATATATGATTTTATCTTCCCACTAGTTTCATTATGTCACTTGGTCTGGATATCACTTGACACACCTCAGGAAACTGTGATAAGAATCAGTCTTTTCCTAATCCAGCACTACCCACCAGTTGTACCCTGCTCCCTGTTTCTTTCTCTCTCTCTCTCTTACAATCCTACACAAAACTTCCTTTTACTAGTATTTTGTTTGTCTGTTACCTGTCCCTTTTGAAAAAACAATTCCCAAATATAGGATACTTTTCCAACATTTTTTTTGGGGGGGATCACTAGATGTGTTTTTCCCTGAAAAACTAATAAGAAAGTAAAACAAAAAAATACAAAATCACACACACACCCTAAACTTACATTTAAGAAATCTAAGCTTGAAATATATTTGGGTGTCAAAATAATAGTAATGTTCCAAAAATTACTAATAGATACCTAAACAATAGATACCTAAACAATAAGCAATATTTTGACTTTCATACTAATGATTTTAATATTCCTTAAGAATTGAAACAAATAGAGTAGAACTTCAAATAATAAAATGTTCTTAAATTTCTTTATATTAAAAAATTTCTTAAAAAAATAAAAAAAACAAAACAAATAAAACAAACGTAATCTTTGCTTCCACAACGTAATCTAGCAAATAATATGTCACCTCCAAAATTGGTAACCACTAATTAGGACCTTGTGACTACTTTAAATTAATTACCTCTTTTATGTGGTAAGCCATTCTCATAGACCGTGGCCGCCATTAGAAGATGGCGCCGGCTTCCACTGTGGCCTGTGATAAACAACTCCTTTTATGGAGAGTTGGCGCGCAATCCCTTACCACCCTATGAGAGAGATCTACGTGGCGGCTTGGGATTGGGATGCGGGGGGCTTTATTAAGCTGTGCTTGGGTGTGTTCGGGCGGCGGCGGGCGCTAGAAGATGATACATGACTCAAGGCCTGAATAAACTGCTGAAAGAAGAATCCTGTGTCATGTTTTCCCTTGCCGGCGAGGGGTCGCGACACTTTTAATGTCTGCAAGAGTACTTTGGATTCCAAATTCTGTTTTTCTTTCTCTCTTTATTACTGAACTGAAAGACATTTTTAAGGAGTTAAACTGAAATTGATTAATTCAAAGTGTAGAATCTCCTGCAATTTAGAAATGAAAAGAACTGTTGTCATCTAAAAATTTAAACTTGGAAAGGTATATTAAGGTTATCTCTATATATTAGGTTATCCCTATATATTAGGGATATATCTCATTCATATATATAGGAATAACCTTAACATACAGTTCAAAAATAAATCTTATTTTTAAAGAAATTTCTAAAAAAGTTATTTATGGAAATACAAACTATTTGTTTATTTAAAATATTATCTTTCAAGGATTTTTTTAACCCAAGTTCTTATTAACCTACATAAAGGATATTTAGGAAATATATAAAGTTTACATGTATTATGTCTTAACCTGAGATTATTATCTCATTGTGTACATACTTAATAATTTAGTCTGATATAAAAATTGCAGTTCTTACCAATAAGCTTGTAGGACTTTTTATTACCAAATATACAGTGTAAATAAAGTTTTTAGGAGAGTACTTTGAAATGGAGGTAACAGGACCTGGTCATTACATAAATTGGATTGACTGCATATGTGCATGATTCATTTGTCCATTGACCTACTGAATATACTGTTTTAGGTTGTTAAAGCACTGAAAGGCAGCAGATGATTTTTATGCTTCCTCAAAGACAATTTTAAGATTCTTTATGTTCTTGACATGTTTTAATTGACAATTAGTCTGACAATGGCATGCCATATGTATTGAAGCCAAAAATAAAAAATTGGCTTTTTGATTATAGATCCTGGGATACTGGTGAAATAAAGAGGGAGAGACAGAGATCTTGTAAATAACTTGTAAATGAGAATAGTACAACAATTCAGAGAGTAAGAGTTAATAAAAATACATGTTATTTACACTGATCATCATATGTAATATACTTTGAGGATGTTAACACAAACTTTTTTTATTTGAATCTTCATTTTTGGCTAAATGTTAAAATTGTTTTCTTATTTTATGTGGTAATTCTTGTAGGACTTCAGGTTATATGCATGGTAGTATAAGTCTACAAAATTTTCTTTTACCATGCAATTTCAGGCAAACTTTTCAGCAAAGGATTTCTAAACCTAAATTTCACAATAAAACCAGAGAAGAAAATGTACTAAAAAATAGAATTTACCAGACCAAAAAGTACTTGAAGAAATGTGTCAGTGTGTATTGTCACTAATCACAAGATTTGGTGACTTGTAATTACCCTCCAATGTTTTTCCTGGTTTCCCTACCTGCTTATTTATAAGGCTGAGTACATATGTTGTGACTGGAACCTATAGCAAAGAAGAAAGCACAGATTTAGACATGAGGGTTAAAAGAACACAGTATGTGGAATCAAGAATACCGAGTCTGATTTTTATTACTCATGTAAATTTTGGAAAACCACTTAAATTTCTTATAAAAGACATTCTGGTTTTACAGTTTTTACAATAAGTTGTCAAAAACAATAAAATATACTAATTAAAAAAAAGAAAAGATAATGGAATAATTTGAATTTTATTATGTATTAAAGTATTTATATTTTAAAAGTATATTTAAATAAAAATGATACTGATAGCATTAGAAAACAAATTACTTCTAAAAGCATCATGGTTAACTTAAATATCTAACTATACACTGTGAACATGAATAATTTTTTGGTTTGAAGTATCTCAGAGTTTAAATTTTTCTCTCAATTAATTTTAAGCACTTTAAGAATAAAAATCACACTTCATGTTGGATTTTACATCCTAGAAATATTGTAAATATTTTTTGCTCATTAAACAGAGATAAAATAAATACAAAACTAGAAAAAAAAACTTTTTTCTTTAAGGGACAATTGGAAAAATAGCAAATTCATTAAAAAGGCTATGTGAATACCTATTATATTTTAGCCAATATTCATGACATACTAATAAAAGTTAAAATAGCCACTAAAATAAAAAGTGATTTTTATCTCATTTATCCAGTGGTAGAGCAAATATTGTCTTAAATTAGCTTATTGCTTGGGTGTGGATTCATTGTGACTTGGTTTCATAGGCACAGTGTGAGCTTTCATAGAAGTCATAAAAAGAATTCTTAAATTTGTTTGTGAGATTATTTTTAACAAAAACAACTCTCCACAAACAGTTAACCTAATCAGAAAAGAAACTCTTTCTATAGTTCCATAAGCTATATTGAAACACTCTGGCTCACTGCTTGGCCATATAATCCTCTTTCACCTGCATATCAAGGATATACTCCTCACAGAAGTATGAGGATTAATGAAAAAGTCATTAAATAGTATCTTCTACATGCTTCCTTGTTCCAAAAGACTTCAATAAGAGATATTTTTGTTATTACTTAGAACCTTTCCAAAAGGCATATAGGTAACAGCAATCTTAGAGATAAGAAAAGTAATTCAAAAGGATTAAAACTTTACCACTATGATGTCAAATATTTGCTTGAAAAGTGAAAAGTAAAAATGTTCAATTGGTTGTTTTGTTGGGTCAGCAGTCATAGGTGGTGGGCAAGCAAATCTTCAACGTGTTATTGAGAAAGAGTTTTACTTGATGAATTGTATTTTAAATCATTACACCCTAGATCGACAACAGATCATGGAAGCATACAACATTGGAAATAGCAGAGATCATCAAATCTATATATTTTATTAACAAATAAAATACCCAAGTGCAATATCTACTTTGGATTAAATGAACTGTGGTTTTAGGCACCCATTCACATAGTCCAGTGAATGCTTGACTCAGCATATATTCTTCAGGCAAGTTAAAAGTTTTAAGTATGGCAAAACATTCTTACCAGAAATTTCAATACATCCTTGATATTTTAGACATAGTTTATTGTTTTAAATGAAGCCATTTTATGTAATTTTCCTTCAGGTTTTAACTCTCTGGTTTAGAATAACTAACTAAATCTTTCAAGCATCTTTGGTCTACTTAAGTTAGCAGAGAATCATAGCATCTTAGTATTAAAATGAAAATACAGATTATCTTCCCCCATCACCCTCCTATTTTCTCTATTTATCTACAGAATGGTTTTCAAAGGAAGATTTTATCTTTCTGAGTAGCAAATTCCTCATACACAGTTGCATCAGAGATTTCTTTTTGCTGTTGAGATGAGATTAGTTTCCATGCCTTCCATTTTTTGTTTCTGTTTATTACCCTTAATAAAAAACAAAGTGAGCTCAGCCATATTTGGCATCCCTCACTATATGAATATTGTCATAATAGCTTTCCTTTCCCAAATCTTTTTGTAATCTATTTTTACTAATAAGGTGTGTGTGTGTGTGTGTGTGTGTGTGTGTGTGTGTATGTATATAATTTTTTTTTTTTTTTGGTACAGAAGATTAAACCCAGAGGTACTAACCCACTGAGCCACATCTCCATCCCTTTTTATTTATTTATTTTTAATCTTAAGATAGGGTCTTGCTAAGTTACTTAGGGCCTTACTAAGTTGCTGAGGCTTACTTTAAACTTACAATCCTCCTGCCTCAGCTTCTACCACTATGCCTGTCATTGAGGTTTAATTTTGAGTTGCATTGATACCCCTGTCTTTGGAATGATACATCTGAATTTCTCACTCTCTTCTTCAAATTGATACCCTTGTCATTGGAATGATACATTTGAATTTCTCACTCTCTTCTTCAAAGTGGCCAGTAAAAAACAACATAAAAGTAGGGCACCATGGCCCAGGCTTGTAACCCCAGCTACTCAGGAGGCTGAGGCAGATGGAATGATTGTGTGTTTCCAGTTGAGCAACACAGAGATCCTGCCTCAAAGCAAAAACAAACAAACAAGAACAAAATTCTTCAAATAAGATTGAATATATTTTAACAGAGCTGACCTATCCCCTCTCTTACCATGAATGTAACTGGTAATGTAGGCAAAAGGTAGGTTATTTACTGGTTATATTTCACATTATATTATACAAAATTTGTTATTATGTTTGTTGTGCATTCTACAAATAGCTCACATAAATGTGCAAGATTTCTTCTCTCCTTAACTACTGAAAAGTTTATTTATCTTTGTGAAGTATAATATTTTTATATTTTGAGCATTATTTCTAATTAGTTATGATTACTACTGATATCAGTGTATTTTCCATTTATTGAATAACAATTCAAAATTTTATGAAGATGTTTTTATTGTGTTTCTGGTAAAATGTTGAAAATGGCAGGGTCGAGGGTACAGACATGAAATAAGTTATTAAACATTTAGTTTCAATGGAAAAGATTAAAATAATATATTTTTGTATTTCTGTCACCTAGAATGATAGTGACTAGCATCACTTTTTTTTTTCTTTCTAAAACCAGTTTCATGATTCTTTAATTCACCAGAATTTGGTTTCTACCTTATAATTTGGTGTTTCATTTCAAGGAGAACCCCAACCCTCAAGATGAAAATTCACTTCTTCCCCTGTCACACACATCAGTTAATAATATGTGACTTGATTTCCCTTTACTGTGTTAATATTAATTGAAAGGTTTTGAAAAATTAAAATATTTCTATATATTTATAATTACATAGCTTCAATATTTTATGCTTTTTTCTTTCTTATCTATCATTCAAAATTTTTATAATTGCATATTTTATTAATGTCATATTTTTGTGGAGATATATATATATATATATATTTACTTCCAGTTTGCAAAGCCTTATACTCTGGTAAAAATCAGTTCCTAATGATAGGTCTCAAACCTCCTTACATTGTGTTTAGAACTCTTTATGTGAACTCCTGAATCCATGAATTACAAACACCTTTTAATCCCAAACTGTCCCCATGAGTGTGAAAATGCAGTCACCAGCTTACATTTTGTACACCCCTCCATTACCTGCTTATTTTAATAAATGCTTCAGAACACTCCTGGGTTTATTTTCCTTGCTTGTGAAGAGATGCTACTTGTTTACCTACTACCTGGGTATGAAGAATTACCTTTAATATAGGTTATGGCATAATTACTTCACTAATGGTAAATTATCACCTTTTATACAAGCCTCCAAGAAAAAAAACAGCAAATATTCAGAAAAAAATTAAGTATTTAGAACATCATATGTCTCTTTGACTTTCTTTTCTTTTTTTGTCAAAGACAAGTCTTAAACACCTCTTCTCTCTTTTGAGCACAGAACTTTTATATTGTTGACATGTTGACAGATTTGCTTGATGAAGACTACTAGCATGTGTGTTTACCATGTGCCTGACACTGTGCTAAGATTTCTACATCAATAAATCTCATCTGAGATCCAAACACACAAATGGTGATTTCTACTTACATCCCTAGTTCACAGTCAAAAAGTCAAAATGTAGAGATGTCAGGTATATATGGACATATAGAACTATCAAGTTGCAGAGTTGGATTTTGGATTTATACTTTGCCCTTTCCGTTCTTTTTTTTTTTTTTTTTTTTTTTTTTTTTTTTTTTTTTTTTTTTTTTTTGAGACAGTGTCTCCTAAGTTGCCCAGGCTGTCCCAAACTTGTAGTCCTTCTGCCTCAGTCACCCAAGTCACTGGGATTACTCATATGTCATTGCAACCAGTCTCACTTCTCTAACTTTTCTCCACTTATTTCTGGGAGTTTTTTTCAATCACTTCATACTTTTTCTGAGAATTGTTTGTTTTCTTCACTTTTATCTTCCAGTAGAATATTTGTATGTTAGCACTTTCAAATAAGTAGTTTTACTCATGTTTTATTATATTTTGTTTAATATTGTGCTACATTGTCAAAAAATAAAAATTCTAGGAATGTGCTTTGATCATTACTGAGAGGAATATATTATTTAAATGAAATTTAGGTGGGAGAGAGTTTTTCTGAAAGACTCTTAACTCATCCCTTGATACTTTCTCAGTGTCTTTTAACTAAGGAACTGTCATTTTGAAACAGACTGGATTTGGGGAGGAAAGGGCACCTGAAAATGGGAAAGGATCTCACATGCTAAGAGTGGAGGGTGGGCAGTGGACTGCTTCATAGAAGATGGGAGCAGAGAGTGCCCTCACAGGCTTGTCTATCCCATAAGTACATTCCCTATCTTTGGTCTCACTTCTCTACCACTGTCTGTTCCCCTACATCTAGTATCACCTTTAAATTTTCTTCTCAATTTCAAGAATTTTGGAGATAGAACATTTGAAATAATTAAGTTTATTAAAACGTTCTTCAAAGCTGGATTGGAATAAAACCTAAGAGCAGAATCTCTAACCTCCTGTGAGTATTAGTGTCTCCCTGCAATAGTGCATGTACACCTACTTTGATTTTGTGAAGTATCCTAAGAAAGATAAAACCATGTAACTAAAAATTTTGATGTAAGACATCAAAATCTCGGTAGAAACCAAGAGTCCCTGTGTTTTTCCTTGCAATGCACCTTAGCAATGTTTAGAGCAGCTCCTTCCGGTGGTTTCTACATGTTGTTCCTAGTTCTCCTAAATAGAAGAGAGGGATCATGTTCTAAAGGAATGGTGTTAAATCAATTGTGTACTAATCACCATTCCATTTTTATATGTTTATTAAAATATTTACTATAATATTGGTTAATAAAAAAAAAATGTGTGCAGCATTTCCATAGCACAATTACCATGTGATCCCTCTTCTATTGAGTGTATTTGGAAAATGTTGTTTTAGAAGAAAAAACAGAGTCCTTCTGTTCTAAATCTCATCTTCAAAAGAAGTTATGACTCATCTTCATAAAAATAATTTTAAAAAGCAGAGGCAAGATATTTGAGTTTGAAATGCAGAATCTACCAAGAGTGAGTGTGAAGCCAATATTACCAAAAAGGTCCAATATCTAGTTTAGACTACAACACTTAATAGAATATAAGTTTAAAAATTCTGTGCTTCTAGAAAAAGCAAAGCAGACTCAACCACACTGACCTAAACAGGTAGGTTATTTGAGAAGTCCCTGTGTTGATAAATGTTGATAAATGTTAGAAGAAATGAAGAGTATCACTGACAAGCAAAAGGGATATTCAACATAAGTATAGATCTAAAATCTAAAGGAAACGGCAAATAAAACTTCTGCAGATACATTTCCCCCTTCTCGATTTTTGTCAAAAGTGTTCTTGTTTTGTCAAGTAAGATTAATATGGTATGCAGTATATAAGGATAAAAAAAACATGATTTTAGAGAATTTTGTTTTAAAAATGAAACCTAAAATCCTTGAATTACATAAAATATCCTTAGCTCTTAAATATCACAAGGAATTCACCTAAAACAACACTAAAGATTTTATGGTTATAATGTTATATTTAATATTTTATTCCTATATCTTTCTTCCTTGCTGAATGTCCATGAATCACTGAACTATTATATTATAACTTAACTACAGTGCTTCTTACTAATCCAAATCAAACGTCAGATTTTCCTAGGAAAATAGCTGCTAGAATTCTATGTGTGAACAATATTGACTATCTCATAAGGTAACATTTACTTGACAATATTTTTTACCAAACAAGATAAGTGCCTTTTTTTTCTTTTTAATTTGAAATAATTAATAGGAACTAAAAAGAATATATATATATATATATATATATATATATATATATATATATATATACACACACACACACACACACAAATCCAAAATGTACAAATATATTTATATATTCTTGGGCAGTTGAAGTAGAAACATTCACCAATAAAGATAAGCTTTATTACTAATATTTCCCATTATCTACAAAAGCATATGGATTGTGCACAATTAACCATGAAGCCAATATATTGACAAATGGTGAGAAAAAATGCATATTTATCAGTTTTCTTGTATCTACTGTGATCCAGCTCAAGCCTTCATGAAAAACAAAAGTAAAAATTCCATTCCAAATTGCCAAAGTAACTGTTTGGCAAACAGTTTCGATTAGTGTAAAATGATCCATTTAATGCACCCCACAAAGGACTAAGAACAAATACCAATATCAAATACAATGGAAAAAAGAAATCTTTGAAGTGGCTGTTTTGAACAGACTATTAAGAACATGAAATTTAGCTCAAATGTAACCAACCAGATGCTAGTGCTTGAATAAAACAAATAAAAAAGATTGCCTTGCTATTAGAAAGGTAGCATAAATTTCTCCTCTATGTCACTTAGTGTTACCAAGAGACTCACACAGGAAGATACTGATTTTCTGTGAATCTTTTCTAATTATTTTTATTTTCTGTGGTCCATTTAATTTTAGTGATGTTTTGGTGGTGTTTTGGTTGAATTTAGTGGAATGAGAAATTTCATCCATAAAGTCCATGTAATCTGGGCCCTTGAACTTGCTGGAAAAAAGGAAAAGAACAACTAAGAATACAATGCAAATATTAAACTATAGAAATTGCTTCTGCTGGAAAAAGAATTAAAGATATTGCTCCTTCATTGCTCACATAATTCCTTTTAGATGCCTGCAATCTCTCCAATGATTTGGAAATTAATCTTTGAGCACAGGATTTAGGGCACTGACATTATTATGTGTAATACTATAATGGTAGATTCATGCTGTTATATATATTTGTCAAAATCCATAGAATATGTAATATAAATTGTGAGATTTAATTGAGAAACTGTAGTTAATCATAATGTATCAATAATCATAATAAACAAACATCAACTCATCAATTGTAACAAACGCAGAATACTAATAAAAGATGTTAAATTTGGGGCATCTGAGAAGGAAAGGCAAGAATATATATGGGGATGTTGTATTTTCTGCAAATATTAAACTGCTTAAAAGATAAAGTCCATTAATTTTAAAAATGTATTTTCCTTGTTAGTTGATGTACAGTTTGATGTACACAATAAAATCAAACAACATATATTCAAAATTGTGTGGCTTTAGTGAGCATAGAACTTCATAAATGTAATTTAATTGAAAAACACTAGATTTTATTCTGATAAATGATGCATATTATTAGGTAATTCAGTGTGCATTTTTTACATCAAATTTCTAAACATTATTTCAAGGTCAAGTTGCAATGCTCTTCTCAATTATAATATATAAACATTACACTTACTATAGAATACCATAGTTTATGCATAGAACCCCAACTCCCAACGTGACAATATTTAGAGATGGGCCTTTGGAAAGTAATTAGGTATAGATAAGTCATGATGATAGGACACATATGATAGGGTTAGTGTCCTTATGAGAAAGGACACCAGATGATGTCTCTCTCTGCTAAGTTAGAAAATAGCAGGAAGACATTCATCTGCAAGCCAGGTGGACAACTTTCATCAGAACCTCATCATGCTGGCCCCCTATTCTTGGATTTCCAGTCTTTTCTCTTTTCTAGAGAAAATAAATTTCTGATGTTTAAATCATCAGGTCTATAGTATTTTAATGAAAGAATCGAAGCTGGTTCAGACAAGCCTTGAGTTTAGCAAACACTAAAAGGAATTAAGGGAAAGAAAACTGAGTGAGATTCCACATGTATTGAAACCTAGGTTCTTTCTTGAACTAAACCATTTGAAAAAAACAACCATTTGTCCTATCACTTTGAACTTAAATATTCCTATGTTTAAAGTGAGAAGGTTTCATTGCCCAATCTATCACTGGTCCTTTCTGTTCAAGCTTGACTTGTCCGATAAAATATATATATAAGATATTGCATTACATTTTAATTTTAGACAAGCAATTAATGAGCTTTTCTCTAATAATATCCCATGCACTATGTAGAACATGGTTATATTAAACTTTTATTTGTTATTGTTCTGAAATTTGTGTGATGTCCTTCTTGTGTTGCTCCTAATGCATGTGCAATAGTAATGGATTTGTGGTGCCCAAAGTTTAGAGTGAATATGAATAACATGGAGGGCTGGATACAACACAGACTACTGGATACCATCCTCAGAATTTCTGATATCATTAAGTCATAGAGAGGTCAAAGAATTTGTATTTTTTTTTAAGTTTCTCAGGACTTCTGATACTTATAGAACCTGGATAAGATAAGGCCCATGAGCCAAAATGTCTCTTCAAACTTTTAAGGTGCTGCCACTCTATTATTCTATATTTTGCTACTTGTGAAAAATATTTTGTTTCTCATGATTATCAAATCATCCAATAAAATTTTAGCTTCTTATATCTGAAAAATATTTTGTTAAAAGATTTCATAATTAAACAGCATAGTTTTGAATATACTCTAATTATAATGATTTTTGATTAAAAAGAATAACACTCATAAATTTGTATGTTTCACTAATGTAGCCTCCAAGTTAGGCCCCATATAATATTAAATGTGTTTTATAAATAAACTTTGTCTCTAACCTTGACACAGTATTACTTTTTCTCCTTTTCCTTTGAGTCCAAACTTTCTAATGAACTTTGGAGTTATGTATCTTCTGTAGTTCAATGATTCCAGAAGAATCAAGTAGCTTTGGTGATAAAATAGCCTTAAGCTATTTTGCATTTTCAGTAGATTTGTATGTTGAAAATATTGTGCCTTGGTTGAAAGTTTCTATATCTCTTTCAGTTTCTCAAGTGTATAATTCATTTATCCTAACCCTCTGTTTAGTCTTATCTTGAATCTCCTTGTCATAGGCATGCTTGTTAGAAAAGTATTTTATGTGTTATATTTTGTGGCTTCCTATCAGTTTCTACCCAGTAGAAACATGTGAGAAACATGAGTAAGATCTAATGTTATCTTTATCCAAAAGGAGAACCAACTAATATGTTTTTCTCCTTTTCAAACACAATTAATATCTTTTTATTTTTTCAGAGTTCCCCATCCCCAGCAGTGATCATAGATATAAGATATAAGCAAAATACCTCCATTTTAAGACCTATGGTGGCAAAATTAATGCAACAAATTAGTTCATAGATTTATAATTTTCACAACATAATTAAGAGGAGAATATGTAAACATAACATTAAATCAATAATTGTAAAAATGTTGGAAATTTTGAAATATTAAATTATAAAATAAAATTACCCACATGTATTTCTGAATAATGTCTATAATATTTGCTCAAATATTAATATAATTATTTTATAAAAAACAAATAATTACTTTTATGAAAACATATTTAATCTTTAAGAAAACCCTGTGAGGAAATACATAATGTTGGCTTCATCCTAAGGATTACAAAAGCAAGTTTCTTTAGAAAAGTCAATTAAGTTTTCCAAAACAACATATTAGGGAAGAAAAACACAGTTTTAGAATTTAGATCCTTTAGATTCTGTCCTCTTAATTTCTATGCTAAACAACCTATATTAGTCAAGTTTTCTCAAAGAAATAGAACAGTTTGTGTGTGTGTGTGTCTTTGTGTGTATGAAAGAAGAGCAACTAACAACAAATGACATATATATGCATATGTATATATATGAGAGATCTTATATAATGTATTGTATACAAAAGGATTTATTTGCATATAAATATAAAAAAGATTATGAGGAATTGTCTCATGTGAGCATGAAGGCTATGAAATTCTACTATCAGATGTGTGCTATCCAGGGACTCAGGACAGCTTGTAATGTTACTCTAGTCAGTTCTGACAACTTGAAGGGCAGGGTACTTGATGAAGTAAACAACATTCCAACTGCTAGAGAGGACTGATGTCCCAGCTCAAGTAGCTGGAATAGAACAAAAAGGAGTCAATTCATCCTTCCTCGCCTTTGGTTCTGTTCTTCAGTCCCTCAGCAGACTAGATGATGCCCACCTAACTTGAGGACAACCAACTCTACCAGATGCATGAATGTTACTCTCATCTGAAAACATTCTTGGAGTTCAAACACACCCAGAAATGATTAATTTAAGCATTCCTTAGCCCCATCATGTTGACACATTGAAATTAACCCTCACCACTCTGCACAGAAGCCAGGCCCACAGTGGGCCCGGGTCCTTCCTGCCACCAGCAAAAAACCACCAAAGCTCAGGCTATAGCACAGGACAGCCTCTTCTTAGCAGCAGACCATCACAGGAACTCATGAATGGCCCAGAGCCACCCACACCTACCTATGTGGGACCCAGGCCCAGAGTAGGTCTGAGTTCACCACCACCCCCAACCTGGGAGCCCAAGCCTAACCCACTTCCATCTTGGGACACTACAGACATTGCCATATTCTTCCCTACACAGTGACCCCAATCTTGTTGATAATAGACAGGGCCTAGAAGAAGCTGCATCTCAGAGCAGGCATCCCAAATATGGTTTAAGGCCCATCCTTTCAGCCCCATCTCTGTAAGACATTACATTCATCTTGGGGCACCTCCACTATTATCTCGAGTTACCTTGGTTATTACTGCCTCCAGCTTTAATTGCGGTAGCATTCATTGAGGAACACCACAGGGTCTGGAAGCCCAACATCAAGGTAAAGTACAGACAATCTGTATGGGTACTACAAGAATATAGGAAAGAAACTATAATATCTCAATCCACACTGCAAGAAAGGAAGACACAAAGAGAGCATGAAAAAAACAAGGGAGGAAAGTACCCCAAACAAACCAGGATACTACAATAACAGAACCCATGGACAGTGAAGTTGATGGAATGTCAGAGAAGAAACTCAGAAGGTTCATAATTATAATGACCTGTGAATTAAAAAAAGGCATAAATGAGCAAATATAGGCAAAAATTGATCACTCCAACAAAGAGAAAAGAGAGAAAATACAGGTAGCAAATGATTACTTCAAGAAACAGATAGAGACTCTGAAAAAAAAAGTCAGAAATCCTTGAAATGAAGAAAACAATAAGCCAAATTAAAAAACTCAATAAAAAAGCATAAGGAACAGATTAGATCACTTGGAAGAAAAAAACATCAGATAATGAAGACAAAGTACACAATTTGGAAAATAAAAGTTGATCACATAGTGAAGATAGTGAGAAAACATGAACTGAACATCTAAGAATAATGGGACAGCATCAAAAGACCAAATCTAAGAGTAATTGGGAAGGCATAGAGTTTCAAACCAAAGGCATGCACAATCTCTTCAATGAGATAATATTAGAAAATTTCCCTTGCATGGAGAATGAATTGAAAAACCAAATACAAGAGGCTTACAGGATACCAAGTGTACAAAATGAGAACAGAACTCTACCAAGTCACTTTATAATGAAAATGCATAGCATATAGAATAAGGATAGAATCTTAAAAGCCCCAAGAAAGAGGAATCAGGTCACATGTAGGGGAGACTAATTTGTATCTCCGTAGATTTTTTAACCCAGACCCTTAAAGCCAGGAGATCACAGAACAACATATACCAAGATCTGACAGAAAAATAGATGCCAACCAAGAATCTTATATCCAACCAAGAATCCTATATCCAACAAAAAAATCACTTTAGACTCTGTGATGAAATTTAAAAAAAAACTCCATGATAAACAAAAGTTAAAAGAATCTACAATTAGGAATCCTGCACTAAAGAACATCCTTGGCAAAATATTCCATGAAGAGGCAATGAAAAACAATGATGAAAATCAGCAGAGGGAGGTATAACACTAAGGAAAAACTAATCAGAGGAGAAACCAAGTCAAGTTAAATACAGAAAATAAACAAAAATAGCTGGGAAAACAAATGATGTCTCAATAATAACCCTGAATATAATGACCTAAACTCACCAAAACACATAGACTAGCAGATTGGATCAAAAAAAAAAAAAGACCCAACAATGTGCTGCCTTCAAAGGACTCATCTCATAAGAAAAGACATCCACAGACTGAAGGTGAAAGGCTGGGGACAATCATACCACTCACATGGACTGCAGAAGCAAGCAGGGGTTTTCATCCTCATATCAATTAAAATAAACTTCAAGCTAAAGTTAATCAAAAGGGATAAAGAAGGACACTACCTACTGCTCAAGGGAACCATACACCAAAAAGACTTAACAATTATAAATATGTATGCCCCAAACAATGCAGCAGCTATGTTCATTAAGCAAACTTTTCTCAAGTTCAAATTGGTGCAGACAATATGGAAAGCATTATGGAGAATCCTTGGAAAACTGGTAATGGAACCACAATTTGAACCAGCTATCCCACTCCTTGGTCTATATCCAAAGGACTTAAAAAAAAAAACATACTACAGGGACACAGCCACATCAATGTTTATTGCAGCACAATTTACAATAGCTAAACTGTAGAACCAATCTAGATTCCCTTCAGTAGATGAATAGATAAACAAAATTTAATATATATATATACACACAAAATGGAATATTATTTAGCATAAAATCATGGCATTTTCAGGTAAATGGATGAAGCTTGAGAATATAATGCTATGTGAAATTAGCCAGTCTCAAAAAAGCAAATGCACAATGATTTCTCTGATTTCAGTATGCTGTGGGATGGGGGGCAGGATGGGAGAATTAAATGAACTCTAGATAGGGCCAAGGGTAAAAGGAGAGGGAGGGATAGGGAAGTTGAATAGGGGTAGGAAAGATGGTAGAATGAGATGATCATCATTACCTCAATTGCACGTATAAAGACATGAAGGATGTGACTCTACTTTGTATACAACCAGAGACAAGAAAAAATTGTGCTCTAAATGTGTAATATAAATTGTAATACATTCTGTTGTCATATGTTACAAATTTAAATAAATAAATAAATAAATAAAGGAAACATCCCGTTATATGAAAAAAATAACTGACCATCTAGCAGCTTCAATAAGATATGTTGAACTACTGCTTTTGAATATTGTAGAAGATAAATTTGTAATAGTAGCATAAGAAAATGCCTTCAATTTTCTGCTTAAATTAGTATATGGTTAGTAGAGAATTTTCTTCTGGCCAGGTCTAATTTTATTTTTGTTTTGTTTTTCTAATGTTTTTTAATAGTCACATTTATTAAAACACCGAATCATTTCTAAGGACATGTGGAGAAGAAACAAATTTATCACCTACCTTCTTCATCACACTACTATGAATCTAAAAACAGATTTTCCAACTTACTCGTTTATGTGCCCACAAAATGCAAGTTTAAAAGGTTAGATTCTATGAAGCTTTGAAGAGAATTATAGTTTTGCTTGCTTTACTTTTCTTCAGTGTCACCTCCATTCTTCCATCTATCTAGAAACCTCCTCAGAATTTTCCTCCTCAAAGAAATTTATGGCAACGCACCAGAAAAAAAAAATATAATTTCATCCAAAAATGTATTTATATTTATATAGGTTCTCTGTTTGCATCCAACTTGTTTCACTAAAGAAAGTTTGTTGTAATCAATACAGACATAAAAATGTGACTGTTACTTAGAATACTTAGTTATTAATTTTATGTTTTCTTTCTTAGTCAAAAAATGTTATGGAATTCAAGAGTTTTTTCTTTGTCGTCCCTTCCCTCTCTTTTTGGCAGTACTGGGAATTGAACCCAGGGTCACTCTACTGCTGAGCTATATTCCCTAGCCCTTTTTATTTATTTATTTGTTTTTATTTTGAGAGATAGCTCTCACTATGATACCCAGGCTAGCCCTGAACTTTGGATCCTCCTGCCTCAGCCTTCATAGTAACTGAGATAACAGGAATGTGCTACCATGTTCTGGGCCATATTTTTTAGTTTAAAATATTTTCAAATTGAGAGCACTGATTTTTCTTCTTTCTTGTAATATAAGTTTAATTTACCAACATATCAAGCCTCTTGACTTCAAAGTGCTTTTCCTTTTGCTTTGAATTGAAAATCATTATATATCTAAGGCAAAATCTTCTTTAATTTCTGTGACATATCTGTGTAGTTCCAGAAGCACAAAAGTATATTAGTTGTGATGTTGACAAGAGCAATTTTATCTCACTGTCAAAATTGACATATATGTGTATAGCTTCATTCCAATTAAGAATGAGGTGAGAATCTCTAAAAGAACAAACTTGAAATATTGTTGGGAACTAAAATAATGCAGAGTAAGAGACACCAGCAACTAGACTGGCAAAAACTATTTGCAGTAATTGCACAGGATACCATTTTTAAAATTTTTGTCTGTTTGCAGAAAATTTGATGAAAAATGGTCTCAAGGGATGAAGTATGATTTTAAATCTTCAGCTAAGCCAAACCAGCAAAAAACCAATATGATATGCACCTGGGTGAATCTAAGATAAAAAAGAATGGTGAGTTCTCTTGTCCTTTTCTATACACTAGGGTCAACTCCCAATAAAGCACTGTATGAATGACTCTACAAAGATGAACATAGAAGTCTCAGGACCAGAAACAGGAAACAGACATGAAAACGGTGAACAGGTTTGAGAATAAATATCATTCACCTTTTCAGATGTCAGAGAGATAATTGTGTCTTTGTACCTTAAGGTATTAGAGCCATTAAACAATATTGAGCCCTAGGTACTTTTTTTCTAAAATGTAATAGTAACCAGAATTCAATATTATACACATTCAGAAGAAATGGGGTAAATAAATTTAGTTTGCCAATTCTTTTGTAATTCTTTAAACAGAAGATAAAACAAGGTAACTAATACATAGGGAGTTAATTTTCACAGTGATTTAAAATTTATCATGAGATAAACTGTTACTTGGATAGGATTGTCCAGGATAGATTCTCATTTTTTGTTGTTTTTATCCTTTGTATTACTGTTTTTGATTAAAGGATTTGAAAAATCAGCCTCAAAGTAGTACAAGAGCACATAGTTCAGCCAAAATGCATTTTACTCACAAGTCTGCCTATAAAATATGCTCTATATAGAAATCTCTATATTATAACTTCCCACAAGCTAAATTAAAACTAAATGAATTTGACCATATCTGTATAGTCTTTTTTAACAGAGATCTTCAGAAGAACCTAAAGGTATAAGTAGGATCCAGACAGTATACATATGGCTTCACCTGTAGATTTCTTCCTATGAAGTAACAAGTTACCCTCCCCTCCTCTCTCTTTAATTCAAAGTTTATCACACTCCTTTCATCCCAAGAAAACTGTTTATAGTTTTATAGTTTTCTCAACCTGTCAGGTTTACCTTATTCCTGAGACAGACTTAGATCTGTCAATTATATGATTTGCTGCTCTACTCATTTTTGTTTATACCGTGAAAAGTACTTTGAATTTTAAAAGCAGCCATGTGAAGTAATCTGAAAAGTAATTGTTTATTTTAAAAGTTAATAATTTTGAGGCACATGTCACTTATACAATCATATATAGACAAGTAGAGGAGTGGATGCTGCCAAAATCAGAATTAAATCCAAATCAAAGTACGATTTGTATTGTATTTTTCCATTTCAGACATCCTACATCCTTTGTATCTTCTCTTTTCATATATCATTCACCTATTCATTAAATGTCAAAGGAAAGAAACAACACTGAAGTGATCAGCATCATCATTGTTTCATGCTTTTCCAAGATCAGCTAAAGAGGCATCTAATAAACACTCTAGTTTAAATGACAATAAATTAAATTTGTAGTAAAACAAATATGTTAAAGAGACAGAAGAAAACTTTGAGACTTCTTAAAATATGTAAAGTTTTGAATATACAGGAAACATGAAATGAATAACAACCTATGGCAGAATTGGGTCAGAATTCAAAATGCCTTTAAATAAAAATGATCAAACCACTGATGTCTTAAATAGCACCAGATATGAATAAAGTTATTTGCTATCTTCAGGATTTCATTGCTTACAAGGGAAAAAGGGATAATTAAACCATGTTATAAATGTTATCAAATTCACTACAGGTCAGAAAACATTCACAAAACAGAACAAAAGCATATATTAGAGTTCATAAAGATGCATAAGTAGATAGCAATCTTCCAGTTTGCATGTTTTCCCCATGGTATAAAAGGGTTGTACATTTTTGGACCTCTTATCAGTATTCCCCAAATCTATCCTATGGGACTACAATATCCTTCTGTATCACCAAGTTTACTCTTTTTTTTTTTTTTCCCTCTGTGGATGTAACAGTTTATGTTTGTAGTTAGTAAGTATCCAGAGTGGGCAACATAAATGTGGACAATAAAGGTAATCTAAATAAAACCATGTGGGATCTGATATAAAGAATTGGATTTGGTAATAAATAAGTTAATTAAGAAATACAACAAGCAAAAACAAATCTAAATATTGAAATAACTTTTGCAATCATGGCCAGAAGTAGGGGGAGTGTATTAGTTTGTTCAAGGTACTATAACAAAATGCCATAGACTGAATGGCTTGAACAGCAGAAATTTTTTTTTTTTTTTTTTTTTTTTTTTTTTGGAGTTCTGGATTCTGGAAATGGCCACGTTGTATTCACATGAACCTTCCTAGGTGAGAAAGCTCTCTGGTGTTTCTTCTTATAAGTTCAGTGAGCCCATTGAATCCATGAGTTCCAGTTCACAGATTCATTCAACCAACAGTAGTTTGAAAACATTTGGAAAAATATCGCATATATTCTGAATAAATATACACTCTGTTTCTTACAATTATTCCCTAGAGAAAGCAGTATGACAACTGTTTATACAGACTTTATATTTTGTTAGGTATTATAAGTAATGTACAGATGGTTTAAAGTACAGGGAAGGATGTTTATTGATGATATCTCCAAACTATAACATTTTATATAAGGAATTTGAGCATATGCAAATTTTGATATCCACATGGGGTCCTGGAACCAATCCCCCACAGATGTTAAGGGATAACCACACACTAAGATGGAGAGAAAAAAATGTAGTAATAAAAAACTGAGTGTCAAAATGAGCATCAGAATGATTTCTGAAAGAAACGTTACTTTTTCTAATTTGATTTAGACGATTTTGTCTAGTCATGTCTATTGTTGATATTATAAGAATGACTGAATCAGAGACCTCAGAAGAGAGAAACATAAGAAGGAAAACTACCTTTTGAATTTATAGTAACTTTGCAGAGAAATCAGGAAAATATCTAAAATGAAACACAAAAACAAATCAAAACAATAACCAAACAAACATGTAAGCTTTATAGTATTTTAAAGAGTTTCAGCATAAGATATTGAGTAGTAAGGCAAATTTTTATCTTTTTTTTCCAAAAATTTTAGGATTGCTATATCTCTATGCTTCTATTAGTTGATGCTGTTTACAGTCAACACATTCAAAGCATTTTCTTTGACATAATCACAAATGTGATCCACAAAATTCTTTCACTATACCTACCAGGTATGGTAGTTTTAAAAAATAAATTCTGGTTCTTGAACTGTTTGTAAATTTCCTCTATATTTTTCTTTCTATATCAAAGTAAAAAATCAAACCTGAGTTAAGTAATATAAACCACTTAATTTTATCTTATTTTTTTATTTTTGCAAAAAGAGATACATGACAGAATAAATATATATGACAAATAGGCAATGCTTTTCTTTTAAATAAATTTTCCTTGTTATTTAATCTTCTTATTAATGTTTAAGCCTTCTGAAGGATATTTTCTGGTGAAGATGTTTTTGTTGTTGTTGTTGTTTGTTTGTTTGTTTCTTTTGTGTTTTTGCACTCTAAAATTATTATTATGCTTCCGCTTTGATTTCTATTGTTTCATATGAGTGATATACTCTGTCCCATTTTCCTCATGTAGTTAAAATGACATTTTTCCCTTGATGCTTTAAATATTTGCTTATTTTTAGTTTATAGAAGTTTAATTATAGTGTCCATTGGCATGGATGTCATTGGGTTTATTCTTTTGGAGTTTCACACAGCTCATTGGGTTTTAGGTTTGTGTATGTTACCAGTTTGGGGAAATTTTCAGCCATTATTTCTCTTAGTGTTTCTCCTCGTCTTCAAATACTTTGAGAACATGATTATTACATGTTTTGTTGCATTCCTACAAGTTAACAACTTTTTTCTAAAAAAAAATTGAATACAGAAATGTGCAAAACAAAAAAAATGTATTATATTCTAATAAAATAAAAGGAAAATGAAAATTCCATGTATTGAACTGACTGATATTTTTTATTATAACATTATACTTTCTTTGTTTTGTGCATTCCTTGTGTTCAATTTCTTTTGAGTTGTTTATTAAGTCTTCATATTTTGCATTAGAAAAGTTCATGACACTTAACTCAGAACATAAAATCTTTACTGTACTTCCCTGTAGATATTTTGTATATTTAACATTTCTGGAAAATCATTAATGGCATTAATATACCTAAACTTGTCCTATGTCATGGACATGGTTTAAAGAGTTTTTCATAATGATCTTTTTATCTGAGCAAATACAGTGACCACCTTTGTTTTAGAAATGAAAAGATGATGTAATTCTATTTTGCACTAAAAAATAAAGAGGGGCAGAATAAAGAAAGAAAAGAAGTAAAAGAAAGTGGAAACACTGCTCTTTTCTGTTGATGAGACATCTTTTTTAAAATTTTATTTCAAGTTAGATCTCAAGTCAGTGCTTGAGAAGATTTGTTAGAATAAACTATGGGAAGTGTCATTGTCTGGTGTTATTATAATGTTATATTATCAACCTACTATGATCTAATTCACTGTTGATTCTTCCATATTTTTAGATTGTGTAAATGTTATCAATTTGACTTCTCAAAAAAGTCAGATATTCCCCAGAAACTCTAGATGAATTAGCAAAAACATTTAAGTGTTTTTTTTAAAAAGCTGTGCTTTGTAGACTACATAAAGGTGGAATTCATTGTGGTATGTTCATCTTTACACATAGCATAATTTGGTTTATTTTTGAGGGAAACCTGACTTCTTGAAATATAGTTAGAACCACAGATGTTGCAAAGGTAAAAGTGATATTTGACATATGTAAAAACCCTCAACAATTCAAAATGCATACCTAACTGAACTAGATAACAAGTGATGGTACCCTGTTTGAACATCAGTTTTTAAGCTCAGGAAGAAAATTAAATGTATATTAAGACAAAACAAACTTTTCACATAATTCTAGGGTATTCAATTAACCCTGATCCTTTTCATTGGTCTCAAGGATACGTATTCTAAGATTATTTAAACATAGGCACTTGAGGAGAATAAAACTATGCACCCATCTTCACTATTTTTAAATCAAGAATTGGGTATTACCAAACATATAATTGTGAAATTTTTATTACTTTGTGTAAGTACAAGTATTAAGATACACACCATGCATGCTGTGTCATATGTACAAACACACATCATGCCCACATATAAAGCCAATCTGAAGTTTGAAACCATCCTGAAACATCCACATACATTGGGGAACTCAGGGAATTCCTATAAAGGAAATTCCATTGTCATGAGAAATGTTATCCTTGTCATCTTGTGTTTTCATGTGTGTATGTGTGTTTTCAACACTGCAGTTTTTTTTTTCCCTTGAACTATCCATAAATAGTTCAAGGGGAAAAAATTAGTGAAATGGAAAAAATATCTGTGTGGATTAAAAATAAAATCAAAGATTGCCGCGTGGCGTCCAGCTAACAGAGTGGAGTCCGGCGAGGGAAGGCGGGGTTAAAAATACACAGGACACCAAGGTTCTTCATCCAGGAGGGAGCGTGTGCGCGCTTCATTGCCAGATTTATTCCCCTTATATATCTTTTTAACAGCTGCGGGAAATCACTCAAAAGTGAGGAGGGAAGAGTAATAACTGCGTCCTTGGGTTACCCTCACGTCACCGTCCCCTATCAGGAGGCTGAACAGGTCAAGATGTTCCCGAGAGACGCATATGCGCGAGGCAGATAAACAGGGAACCGCAAGCTGGAGTCATGGCCTTGTGAGCTGGCCACATTGACATGCATAACAAAGAACTGGGGGTTGAGTCCCCAGGGGCCAGGGCAGGCCTGCTACCAGCAAAAGATCATACAGATTTATTGGCTAAAACTTCCATTCTTGTTACATGTGTGCTTATTTCCAATTGAATATAGTGTGTTGTGAAGTGTCATCAACTTGTATTTGAAGGTTTTGTTCTGCTATTTTCTCTATTGGACTTAGCAACATCAGCAATGCCTGGGTAGGTACTGAAAAAGATTCAGCAAAATTGGACTTTCATTACATGTATGCTATGATAGATATCAATATTGTGTATCATAGTAATCAAATAGATTTCTAATTGATAAAAACTGATTAAAAAGTCATTTCAACATATAACTCATGCTTTCATTCTTTAGATTATATGCATTTAAGACAAAATAAATGTACTGCAAAAAAATATACTGGGACTCTGAAATGGTTAAAAGGATTTAAATGTTCAGTAGTAAAAATATTGTCAACTTCAGTAATAAATACTCTGCCCACGTGTTTATAAATGCAATGAAGAGAAAAGATTCTCATTTGAAACTGAGGACACTCTGGAAAGAGACTCTATTCCTCTTCTCTGAAAACAAAAACACAATGTTGTAAAGTAAAAGTGAACCGAAAGGAAGAAAGAAAAGAAGGAAGGAATAAAATGCAGGAAGGGAGAAAATGGGGGAGGAAAGGATATGAGAAAAAAATGTAGTGCAAAATGAAGCAACATTTTTTATTGTTTTCTTTTGAAATATAAGCCTTGCTAAATTTTTGAGGCTGGCCTTGAACTTGGAATCCTCCTGCTTCCTCATCTCCCTCAAGAGAGCAAGCTTTAATTCTTTCTGTTGGTTGATATTCCTTGGGTCATCAACTGCAAGCTACAACTTTCTATTACATGACTGCAAAGCAATATATACACACAAAGATTTAAGATGCTAAAACTTTCCCCCAGAAGTTAGTGGTCAATTTTAGAATCATATAATTATTAATAAAATTAGTATTTGTATTTTTATTCCTACAATAGAACTTTATGAAGAAAATATTTTAATTTTTCATTGTTTTTAGTTCAAATCTACACAAATTTTCTGTCATATTTCAAGCAAGAATATATCAATTGCTTATCTAAGATGACTAACAAAATTTAAATTAGCACTAACAAGCAATGAATGAGATTTGTATTTAATACATGTGGAATCTTTTAATTTCTGCATATCACTGCAGTTTCCCTGTACTAATCATAAATTAATAGGAAAATGCATACCTTCAATATTTATGTGGTAAAAATGAATAGTTTAAAAAATTAACAACAATAAGGTTTTACATGTTTTTACCACTGCCATCGCAATGTAGCAGGACTGATAGCATATATGAACAAATATATTGATAACAAAATGCATTCCTTCAGAAGACATCCTTCAATGAGCCTAATGAAGAAGATAATTGCAAAGTACTTACAAACTAAGAATCTATTCAGTAACCATGACTAACAAATACAAACCATATTTCTTTTAATAAGGTATCTGACATTTATGTAATTTTATATTTTATTTTATTTTTTGTTTTTTTATTGGTTATTTTTTTTTGTTTATATATGACACTAGAATCCATTTTGACATAATTATAAAAGCATGGAATGTATCTTGTTCTAGTTCAGTTCCCAGTATCTCCCCTTGCCTCACAGCCTGCATCCTTCCTCTGCTGATATTTCTGCAATTTATTATAGTTATTTTTAAAATTAATTTCTCATGGATGTACACAATGGTGAGATTTTATATTCTAAAAGCAATTTGAAGGTATATTAGTTGAAGATCTGCAGAGTGTGAGGGTGGAAGGGGAGAGACCAATAGCTTACATAAAGAAGTTTTCTAATTTCTATGTCTTATGAACTTCTCTTTTACTTTTGCTCTGGGAAAGTTTAATTACACACTTGATTCAGTATTAAATCTGAATTTAATTGATGACTGGATGCTTTCATTAATACATATTCTACTAATGTCAATGGCCTCATACTGAAGAACAGGAGGAGCACACTTGGCAGTAAGGAAGGGCATGCACCTGGAAGGGCCCTCTGGCCCAGAGTGTGTTTGCTAATTAAAGGGTTTGGACTCAAGCCTTGTGATTTGGGGGAGAGTTTAAAGAGGTGTGGCATTGTTCTTAAATTTGGAATGTTTTTACTGTCAGGAAGCAATGGCGATTCTGAGATTGTATTTCTTTTCATGTAGAAGAAAAATGAAAGCAAACTGACACTAAAATCACCATTTGTAAAGAGGTAATGTGCCGCAGTCTGGCTGGGCACAAAATCACGAGCCTCTCAAACAGGAACAAACTTTATTTTTGAAACTGCCGCCAATGCCTGGTATGCTCCCAGGAAGATTGCTGACCAACCCATGCGGCAGGCGTTCTCCCGGACTCCAACAGGAAGTCCCTCCTCCGGCACTTCCCCAACCAATGGGAACTCTCCAGGAGTCCCATAGCAGGCTGAGGTGGACAGCAGGAGTCCAATATCCATATGAATGCAAATCTTAACATGATCATATCATCTCAATGGCTTGCTGGCATCACCTTTCAACCAAAAATGCCATGCATCATATTACTTGGCTGTGGCTCTTAGCAGTAATGGTCACTCATTTTAGCCAGGAAAGGGGCATGTTTGGTAGTTTTTATGATTTAAGCAATGTTGTACAGAGTAGTCTTGTTTGTTCTTAAGCAATTATGGTCAGAGAGTGACATTATTGATGCTGATATCTGTGAAATTTTTTGTTTGACAGTATACCAAGACCTAGCTGAAAGAGCAAGGCTAGCTCTCAGATGTCAGTGGTCGCATGTCAGTTTCTCACTAGTTTGTGAAAGACTTCTCTCAGCTCTCAATAAAATATCTACCTATCATATTGATAAAGGGCATAACGTTAAATTATCTTTCCAATTGAAAAAGTTTGCATTAATCCACTCATTTATTGATGGGCATCTGGGTTATTCTATAAAAAGTTTCCATCATTTTGTTCTCACATCTAAGCCATCAACAAATTTTGACAGCTGATAATCCAGTATTGAATCTTACACTCTTCACAACCTCTCAACCTCCACACCAATTATATTTATTTATTAATTTCTCATTTGTTTTAATTAGTTACACATGACAGTAGAATGCATTTACACACTTTGATATATCTCTTTATCTATCATGTTAAGATTTTTGACCTTAAATATTGTCATCCTCTTAACTTGTTTTCTACTTTCAATTGTATCATTCTCCCTCCAGACTTCACAGTAATTTCAAAAACACATTCTGATTGTGCTCATCCTTCAATGACATTTGTCTGCCTTCAGAATGAAGTCTAGGCTCCTTGTGCTCCCATCTGCTTCTACTCACACAAAGGTCTGGAGGAAGGAAAATTTGAGAGGCAGTGCCTTTTGAGGCTGACCCAGTCACTATTGTGATAAAAAGAAAAAAAAAAAAAAAAAGGTGGGGCACTTACTCATTTCTGAAATAGGTGAAGCAAATACAATCTCAAGAATCTTTTCTTTTCAAATACACTGATGTTCCTAAAACCTTCTTTGGTGCCCTCCAAAATAAATAAGTGCTCACCTGGGTGCACACACATGCACGTGCACACACTGTCACTCTACCCAAATTGCAGTGTATTTATTTTATCATAATGTAGCATTCTTTCTTTTGCCTTAAAGAATTTGCTCCTGGTTCTATCTAATCAAAAAACTTAGACCTTATGCTACTATCTTACAACTTCTCTGAACTCTGTGAAGATATCTATCTAAATAATCCTTCATACCTCAGGATTACTTTTACTCCTATTTGTGAAGGAAGAACTGCCCTAACAAGTCTCTCTCTCCTATCAATGCAAGCACTCACTTGGGGTCTGTGACATTTATGCCATCCCACGTTAGCATCCCAAACTATATTTTATCTGTAGTAGACTGTTAACAAAGTGTGCTTAATATTTATAAGAATTCAGCATTTTTTAATGTGAAATTCTTTTTGCCTGTTTTTTAACCAACATAGAGTTATTAACTCATTTTATGGAGAAATATAAAATAAGAATTCTTTTAATTTTCCAATTTAACCTTTCTGTTCAATTTAACATCAGAATAAAAGATAATGTTCCTGAGTATTGTTCTATCCTCAAGCTCATCAATCATCATTAATCTTTGATATTTTCTGAGTTAATGATAATCAGAGATCATGACTCTTATTTTGGCTCACATCATTTTCTTTCCTTTTGAAATGCAAATACATATTGCCACATCATAAAAAAAGAGAAATTCGAGAGAAAAATAACAGAGAATTGCTTGACAGTGCTTTTTGTCATTGTAAAAACTATACAAAATACCAAATGTACAAAAGCTGCCTTTGGTGCTATTGTTTTCTTTCTGTTTTTTTTTTTTTTATATTTTTTGTAAGAATATCTTTCCCAACTACACTTGGTGCTAGCAACAGTTCGTGTAGAATTAGCCTGCATTCTACAAAATAAATTAATTGATGACAAGGAGTCTAATCTTCCTGACAAAAGTAGAAAATGGCAAAATTTTATTCTTTTACTCTTTTTTTCAGATTCTACAAAACATTTTTAAGAATATAGTTAATGGAAAAAGAATGATGGAGAATTTTTAAAAGCTTTTAAGAGACACTTTATGAAGAAACAAAGCCAAATTTTATATTCATAATGATAGCATCATATTCTTTACTATTATCACTAAATAATCCAATAAACTTAAACAAATAAAAATAAAAATCATACTGTCCATTGCTTCAAGTTAATTTTAACAGACATATATATATGGAACAAAGTTCTTTAAGCAAAATCATAGTACATACATGTTTTAATATTTTATTTGTTTCACTTTATATATGTTTTGTGAAATTTTGAAGTAGAAATGTTTTTTTCTAATTTCCCCTAATATTTGTAGTTATTATATCTCTACTTAAACTTTTATTAGATATTCCTTTTGATTTGTTATTAACGTTTGAAAACATTTGGGAAGGAGAAATTAAGATCTACTTCCATTGATGTTGTTACTACAGTTGTCTTCATATTAAAGATATGTTAAGCAATTGTCATTCTATTTAAACTTTTATTGGTATTATATTATCTTTGTTATAATATGTAGCAATATGTATTTTTACAATATCAGCAAATATAATATAATATTATATAACTGGTCCATGTGGGGTAAATAGACCTAGGATCAACATATTTTCCCCTGGTGAGAATTCAAGCACCAAGGAACTTCCTAATGTTACACAGAATATTATGAACATCAGCTATTATATTTTAAAATAGTAAATAATATTAATTCAGAGAGGTGGCTAGGTAGGACTTCATTAAGAGACTTTTTATGATTTCAATGCAAGTAAAGACAATAGTTAAATTACTTCTTAAACTGTTTTGAAATCTATCCAAAGCAATTTGCATTTTCTATGGATTAAATACACACAAATTTAAAAATCCTTTATATATTTTCCAGGAAGTTTAAGTGTAGTGAAAAGTAAATCTGCAGTTTAAAACATTATGGAAATTATAATAATGCTTTATTATCAGTGTTTGCTCAAGAATGTAGTTAATGGAAAAAGAATGATGGAGAATTTATAGAAACTTTTAAGAGACACTTTATGAAGAAACAAAGCCAAATTTTATACTAATTTGATGCTAATATTCAAGCCATACATGGATCATTTCTAAATTAATACATGTACAAGTTTATGTCATGTTTTGTACATGGATCCTTCCACTTTTTACTTAAATTCATTAACTGGCAAGAGCATGTCTTATCTATTATTGTATTCCTATTGCAGAGAATATAATCAGATATGAAATGGGAATGTGATATACATTTGAGTGAACAGGAATATTTGGCAGTGTAACAACGTTTATCAAAGACTAGCAATTTTCTATGATATTTGAAAGTTTGGAAACATTTGGAAAGGAGAAATTAAGATCTATTTCCATTGATGTTGTTACTATAGTTGTCTTCTGATTAAAGATATTGAGCAATTGCCAGGCATGATGATACATGACTACAACACTGAGATTCTAGTGACTCAGGATGAATCAGAAGAATTGCAAATTTAAGGACAGCCTGGGCAAGTTAGGGAGATCCTGTCTGAAAATAAAGTAACGAAAAAACCTGGGGATGTAGCTCATTGGCTGCATGCCTTGTGTGTAAATATCAAATTGTTTAGTCTTTGTGGTTTTTTTTTTCTGTAAAATGAAGTGTTGGACCAAATACTTTTCATAAGTCTCCAACATTCTATAATGCCAGATTGACAATAGCAGTCTCTCAACAATCTCTACTTGGAATTAAATAATTTATGGAGATTTACTTATTTTCCCTCTAGTTTCGGTTTTCTCTGTAGAATGTGTGAAGACATGGAATCCTCTGTGGTCTAATGAATGCTCCCAGACTTGCTGTTGCATGAACAATTCAGTAAAAGACTTCTTAAAAACTATAAGAATTGAATGTGCAATATGGAATCTCAATATCCTAGAAAGAAAAGAGGAATTCTTAGTAGGAGAATCAATAATGAACAACAACAACAAAAAGAAAAAGTATGAAAAAAGGGTGAATACAGTCCCAGGGAGAGGAATCAAAGTGAGTCACACAAAGACTTAACACTGACCACATTAATCAACTGGAAAAGGTTTAGGGAGAGACTTCACAATTCTGATAATAAAGGCAGAGAAAGTTCAGAAAAGGCTTTAAGAGAATACTTGGAGGTTGAAGAATTCCCAGAAGGCATAAGATAGCCAAATGTATAAGTTTTCATAAAGGAAAGAGATAAAATAAAACAGTGATAAATTTTGCTGCATACTGACCAAAACTTACTACCCCAGAATTTTAGTGAGAACACCAATATTTAAATAGCCAAATAGCAGAAAAGGGAGATTATATTGAACTAATTTATCTAGGAAAAGCAAGATCTTGTAGCTCTACCATGACTTAACTTCTAATCAGAGCTTACAGTAAGGTTCTATAGAATTTCCAAATTTATACTGCATTCTTGAAATTCCAAGAGATAGAAGTTAATTCTGAGTTGAGGTATAATTGTGCTCTACTCTTAGGCTTAATAATTCCTTAAAATTCTGGAATCCAAAAATGAATGAAAAAAAAGACTATATAACATTAAAGAAACAAAAGATTAAAAATGATTGAAATAACTAAATTACATGATTAATTTATTTAAAAAATCCAGACTGGAAACCAGCAGGGAATATAGAAAAACAGACCTACTTTAATATACATGGAAGAAGACAAGCATTCAGAGATAAGAAAAGATTTAGAAATACTCAAGGGAATATCATGCCTGTCTTTACTGTAAAAATGTACAATATGTCCCTTTTTTGAATTTACAGTTTCCATTGTTTAAAAGATTGCAAAAGAGTTCTATTTGGCATCAAATTTGAATGTAGTATTATTTCAGCAGGGAGGAAGAAGATAAAGAATGTGAGAGAAAGAGAGAGAGATTATCAGAAACAGACAGAAACTCATATAAGTCTGTGATGAGAGAAAAAGAAGCTGCTGCTGCTTCCCTGTTAAAAATATATACTTCAAAAATGAAGTGGTTTATATTTTTATAATAGCATCCTTCAGGCATACTTTAATGTTTTAAAAGAGGCTAGTTTAGGTCTTCAATTTATTCAGTCCACAAATAATGTTTTATCATGAATACTCAACAAAGCTTAAGACAGCATGATTTTGAAAGAGTTATTGTTTAATTTGCAAAGAAACTTTGAGCTTAGAATGTTAGAGTCTATAACATTACACATTTGCAATGCTCCACAATGCAATATGTAGTGTAAATATAAATGTTAAATTGCATAAATTTCACATTTCATGTTGGGAATGTTAAACAAAAACGAACTGAATCCTAATATGTGACCTCAATTATAGCCAGTCTGAACAACATTAAATTTGAAAAAGGAGAAAATTATAGGCATTTATTTACATTGTATAATTGATGAATAGCAAAATTAACACATTCAGGTACAATTAAGTTGTCTTCAGTGAAAATGAGAATAAAAAGTATAAAAAGAATAACAAATTGGCCTATGGCTTTCACTGCACATGAACAGTTAGTTAGCTATGAGATGTTGTGAAGATGCCAAAAAAAAAATCTCAAAATACAATTGAATTAAATTGGAAGAAATAATACATTATTATGTACTTTTTAAAGGGAATAGAAGGACAGTGTATTTAAACAAAGAAAGGGAATTGCAGGGTTAACTATTTAAAAAATCATCAAATTATGCTTTAATTGAATTTGCTCTTTCTTTCTTTTAGATTTTTGAAATAGGACTGTTTGAGTCTTCAGATATGTATTTTTGGGATGCATTTTTTTTAAGTTGATATCTGTGCTGAGTTGCTGAAATAATGATAAATAATTTACTCTTGAATTGTGCATTTTTTTCTTGAATAATGTACTTGAATTCCTAAAAAGTGATATTTAATACAGTAAAGAAATGTGAACATCTATTTCTTGGCATTATGCATTAAATATTTTTTATCTTATTTGTTAAGAAATTTGGCATAATTCTTTACAAACAATTATGCAACATTCAAAGCAAAATTTTCACCAGATGTTGCTTTATATAATCAATTACATATTGCTAGAAAAATTTTACTAAAGGAATTATTGGTTAAGTTACAATGTTTGAATGTAATATAACACATATTATAAACCAATTGTAGATATAATGATAATCCTGATATCTTTTAAAATACCTATATATTTGGATTTCTTTGTTTTAAGTCTCCAGAGAATCCCACTCAGTGCACACAACAGCTATATCACATTTAATTAATTCCCTAGTGCTCTTTGGTTTCAAATTTTATATAAGCAATATTATGTTTCCATTCCCCATCATTCAATGATCCCTATTCCACATAAAAGCTTTTTTTTTTCTTTGTTAAATCACAGGCTATACATCTTTTTTTGGTAATTTCAATAAAATCATACTTCTACTAAGCTTTCATATAATCACCCCATTACTTATGGAACAGTTGCAATCATTTAACCTAGATACTAAAGTAAGCACAATTTTGCTAGAGGTCAATATTCTTGCTACTTTACTTCTGGCATTATATTTGGAAAGGCATTAAAAAGTGGAAAAATGGATTGAGGAAAATTAAATTACAAAGAATAGGAAGTTATTTTGTGAAAACAAGTAAGGGCATTGGAAAGTATATGGTATATGTACACTTGTATATGTTCATCTATAACTACTTCTCCTCTTCTACCCTCTCATCCCTTAACTGTATCTTTCTGTCTTTTCTCAGCCATTCATCCATATATTCTACTACCTATTAGTTCATTATCTGCATCTATGTATCTGCATCTGTATGTATAGGTCTTGTGTATATATGTAAAGATCTATACCTATCCATCCAACCAGCATATCTCTCTCTCGTCCTCCTCTCCCTCTCATTTTACTAGTATAACAAAATCCAAAACTTTAGTTAATAAATGCCAACTGATTTTCAACTTAAGTTAAATGTTCATTTAAATAAATAAAATACTTTATTTTGGAGGCCGTCCGTATTATGTGTCAGTTTTTATCAAGAGAACATTTCTGAGAACTTGTAATTCAAAATCTCTAATTAATATATACACACATTTAAAACAACAGTCAGACTTTAAAAAATCAATCTGTTATTAAATATCTGGTTAGTGTTAATATTTACCAATTTTTTTAAGTTTTAAAATTGTTTTGGGCTGAGGCTGCGGTTCAGTGGTAGCGTACTTGCCTGGCAAGTCTGAGGCAAACTGGGCTCAATTCTCAGCACTGTATATAAATAAATAAAAAAATAAAAGTCTATAAACAATTTAAAAAAATAAAATTTAAAAAATCGTTTTGCATAATTTCAATTAAGAGAACAATGACAAAAACTAGTATTTTCCCATTTAGATTTCTCCTGAATTTAAAAAAATATATATATATCTGTCTGGGTAGGTGGCACAGGACACCTATAATCCCTTAAGCTTGGGAGGCTGAGGCAGAAAGATCTCAAGTTCAAAGCTGGTGAGGCCCTAAACAACTTAGCAAGACTGTTTCTCAAAATAAAAATAAACATGAAAAAGGAAAGGGATAGAGATGTGGCTCAGAAATTTAGAGCCCCTGGGTTCAATCCTTGGTATGCAAACAAACAAACAACAACAACAACAACAACAAAAAAATATATATATATATATATATATATATATATATAATGCTTGTGTATTTCTAATCATAAAATTGGATAAGCTATTTATCCAAGGATTTCTCATTCATATTAGTGGAAATGTATGTGGGCTTTCTCTCATCCAGCGAGGAGGTCCACGAAACAGGGTAGAGGAGAGTGTGGCTGCGGAATCCCTTATCAAGACCTCAGGAGACCAAACAGGAGCAGGTCTGATTATAGTGCAGTTACCATGTATATATACTCAGGCAGTAGCTAAGCAGATTACAAGCAGGCACCAATGCAATTTCTGCTAACTGTCCTTGCAGCCACCAATCGAGGAGTGGACCCTGGAACAAGCACAGGGACTGCAACACGTGGCCTAATGCCCAGGGCTGTGCCTACTGGGTAAGCGGTCTGCCACTCACACACCTAGCACAAGGGGAGTGGCCTGCCACTCAGATGCCCTTAAGGTATGCCATGTATGCAGTACTCCATGCACTTGTCCCTACAGAAATGACACCAAGAGACTATAATTAGCAATAAGAATGTTCAATTCTAGCAAAGAAATAAGATCACTGCTACTAAATTGTGATCATTTCTACTTTTTCATTGAATAGAACTCGGAAATATATATTTGAAAGAGAAAAGAAAGAATTAAGTTCACGCTGATATTTCTAGATTAGATCTATGTTTTCAGGTTTTTTGCTTCTTTGTTTTTATACTTATATTTTTTCTAAGCTAAAAACCTTGGTTTATTGCCACATTGTCATAATTAATGGGTTGCTTTATCCTGCATGCCAGTTTCAGGATAAAAATACAAATATAACACAATTACTGAAAATAGCTTATGATTATTTTTGCAGCTATTTTTCTCTTTAAAATGTATCACGTCAGTAGGATTAGTATATTTTAAGATCACTTGAGATAACTGCTCTGTGTGATACCCCACAAACAGTCTCATATAAATTAATTTGTTTTACTTTCATTCATTAGACTATGCTCTTCTAATATACTTTGTTTTATAATTATGAAAAATATTTATAATACACCAAAAGTTAATCCTATCTAACACAGAATTATGGCATTTTTTCATCTTTCCTCTACCTTTTTCTTTATATAAATATTAGATGCCCACTATATTTTTATTTGATATTCTTGTTCATTTGTTTGTTTTAAAATATATACACCCATTCATACATGTAGCACCCAAGTTTTTTGCATAAAAGGAAGCATGCTGTTCACAATATTACACACTTTATATTTTTCCTTAAGAATAAATTCCAAGAAACTGTTAATAACTGAGTTTCAGCTGATCCTCATGCTTTTTAAGCTCCATAGTGCTATACTCAGTGCTTGTACTACAGTTTACTAAGTTCATTCTTTATTGAAGGAGTTTTGGATTTCATACATCTTTCACTACTTGTTCAAATTTTTTGACTTACCTGATCTGTAAGTTTTCTCTCAGGCTTGCATTAATAGTATCCTATGAATTCTCATTGTTTTCTTTTATTCTTTCAAAATGCTCTAAAATTTCAGTATATGCTTTCCTTCAGACCCAACTGTTGAAGAAAAGTAAGTTTGAAATTTCCAGGAAGAAAACGTTTCTGCTTTTTTTTTTTAATTTGTCACAAATTTCGAATTAATTGTATTGTAGTCAGTGAATGAGTTTCCTAGTATGTTTTCTTCTTCTTCTTCTTCTTCTTCTTCTTCTTCTTCTTATTATTATTATTATTATTATGCTGGGGATCAAACCCAGGGCGTTCTGCATGCTAGGCATGCATTCTACCATCTGAGCTATATACCCAGCCCCTTATTATGAGTCTTTTGTGGTGACCTGAGTGTTTTAGTCAGTTTTTTTTTCAACTAAAAGACCCAGCAAGCACAATAATAAAGAAGGAAGTTTATTTGGGGTCTCACAGTTTTAGAGGTCTCAGTCTATGGAAAGAGGGCTCCAGTGAGGCAGAACAACATGGCAGAAGAGTATGGTGTAGGGAAGCAGCTCTCATGAATATCAGAAAGCAGATAGAGAGAGAGACTGCACTCTCCAGATACAAAATATATACCTCAGAGCCATGCCCTCAATGAACAACTTCCTCCAGCAATACTCCACTGCCTCCAGTTACCACTCAATCCCATCAGGAATTGATACACACTCTCACAACCCAATCTTTTCCTTTAAACCTTCTTGAATTATCTCACACATGAATTTTGGGGGGCCATCTCACATCTAAACCATAATACTGAGAGATACTTGATTTCAATTAACATATACTTGGCAACTGAAATCCCACACAAGAGTGGACGTTGTCCACCACAGAAAGTTTTCTCATAGTTCTTTCAATTCTTGTATTTGATCACAAAGAGGCAGTCACAATTCAGATGAATTGCCAGCTCAGGTCAGTCTGGCTTGTTATAAAAATTCATCTAAATGTAGTCATACAATAATCGATCAGGTAAGTATTTTAGGTACCCTAAGCAGATGTAAGTAAGAAGAATTTATTCCTTTTAATTCTTAAATATTCCATCATGCAAATGTACCACATTTTTCATCCATTCTTTTGTTGATGGACCTTAGTTTGGAGTTAGTGTAAACAGGCAACTAAGAAGACTTATATCTAATGAGTCTTTTGAACAGATTCTGTTAAAAAATTCTTTTCCAAAGATATTATTTTGCACAATGGCTTGCAATGTATGAAAATAACATTGTTCTACATTCTCATCAAATTTGGTATTACTAGTCTTTTTATATATTCTGATGGGAATACAAAATTGTCTTAATTTGGATTTTCTTTGCATTTGCTTAATAAATAAAGATATTTAGTGTTTTTTTGTTTCTTGGGGGAATGCTTATTAGCTACTTAAAAGCTTTCTTTGAGAAATGTTTTTAATTTTTTTGTGTGCATTGGGTTTAGTGATCCATAAAATGCTATATATATTTATAATTTTGTTCTTTAATTTCTGTCAAGAGTGTTTTGTAGTTTTCAGTACCAAGACATATACAAAATTTACTAAATGTGTCCTTAAGTTTTCTGGTTTTATTTATATTTTGTGTAAATGTATATCAAATTGTTCATTTTTAAAAGCTTTCTTTACAAAATTTGCTCCTAGTCTTTAAAAATAAAAGTAGTTAGGTATATTCATTGTTATTTCTAGAAACTTTATATGTAAATAATCATTATCTATAAGTAGCCCTTCATCTATTTGTGTGTGTGTGTGTGTGTGTGTGTGTGTGTATGTGACTTATTGCTAAAACCAGGATCTCTGGTACAATGTTAGACAGAAGTGGTAAGATTAGGCAATTTTTTATTTTTCCAAAATGTATCAGGAATGTCTTCAACATAGTATGACCATAGCTGTATATTTTATTAGAAGACTTTAAAGTAACTACCACAATTTTATTATATTCATACATTTTATCATTCATGTTCTGAATTTGAATCCCATGATATTTCTACACCTATTGTAATGATCTTATGCTTCAATTATCTGTAAATAACAAGAAATATACTGATTTAAAATATCAGTGCATTATAATTATACATCACACTAGGTTTCATTGTTATTTGTTTGCACATGCAGATAACATAATTTGGTCCATTTTATTCTTCAGTATCTTCCTTTTCCTCTGCCCTTTCCTTCTTCTGATCCTCTTTCTCTACTCTATTGTTCTCCTTTCTATATTAATGATATTCCATTTTATTTCCCTTATTTCTCTCTAGCTTTCAATATTAGAACATATGTATGACCCTTGACTTTATGAATCTGGCATACTATATTTTGCTATATAATTATTGCCACCACATTAGTGGCTATTCACAAGTATTCCATACATCGTAGTCTTGCACTAAAGACAGTTTAGTGATTAAAGATCCATAAGTAATACTGACATTTTTAAAGATTCACATAATGGTTACACTCAATACTTGTAATACAATTTTTGCAATACAATTTTTTGCATAATTCTGGGCTAATTATGTGAAATAGTTTTTTTCACTTAGCATGGTATTCCAGTTCCATTCTTTTCCCTACAAAATGACATAATTCCATACTTTATGACTGAGTAAAATTTCATTGTTTATCTATGCCACATTTTTTGTTTATTCATCCATTGATGGACACCTAGGCTGGATCTATAACTTTGCTATTTTAAATAGTGCTGTTATAAACATGAGTTTGCATGCATCTTTATAGTGTTCTGACCTTCATTCTTTGGGATAAATAATGAAGATTGGTATAATTAGGTCAATGAGGTTCTATTCCCAGGTTTTGAAAAACTAACACAATGATTTTCATAATTGTTGTATTAATTTACAACCCCACCAACACTGCATAAGTGTTTTCTTCCCCAAATATCTTTTCCAACATTTATTTATATTTATTTTATTGATGATTGCCATTCAAACTGGAGAAAAATGACATCTCAGTGTAGTTTGATTTGCATCTCTATAATTGATACAGATTTTAACCATGTTTTTCATATATTGTTCAGCATTTGAACTTCTTTGTTTAAAAATGTTGGTTTAGTTTATTTGGCCATCTATTGATTATGCTATTTGTGTTTATGATGTTGTTTTCTATTTCTTTATCTAGTCTGGATAGTAATCACCTTCCAGAAGAACACCTAGTCAAGATTTTTTTTTCTATTCTGTAGGCTCAGTCTTCACAGTCTTGCTTGCCTTGCTGTTCAGAATCTTTTATATATGATACTATTTCATTTATTACTGTTGGGTATTATTTCCTGAGTGTTAGTGGTCTTATTAAAGAACTTATTGTCTGTGCATATAAATCAAAACATGGGTGCTCTATTTTTTTTTTTGTACAGTTGCAGCTTCTGATCTAATTCCCAGTCTTTAATCCAAGTCTGTGATGCACTTTGAACTGACATTTATGAAAGGTGAGAGATAGGGATCTCTTCAATATTTTACATACTGATAACCAGTTTTTCCAGTACCATTTATTAAAAAGTTCTTTTCTTCCACATTTGCTTTTAGAATTTTTGTCAAGGTTCAGATGGGAATCTGTGTGGGTTTGTTTCTGTGTCTTCTATTTCATTGTTCTGCTTATTTGTTTTTAATGCTAGTATAAAAGCTGTTTTTGTTACTATATCTCTGTAGCATGACTTCAAATTAGGTATTGTGATTTCTCCAGTATTGATCTTGTCTCTCAGAATAGCTTTGGTTATTTTGTGTTTTTATTATTCCATGTGAGTTTTAGGACACTTTTTTTCTTGTTCTGTTAAGAATGATATTGGTGTTTTGATGAGTAACAGTGATTAAGAGTGGTAATTTAAGAGCAAGCCATATATCAGCACATGCTATAAAAGTTTATGCTAATAATCTCCATAACCACATTAACCAAACAAAACAGTGGTGAGAGAGAATATAGAGTAGACTGAAAAGATTAATCATTAATCTTAGTATGTTAAATTGGATTGGAAGAAGAGATAAAGATAACAGACAATAGAGAGTAAAAGAGAAAGAGGAAAAAAGAGTGAAAAAGTGTGAGGGTGAAAAGAGAGAAAATGAGAGAATAGAAAAGAACTAAGGAAAGGGAGAGAGAATGGAGATAAGAGAGAGTAGATATCAAGAGGGGATTTTATCAATTGACATAGTAAAATCAGAATTCTGATACAACAGAAAATATGTGACTATACTGGGAATCAGTTAATGTAGTTAATGCAATAGCAGTCATAAAGACTGTTGAGTCTCTACTTGCTGAGGTTTCTAAGACAGAGATATTTCTTCCCCAGGTTTTTATTTTAATATCTTGCAGCTATGAGAGAGTTTGTGTGACACAAATAACATGCGGTTTGTTTGTTCTCAGCTCTGACTCACACCAGACATGGGAGTCTGAAGGCTGAGCTCTGCCCCCTTCTTGCCTGGCAGCATCTGTTGGAGAAGCATTTTCTGATTCTGAGTAGACTTTATCCTTAAAATTGCTTTATTATAATGACAGTGTGGGTATAAGTGTGGCAGGGCTGTGTGTCAGCCCTTTCACCTGCATCACCTATAAAACAACTTGGATTGTGTGGAACACTTGGTTCTGAAAGATTTAGTCTGTTCACTAGGATAAGGGATGTGGAGCATGTTAGTCTATATTCTAGACCCTTTGGGGCATGGGGAGTTTTTCCAGGTCTTCCTGTATGCTGTAGTGGGGCCGGCCACCACCATGTTCTACCTGACCCGGATCTCTCCCATGTCTATCCTGCTCAGACAAACTTTATATCCCAGAGATCTGACCACCATTTTAAATGATATTACCCTTCTGTCTTCTCTGCTCTGCAGACTGAGGGACTAGCAGCTGTGGGTCACAAACTCTCAAAGCTTCTCCCAAATCTATGTTACAATCTCTCTCCTATGTCCAGACAGTCTGAAGCCATGGGCAGCCACCAGCATGGTCAAAATAAAGCCTAAGTGGCTGTTTTGTGTTTCATATTCCAAAATCAAGTGCACCAAGAACAAGATGAAAAAGGCAAAAAGCATAAAATATGAAAAACAAAGGCAAATTGTAAGGATTTCTATTCTCTGAAGAACTCCAAACAAAGTTGTTGTGGTTTTCCTGCTTCTCTATCTCAAGTCTAGTGGGACTTTGACCCTACCCTATTGTTCCTAGTTCTCTGAGTTGCTTACCTCTATTTTCCATAGCCTACTTACCTCAATATACTTGCTTTAAATATTTGTCTAAACTAGGATGAATGTAGCTTACCAAGTATGTCAGTCAGTTTTCCATTAGTATGACAAATTCTAGAAAATGTTCTTAGAGACTATTTTGATGCACATTTTGAAAGTTCTAGTCCATTTTCATTTGATCCCTTTGCTTTTAGGTTTGTGGCAAGGCAGAATATCATAGCAGAAGCACATAACTGAATACAACTCCTGATGTCATGAACAGAGAATGAAGAAGAGAGAGACTGGGGTCCCCTAATACACTTCAAGGTCATTCCCTCAGTGAGCTAAAGATCTCTCTTGGGCTCTACCCTCTAAAGGTTCCATTACCTCTAAATAGTGCCAACTGGGGCCAAGCCTTTACACCACTAGCCCTAAGTGTCATGGTCATCCCACTGTGTAAAATATATTCAGTTCATATTCAAGAAACCAAAGTTGTTAACTGGAATACTGCTCAAAAGTTCAAGGCCAAAGTCTTTCCTGAAACTCAAGGTTAACTTTCAGCTATGAACGCCTGTGAGAAATGTAAAAACCAAAGTTGTATATCTCCAGCTATACATCTTGGGCAAACATGATAGGATGTAGACTCTCAGGGACTTGGATAATCCCTCCGCTGTGACCTTGATGGCTCTGACTATGGTGGATATAGTCCACGTGGCTTCTCTAGCTCTGGCTCTATCTATATGTCTATATATATATATATATATATATATATATATATATATATATATTCCAGAAAAAGATTTTTAAAACTATGATCCATATACTAATCATCTATTTTTTAAATTAAGTTTTATTGGGCTATTGATCCATGTTTTCTCATTTTTTATGTCTATTTTTGTATCATAATAGTGAAGTTAGTTACCTGAAAGAGACCATAGTCTAAGATCAGAGGCTGAAATATATACTATTTGATTTTTTTATAGTAAAGGTTTAGGCCAACCCCTGCTCTAGAATAGAAATTCTATCAAAGACAAAAATATATTTATATGAATGTCTTTAATGTTTCAATTTTTTAACCCAAAACACCAAATACAAACAAAGTTATGAGGTTCATTTAATAATTCATTATTGGATACCTTAAATTTAATTTAAGAATAATATTTTTTATTAATCATCTGATTGGTAAAATAAAGTATTATTGGAATAATTTTCAGATAGTCACTAAAAGAAAATAAATATCACTGATATTAAGTGTTATAATGATTTTATGAAATTAGTAGAATCCATGTGCATAAATTATTTAAAGAGAAAAAGTAAAATTTAAATTAATTTCATAAGAAGGTAGGAAATATACTAATACATTGTGGCTTATTTATTATCTAGAGTAATGCACTTAAAATATCAAGGATTAAAATTTTTATAAGAAGATAATATATGAGGGAATTTATAACAAAAATAAAAACTTTTTTTTCATAAAAACCTGAGAAAAATTATTACACACTAATAATGTATCATTAAACACAGAAATGTAAACAATTGTTGTTAAATAAAAATGAGCAGACACATCATAATAAGAACAAAAGAGGCCTAAAGATTTCTAGGTACTAAATTTTCATCATTGCATACAAATTGATGCTTCACATTTGGAAACACCCTGATCTCTGATCTCATGCACTTCTTCCTATGGCTTATTTCAACCATACTTTTCACTATGTTAAATGATAAATGTGAATACAAGAGCTTTCAATGAATTATGTGAGTCTTAGCCAATTATCATACTGCAGGATTGTTTTGCAGTGCATAGGAGAAATGAATGGTATTAGAGACTTTGCAATATTGCAGAACTAAATAGTTATCAATATAAATTTGGCTTTCTGTTTAGGCAGTGGTTGAGAACAAGTTTCTAGGACATCTTTTTTTGGGTTTAGGGAAATAAAGAAACTGTCAAAATTGGAAGTTCATTGTGAGGAATATATGAATTAATATTTTAAAGCTATAGATTAGTGCCTAAACTCAGATTAAGCACTCTATAAACATTATCCCTCATTGTCTTCCACTCCTTAACATATAAAAAAGTCTTTTAAATATGACTTGAATATAGAAAGCACTAGTTAATGACATGTAAACACAGTCAGTCATTGTTATGATCTGAATCCCTTTTTTCATTGACTTTTGATCACCTGCCAAAGTCTCCAATCATCAGTCTCCACTCACTCTGTAAATAAAGGGATTCAGTTTTCAGTCCACGATTCTTTATTCTAGAATCTCTACATGTGAGTGTGATAAAGTTTCTGCTACTGAACCTGTCACAGATCTGAGTTCATATATTTTCCTAGATTTATTCCTGAAGTTATAAGCCAAACTTCTTCAATAGTTGCTTTCTGTCTTGTTTTTGCATTCTTCATGGCAAACTCTTATATTTTATTCTTACAAAATTATATATTAATTTAATATATTGTCCATTTTTGGATAGTATACATATAGATTTTCTCCAATGTATAAATATCTTTAATATACTTCATTGTTATCTTTACACAGTGATTGAATTTTTACTAGAAATCTAATTAAGCCTCCTTTACTCTTACTTATGAGATATGACTATTCCTTTGATCTATTTTAGTTCAATTATTTGCCTAATTTGTTTTTTGATATTAAAATCACTAATGTATATCAACTTTTTCTCATGTTTTTAAGAAAACATATATATATTTTTTTATTTTTATAAATCAGGATATTCCAAGAATTTAAAGATTATCTCTGAGAAAATAAAATCAAAGTCCAGACCTTTCTTTGGGTAATAACTTTTTCCTACAGGAGTCCACAGATACTATGTATCTTAATTGGACTTTTGTGATCACATAAAATTTAAGGTACATAAGGAAAATATATTTTCTGTATTTTATTAACAAAAATATTAATGAAACTAGGTGTCCAGAAAAAATGCATTTTCATGCACATTTAATCTTATTTAAATATACTAATTATGTAAAATAACAAAATTAGAATAGTTCTCAAATTATTTTTAGATAAATTCAAAAGTATTCTATATATTCTTATGTGGTTGAAAAATAGAAAATATCTTTGGTAAGAAAAATATGCTTTCAAAATTATATTACAACTTGCTTCCCTCATGCCCTATATCAGAGAACTCCTAAGTTAGACATAATATAGAAGCCAGTATCAAGTAAGTTTGCTGTATTTTCAAGTATTGGGAGATAATTGATTAATTATCAATAAAGAACTTATTACTAAGACATTTTCAAAAGCTCTAAAGGACAAACACATGTCCTTACTTTGAAGTAAATATAAAGCACAAGTACACAAAATCAGGACAGTCCAGTACTGAGCATTACAGCCATCTGCACAATTTACAATATTTTATATAAAAATTATTTGTTCTTTGACCTTCTGAGATGAAATATAAAAGTGTGTATATCTTTAAATAAAATTACTATACCAAGCTAAACTTGGTAAACTCTATATGTTGGTGGCGAAATATGCCTATTTATATTAGGATACGAGTGCTCTTAAATAAAATATTTTGCTTATTTTGTATACTTTGCAGAAAGTGGTGATGTGGAATTTCCTTTCTATATTTGCAATACAGCTATTAGGATAAAGTAACTGCTAGCATTCTGACTTGCAGCCTTAATGACCACTTGCACTGAAAATCAAATGCATCATTTTGGACATTCATTTTCAATTTCATCTGCAAGTGGAATGTAATCATGTACAAGATCAATAGAGTGATATGACCAAACACACAAATCAGATTATACTCTCCCTCTTCTACAACTGAGATTTTAAACTGACAACTGCACATAATACATCATTCAAAGGTGTTCAATCTTTTCTAACATTTTCCACAACTCACAAGAGAATTTCTTTGACAAGCTAATGATATCTAACTAATTGGAAATTTTACTTAATACTAACTTCATTAAACTCATGTTCATAATGACATTAATTAGTTTTTTAATTTTTTATTAATAGATACATAGGAAATAACTCATACTTTATCTATAATTTTTATTCACTGAACATCTTTTTGAATGTATTTATTTTTAGAGTTGTGTCATATAAATAATCTCAGAGAGGCAAATATTACCAAAGTGCTCTCTGTGAATCCATATGCTACAGCCAGTATCAAAATCATGTACAAAAGTTTAGAATTAAATGAAGTTATATATCTTGGCATCCTAAATTAAGGTTAGGCAAATATTATAACATGATATTGATAATATGGAAGATACTACACATTATGAGATTTACATTGTATTTAGAATTTCACTCAGTTTCCAGTAATATTTTTTTTTTGTAATTCCTCAAAATAAAAACAGAAATACCTTTTGCTATGGTTTGGATCTGAAATGTCTTCAAAAAGGATCATATGTGGATTGCATGGTCTCCAATGCGGAAAGGTGAAGAGGTGGGGCTTTTAGTCTGTGATTGGATGGTGAAGGCCCTGAACTTATGGGTGTATTAATACATTGATGGGTAAATGGACTACTGGGAAGGAAAACCTAGTTGGAAGAAGTAGGTCACTGGCAGCATGCCCTGAAATCATTTATTTTCTCCCTAGTCCCTTTCCCTTCTGCTTCTTGACTACCATAAGCTGAGAATCTTTCCTTTGCCGTGCCCTTCCAAAATGATGTTTCTGTAATGGAGTCAGCCAACCATGGACTGAAAAGTCTGAAACTGTGAGCCAAAATAAATCTTTCCTTCTCTATGTTGTTCTTGTCAGATATTTTGGTTATAGCAATGAAAAGTTGACTTACACACGTTTTATCTTTATAACTGAATGTTTTTAAAAATGCTGAATTGTGATAAATATATAAATACAATTTACCATTTTAACTGTCTTAAATGAACAATATAATAGCTTTGATTGCATTCACAATGTCATGGAAACATCACTTTATTTGCAAACATTTCACCTTTAACCAGAGTTTGAAATCACAAGCAACTCACCATCCTAATATAACTGAATTTTATTTTCAGAATTTTTTTGTAATTAACTTTTATTTCATGGTGAGTTACTCTAAGTACAGATAGACTTCTTTTGAGTAAACTCTGAACCTATAGGTTCTGCTCACTACACCACAAAAAGCATTTTCAAAAATGTTTATGTTGAAAATGAGTGTAATACATTTCTTTATTGTCATGTATGTAAAAAAAAAAAAAAGAAAGAAAGAAAAAAAAAAGAAAAGAAAATGTATCTTAAAACACCCGGTGGCTTGGGGAGCCTCTTGGGGATGATCTTTAACTCCTGGTAAAAATTGGTCATGCAAATGGTGATAAAGAAATATAATTAAACTAAATTCATTAAGTGTATGCTAAGAGCTCATATATATCTGTGAGCTACCTTCTAGAAAATGTTAAACATTTCTCATCTATAAAAAATCAAATAAGCATCCAATAAAGAATGGAATACTTGCTTGATAAAGTATTGATTCCTTTTTTCCCACAATACTCCTTTTTCTCATAGTTATAAAAGAACTACCAGCAGATATGTACACTTTACATATCAAAATAACAGTAAATTCAAAGTAAAATGTGACCACATGTTAAAAAGAATATGCTTCTAGCCAATATTTTTCTACCCACAAAACCAAAGGCCAAACGTTTACTCTGATATGTGAATACTAATTTACAATAATGTGGGGGCCCCTAGGGAAGAATTGCTTTACCTTAGATTATGTAGAGGGAAGTGATGGGAGGGAAGGGGAGGGAATGTGAGGACAGAAAAGATAGTAGAATGAATCAGACATTATTACTATATATATATATATATATATATATATATATATATATATATATAT